>NW_016841755.1:93403-303781 GCF_001698545.2 Rhinopithecus bieti | reverse complement strand
CCCCCCCCCCCCCCCCCCCCGCCCAGTCTCTTCAACAAATAAATGGCTCTACATGAAAGGGAAACTATTATGGGTTGAAATACTCAAGCTGTGTGTCCATCCAGTATTATGTATATGTCTTGTTTGTTTAGATCCCAATTTAAACAAAGTGTAAAAAGACATTTTTTGAGATAATTGAAGAACGTTAAGCATGGGCTGGACACTATAAACTAAAAATAAACTCCTAACTCACCTAACTGAATGGACCCCGTCTTGGCCAAGGGGACCCCAGAAAAATCGTTAAAACATGTCCAGCCATGACTACAGGACAAGGCAGACGTGCCTTCTTATAACCACTTTCTTTTGCAGTTTAGACACAACAGCCAATCAGCATTAATGCTAAAATGGAGATCAGAAAGACTGACAGGACACCATGCAGTAAGATACCAAATTAGACACAGGACCTAGGGCCCTGCCAGGCAAGGGTTAAGTCACACTCCTTATGCTGAAAGTACAAACTATGTTCTCACTGCTACAGGTTTTTCTCTTTCTCTAGCAGCCAAACAAGCACTGGCCTTGAGATAAGCAGTGTTAAAACAGTTGCAACAGAGGCTGACTAATTTACCCCTGTTCCACCAGTCACCGCTACAGCTCTGATTGGACAAGAGACTGATTTCAGTAACTTTCTCCTGATAAGTTTACGGAGGCTGCACACCAGAGAACCTCTGGTCCTGAACAGCTCTTTTCACACATACGGCCTAATTGTAATAAATGTGAACGTTACATCTCCAGCCCAAAGTGAACGTGGGTCATATGTTGCATGCATGTTTGTTACATATGCATGTGTCAGGACCGCCTTCATGCGTATTCATAGCTCCTCCTATATCCTGCTGAATATGTATGTCTAGTTAACCCTAAACATAAAGCTCCTACCCCAAACCCTCCTGGAAGTACCTGTCTCTGGTCTTAGCTGGAGACATCTTCCCAGGCAGAAGAATGGCCACCTTGCAGGCTGAAACCCTTTATAAAAAATAAATAAAATTTCTCCTTTGCTAAATGTATATATTATAGGTTTTCTTTTAAGGTTAACAGTACTATAATTAATTATATTAGATAATTAGACTATGACTTTAAATTTTGTGGGCCATAATAACGGTATTGTACTTAATGTTAGATGCAAATAGATGTGTGTTTACAATTATCATTAATGTTTTCTTGCCGAAAGCATGGGTGGGGATGGGGTGGTAGATGAAATAAGAACGGCAGGTGAGGCCACATATTCTCCCATGATGTAAATTGTTCACATAACATGTTTTTTAAAAAAGGACAAACAGACTTTGTGCTCTTTGGTGCCAGTGCAGATCCAGATTCGTGCCTGGGAATACACGTGGGGCATGGGGCATCCTGGAGTGTCGCTGAATTCTTGTAATTGTCACAACAGCAAATGGAGAATTCATGTAGATCCCGTGATTCCACTAGTGTCCCAGAAAGTGCACTGCTGTGTTTTCTAGTGAAAGCAACCTGGTGGCTTGCCGTCCAAAACCACGACAAAGATGAAAACCAGGTGTGCAGAGCTAGGGAACAGTCGTTGAAGCCTCTGTCCTGAGTGGAGCCCTTCTCACTGGCTTCCTCCATGGAGGCCATGCGCATCAGTGCCTGTGCAGGGAACCCACAGCCTGTATCGCAGATTCCGGTCAACTTTCTTCTGTTATCCCAACCTCCAGGACTCTGTTCCCAAGAGAGAACATACTCTTGTTTCATAGTGCTAGTTCAGACAAAATGAGCTCTTGGTAAGGACATCTCACTAAAACGCCTTTGCTCATGCATTCCAGCAATTGTTGAGCACGATGTCCCCTGAAAGGGCCCAGAAGCAAATGCCCCTCAGAGACTAGGAGCACACCCAGTGCCTGCACCTTGGTCTCTAGCTCTGTCCCCACTAACAGGAGCCGGGGGTCCTCAGAGAATGGCTGATTTTACGGCTAGGACAGGGTAGAGACAGTGTGAATATGGAATCCCTTATGCCACAACACAAGGAGTGATATAAAAAGCTGGGGCCCATCAGAAGGATACGCTGGTGGGCAGGGGGACAACTTGAAGGTCTCCCATTGACCGAGTTGGGCACAATTTGAGCACTCGACCAATGAAGTCCCGGAGTGCCTGAGAAGCCACTGGAAAAATAGGAATCCTCGGGTCCACAAAGATAATAAAAGGAAAAATCAAGCGGGGAGAGAGGAGGGCTCTTGCGCCTAGGAATGGCAAGAGCTGATGGTAAACACGGAGTGGTGTGGGAGATGGAAAATCATTTCCATCATCATTTTCATCATCACCATGAAGGCTGGTTCAGGCAGGAATCGTGGGTGGATGCTAATTCTAGGGGGAATTTTTATGCAGTATATATATATGTGTGTGGTCTCCTAATGTCTCTCCATAGACTGGTTTCTCATTGCAAGGGAACCCATAGCAAGTGTGCAGAGGAGAAATGCCTTGAGTTGGGCTATGAATAAGCATCACCCCGGAGGGCTGATGGATGGCGAACCTCTCCAGGTAGGACGCCCCGGAAAGATGCTGCACCACTTATGCCATTCACTGGCCAGAAATGCATCAGACAAACTCCACATGAAAGCAATTCTATTTAAAATGGGAGGAGGGGGTTGTTCTTCAGAAACGCAACGTCCTAAAAGATAAAGGCTGTGCAAATGTCTCAGATTAAAGATGACGAAGGAGACATGACAAATGGATGCAGGACCAGATCCAGGATAGTATCCTGCCCTGGAGGCCAAAATTCTATAAAGAACATCAGTGGAACAATTACAAAATTGGAAGAATTACCAAACAAGATTGTTTTATCGTCATGCAAGACTGTCTCTGCTCTGAGGAAACGCACTTTTGGGGAAAGGGCCGTGACGTGTGCAATGTGTTCTCAAATGGTTCAGAAAAAATTACATACACAGTAATAGCAAGTGAGAAAGCAAATGGGATACAATGTGAATCATAAGAAATCTGGGTAATGGGTGTGGGGGTGTTTTTTTGAGCAATTGTTTTCTTGAGACTCTTCTGTAAGTTTGAAATTATTTGCAAAGAAAAGTTAAAAAAGTTGAACACCTGCTATGTGCTATCCTATTGTTTTGGGTATTGGACCAGGATGACCCACCGAGGTCATTTTAGACAATAGCCTAAGTTTCCTTTTTTTATTTTTCTATGCACTTACAACTTATGTAAATGGATTGGCTTGATTTCCCTGCCTCTGTTTTATATCCCTGGAGGTCGATGAATGGCCACATGTTTCAGTTGATTAGAAAAAGTACAGGACCTCGTTTACAGAGGAGCCCCTAGGTGGTTAAGAAAACATAACACATCACACTGCAATTAAATGGGTGTATTCTGAGCCCCACAAGGGTAGCATCCTCTGACTTGTTCAGGTTTCCATCAGCAGGATCCAGCAAGTGCCTATCATATGGTATGCATTCAAACATTTGTTGAATGACTAAATTAATTATTCTAAAGTAAGATTTGAAACGTGTAAAACAACCTTTCACCAAGGTTCCAAGTTCTTCATAAAAACAAGTGAAAATGAATCTTTGATATTTGAGATATGCTTTCTAATGAGAAAACTGGTACCCTAAGGAAGAGATTTTCATTAGCTTTCCTTCCTGGGCTTATCAGAACCTCCCTGTCTGGAGCCAATAAAGGCCTATAATAAAAAAAGAAAAGAAAAAACTTGGAAGAAAGCTCAGATCTGGACCTTTCTTTTTCTTTTCTAAATATTTCCAGAAATCATTTAACTTCCCTGAGTCTTTTGCTCTCTGAGTGAAGTAGAGTCCTGTTTACATTCTTACCACAGAAAAGACGAGAATAACCAAATAACGTTTTGGAATACATTTTCAGAAGAAGGAGATTTGTTGCTGTTTTGATTGTCTAGAAATTGAGAGGCCACTTCTTTAAACTGTTAGGAGTGAGTTTGTTATGCAAGAGAGAACACACAAAACCAAATGCTAGCATAAGAGGCACGGTGGTGACACAGATCTAAGCATGAAACAAAAGCACCTGAGGAGGGTGTGGGGTTCCCACCTGGGGCCTAGTGAGTCCCCTGCATCGTGCGCTGAATTCCCGTCCTCACAGTCAGTCGTAGGTGAAAGTCCTAAATGAAAAGGCAGCAAGTGGGGAGAACAGGATCTAAAGCCATCTGATCCTGATGGGGGCCTAGAAAGGGTATTTTTGGTCTGATTTCCAGAAGGGTACCAAGTGGGGAAGAAGGGAGAGCCCCGGGAGGAGTTGGGGTCTCAGGCCCAGCGTGGGGAGGAAGGGGAGCATGCTGACTGCAGGATGCTGAAGGGGCCTTCAGGGGATGCCTTCATAATGAGGAAGGGGGCCTCATGGGGATGTTCGCCACAGCACAGACCAAGTTGAAAGCTGTACGTAAAACAGGAAACCCACATGTTCAGGTAAGCACAATATTCCCGTAGGCCATTTGTGAAAATATCTGTGAATACACGAAACGAAAATACCTCTGAGCACCTCAAAATAGCTGCTGTACACAAGCCTCCTTCTCAGCAAAACTTGCCTTACTTCCCAATTCAGGCAGCAGCCCCCGCCTGCAGCCTGTATGAAGATGGAAAGGGACTGGCATGGTTCTCACGTGCGCCCAGGCAGTACTATTGGGCTACTTCCCCTCTCTGCCCCACTTGGGTCCCTCCTTCTCCCCTTCTCACCTGAGCAGGGAAGGCCAGGTGTATTAGTCCATGTTCACGCTGATAAAGACATACCCGAGACTGGGAATTAAAAAATGGTTGAATGGACTTACAGTTCCACGTGGCTGGAGACATCTCACAATCATGGCAGAAGGTGAAAGGCATGTCTCACGTGGCGGCAGACAGGAGACGAGAGATTGTTCAGGGAGACTCCCATTTTCTAAAACCATCAGATTTCGTGAGAATTATTCACTATCATGAGAACAGCACGGGAAAACCTGCCCCCCATGAATCAATCACCTCCCACCGGGTCCCTCCCACAACATGTAAAAATTCCAGATGAGATTTGGGTGGGGACACAGCCAAACCATATCACCAGCATTTCTTTCTCCTTTTCGATTTCCCTGAAGTGCCAAAAGGGGGTAAACCAGTAATTCTTAGTAGGTAGGCAGCCAGTGATTGAGCTAAAGGATATTTTTTCTTTGTTTTTTTTTTTTTTTTTTTTTTTTTTTTGAGACAGAGTCTTGCTCTCTCGCCCAGGCTGGAGTGCAGTGGCGCAATATCGGCTCACTGCAACCTCTGCCTCCCAAGTTCAAGCAATTCTCCTGCCTCAGCCTCCTGAGTAGCTGGGATTACAGGTGTGCACCACCACACCTGGCTAATTTTTGTATTTTTAGTAGAGATGGGGTTTCACCATGTTGGTCAGGCTGGCCTCAAACTCCTGATCTTGTGATCTGCCTGCCTCGGCCTCCCAAAGTTCTGGGATTACAGGTGTGAGCCACTGCACCTGGCCTAAAGGATATTTTCTCTAGCACAATTGACATTATTTGAATAGCTAATTATATGAAGTATATTAGATAATAAACAGCTTTTCTTGTTTTGGTTTTGAAGCGTGAGCCTGTTCTTTTGGTCTCTTGGATTTTTCATATCTGTTTCCAAAATGGCATTCTAATAAAGAAGTAGGCTGGGTGTGGTGGCTCACGTCTGTAATCCCAGCACTTTGGGAGGCTGAGGCAGGTGAGTCATGGGGTCAGGAGATCAAGACCATCCTGGCTAACATGGTGAAACCCCGTCTCTACTAAAAATAGAAAAAATGAGCCGGGCGTGGTGGCGGGTGCCTGTGGTCCCAGCTAGTCAGGAGGCTGAGGCAAGAGAATGGCATGAACCTGGGAGGCAGAGCTTGCAGTGAGCCGAGATCGTGCCACTGCACTCCAGCCTGGGCGACAGAGTGAGACTCCGTCTCAAAACACAAACAAACAAAAAACAGTATAGATTACTGGAATGTGTGGTTTTCATTAATTATAATATAGCAAAAAACACTATCATCATGAGACCATGCACCTCACTTCACCTTGGGTGGCCAGAGCCATTCAGGGAAACTGGGGCCCTTTTAAGTTCTAGGGGAGAATAGCTCTGTGGTACTGGGGTTCTAGAAAATAACTAGGAGGAATGATGACACCTAAGTATGTGTAGCTGCTCCAGTGTTCCCAAGCCTTGGTCGGTACACCAACCAGGTCCTCTCCTTACCAGGAAGTCACCTTGGGGCATTCCCTTTGGGGCTGTTGGCTTCCTGCATCTCTCCCTGAAGGAGGGCACACTCTGGTTCCATCATGAAATGATCACTGGCAGGCGCAGAGGGCCAGGGAGGTGACGCCCCAGGAGTCATCTCGGTCAACAAGGGCAGGAGTTGGTGGGTAAATAGCCTGGCTTCCTCCCTTCTTCTGGACAATGCCCGGGCTCCATGTCCTCTCTGGAGCCCCTGCTAGGGTGAGCCCCAGCTGCCTGTGGTACTGTCCCAGGCTTCACTGCCTCTCTTCCCTCCCCTGTTTCACATCCCCACTCTGGGGTCACCTCCCAAATAAACGATTTGCACTTGCAGACTTGTCCCAGGGTCTACTTTCAGGGGGTGCTGAGTCTGAAAGGCTCATATTTGTCTGGCAACAATGCAACCTCATTAATTTAGACTCCATCAAATTGGGATTAGTGCTAATGCTCTCATTGGAGTTCATCTTTTCATTGTTCTATTTAAAAATAATTTTCTAAATGAATCACTCAATAAAGCCTTAATAAATTAAAAACAAAATATCAAAGGCAACATTAAAACACTTAAGACAAATTTCTGAATTAAAATTAGTCATTTTCATATTATCACTTTATATGGAGTGAATACAGTAGCCCCCCTATCACCAGGGTATATGTTCCAAGACCCACAGCAGATGCTTGAAATCTTGACTGAACCCTATCTATACCATGTTTTCTTCAGTCTCATAACCAAGGCAGCTACGAAATGACAAATGGGGGCAGGTAGTGCATACAGCACGGATGTGCTGGACAAAGGGTGATTCGTATCCCGGGCAGGACAGAGCGGGATGGCGAGTGATTTCATCACACTACTCAGAATGGTGCACAATTTAACACGTGAATTATTTCTGGAAATTTTCATTTAATATTTTTAGACTGTGATTGACTGTGGTTAACTAAAACCACAGAAAGAAAAACCACAGATAAAGGGGATATAATATGGTGATCAACTATCTACAAATACTCTTCAAGCAGATATTTTTGAAATTATGAATTTATTTCTTGGCTCTTAGTTTGCTAGATATCTTTAATAAGAACTGTTAATCTAATTTGTTACTGCTTTACATGTATCACCTGGTTGAAGGAATACATCAGCAAAAAATGTATACACGACACATCATATTGACAAATATAGGAGCTGTCAATCTCTAGAAGGTGTGAAGATTGATCATTTACTCATTTATCTACTCATTTGTCGAGTAAATATTGATGAGGTACTACTAGGTGTAGAAATCTATGCTAATCACCAGAGATACAGAGCTGCAAGCACCAAGGCCAGGTGGAAGGCAGTTGCATGAAGAAAAGGCAATCAAGTGGACCGTGTGCTATGGCAGTGGTTTGCACTAAATTCTAGGATAGCCCAGAATGAGAGGCTGATCCAAAAAAGAAGTAAATGCACTTAAAATGTCATATTTGAAACACAACATACTTTCTTTCTGAATGAGACCTAGAGTTATCCAAACTCAGATCTCTTCTCACGTGAATTTTTCATTTGCAGTCCAGAGTGTTACAGTCTTAATTGATATTTGAAGCCATCTTGCAACACAGGTTTGACTGGTACCACCCTCAGCAGGGCTAGCCTCAAGGGACATTTTGGAAAGCAACAGGCTGTTGCCTCATCTCTAAGGGTTGTGGGTGGCAGCACAGCTCTGCTTCTCCACACCCACCCTTTGCTGAAACAGAAGGGTTGCTGCTGAATTAGAAGTTGGGGGGTGGGTTTTAAATTTCGATTTTGCCTTTAACTTACTGTGTGACCTTGGACAACAAGTCACGTAACTTCTTTAGGCCCCAGCGTATTCAACAGTAAAATATTGAACCGGCGACAAGCAACATTCTATTGCACAACAGCCAGTTTTAAGAAAAACAAGGTTGACAGATATCCCTTTAAAAAAGGAAAGAAATAGTAACTTGAAATCAGGGACATTTGTGACCTCCGCCTCCTGAAATTAGATAGTGGTTTGGAGTCAGATGGCTCTTTAACAGGCAAGTTTATCTCTAAGACCCCTTACAGCTTTTTAATTTTGGTTTGCACTATTTTAACCTCATGCAGTAGTGAGGGTTGAATTTGACATCTCTTGGGATACTGCATGTGTCTTGAAAATGATACGCACAAGGTTGCAGAGTTGTGTTAAATCTTGATCTGTGCTTACTTTTGTGTGGTTCTCAGTACACCTGCTGGCACTCAGAGCGTTCTCAGGGATGGTGGGTGTGAGGGTGGTGGTGAGACTCCCAGTCCCCATTTCAAGTTTAAACCCAGCCAGTCCACGTCCCTCTATTTTGTATAGTAAGGGGACCCAGTGTGTCCAGAACATCACATTGGGAGTGATGAACTTCTTATCTGACATAAATATTTGCTTGTTTGATTTTTCCGACATCACAGTTTTCTTTCTGCCTGTTGTTGACTCACATTCAGTACTTCTATTTACAAGTCACAGGAGTTTATTCCAACTGTCACGCAAAGTCAAAAGAATCCACACAGGCCACAGCTAATTTTTTTGAGTGAAACTTACTTTCTGCACATTGACTTTGGTTATCCTAACCCTACCATGCAGGCTTCTGGTCCTTGGAATTTTCTGCTATCAGATCTATTCCTCACCTGTCCCCTGCTCAGCTCTGTATCACCCGGGCTTCTTTGCAGCCTTCAATGCAGGCTTAACTTGCTAGACTCTCAGAACAGTTGATTTGGCCATTGAGACAATGGGAGGAGATTGGAGAGATGGGGAAGGGAGGAGCCAGGGGCTTCCCTTTGTTTTGTGTGGGGTCTCAGGCAGGGGCTGCGTCTTCTCTGTGGTACTAGCTTCTATCTGCCAGGCCTGCTCTGGTTCCCACCTTGACGAGGTGATCCTGCATCCTGTACCAGGAACCCCTTTTTCCCTCTAGCCCAGGATGGCAGTACCTCCTTGTGTTGCTTATCCCTGGTGGTATCCTTGATTTGGTTTCTCTGAACTTCTGCCACTGGTATAACCAATTCCTTACACGAGATTTCCTCTGCTTTAAATACTGGAATGATCTTTTCAAGTTGGACCCCGAATAATAAAGTTCTTGGTACCAGAATTAGTGCCAAAATCAGATCTTTAAGATAAGATCGTGGAACTGGATTGCTCATCTGTTTGAGCACGCAGTGATGATGTTCTGGCAGAGGGAAGATGAGACACTAGTCACCTGTGGCATGAAGTTGCATTATCATTGCCTAAATCATCACCTGTTGCTCCTGGAGGTGAGGTGTTGGTTGGGTTCAAGGCTTAGGGAGATTACATAGAGGCTGAATTTGAATGATGTGCCAGTGATGATGATCACAAGGATTGGGGGGTATCTGATGGTATTGGAGACTTTTCAGAAAAACAGTAGCAAGTTCAGAGCCGGAAATCTTGGTTCAAGGCACAAATACATCCAAAGATCAGCCTTAAAACAATCACTTATCTGTTGTAGGGACAAGGCAGGCATGGCTGGGGGTCAGGTCCAATGTCTAGCTGTGTTGAGCTGTGTGGGTTACAGAAAGGACAACGCTTCTAAATCCATACATTAAATCCATGGCATTAGTGGGGAAGAGGTGGGGTCCAGGGACTTGGGAAAGAGACATCTGAGTAGACTCAAGTAATCCAAGAACCTTGGCTCTCCCACCCCTGATTCCTGGGAGCCTGTTTTGCTAGATTTGTTAGGTTGAGGAAAGCAGGTTTTCCTTGCGTGAAGACTGCTGGTTGCCCTCAAGACCCATTCTCACCATCTGTGGTACCTGCAACCTTTGCCTCCAGACCTATTACCAGAGTCGAGTGTCATTATTCTCTGAGCAGGATGGGGCAGGGTGAGGAACTTCAAGTTTTGCTTCCTGAGCAGGCAGTTTCTACAACAAACTAGTTTGTTAATTTCTAACCCTGGGGAATATGTGAGGAAATAGATTCTATGGCTCTTACACATAATAGGGTAAAATATAACTTTGGATTGGACCAAAAAGTATATTGGTTTGGGTGCACTTATTCAAGACTCAAGATTTAATGGGCTAGCTGTGGCAGCTGGAGGTGGCTCTAACTCCTTTCTTGGTTGGATGACAAAACCTTGGGTGTCATGGTGGTTGATTTTTTTTTTTTTTTTTTTTTTTTTTTTTTTGCTCAGCTGGCACTTCTGTGCCATTATAGCCCCATATAGAAAAGTCCCTGAAAGTAAAAGGTAAAAGAAAATCCTCTGTGGGGAGAACTCCCAGCAGAAGTGTATCTGGTTGTTCACTTTGCGTGGGAGGAGAAATCCTCACAGGTGTGGATTTTCCCTGATTCGTGGGCAGTGGCTCAAGGCTCTGCAGTTTTTATGGAGTTTGAAAGAAAAAAATAGAAGATGGGTGACTTGGTGATCAGAAGAGGAGATATATGGATTCTGCTCCTGGAATGGGCACAGAAGGAGAGTGTTTCATGTGAGTGAGCTCCAAAGAAAATCTACCATAGATGATATAACCAGTAGACAAGATGCCCTACTCCATGGAGAACCGTGTCTTCTACCAGCCACTGCAGTGTCTGTTCAGTGGGCTCGTGGTGGCAGGGATGGAGCTGTCTACAGGCTTAGCAGCATGGACATCCTCCTTCTGAAGCCAGTGTTGGTACCACCACTGCTGAGGACCCAATCTGCCTACAGCAAGGCTAAGATTGAGCCCAGGACAGGATGCTGTGGCCCAGTGGCCTAAGGCTGGGCAGAGCTGCCAGAAGCCAGTGGTAAGTTGATTACATCACACTCATCTCATGAGGGCTTATGTGTCCTGAGCTGAAAGACTTTGTTCTGGGTATGGATTTGCCTTCCCTGACTGAAATGCATGGTCATGGGACCCTATGTGAGGGAGCTGTTCTCTGTGCAAATAAAGAAGTACGGTGTCGGGCTCATCATATCCCACCACACCCTACCAGGTAGCCTGAAAGAACAGGAGCAGCTTGTGTTGGCCGGGAGGCAGCATGCTGAGAAGCTGAGATGCTGGCCTACAGGATCTATGTCTTAGACCAGGGACAACTGCTGATGTCCCTTCTCCCACAGCCAACATGCATGGGTCTGGAAACCATGGGGTGGGACCTACGGACCCGTCTAAAGAGATTTTGCTTTCTATTTTCATAGCCTTGAAGGCTGCTGGTGTAGATGTCTCAGTTCTTGTTTCAAGAGAGGAAAGTGTCCGTTCCAATGATGGTTCCGTGGATTGGAGGTTAAGATTGCCACCAGACTGCCTTGAATTCCTCATGCCTCTGAACTCACAGGCTAAAGTGGGGAGGCTCTGATGTGGTTGGGTTGATTAATCTCATTTTCAAGAAGAAATTAGGTTGTTTCTCCCCAGTGGGGACAGAGAGGAGTAAGACCAGGACCTGGGAATTACAGGGATGCATTGTAGTACTTCCGTGTCTAGCAACCCAATAAGTACAGGATTGCAAAGACCTCAGAGCTCAGGCCAGAAGATGTAGTTCACCCCACCAGGTAAAGAACCCTGACTGCCGCCGATGCTGGCTAAGGCAAGAAGGAAAGGTAAAAGGGGGAAAAAAGAGAAAGTGGTAAGTACAATTGACCTTTGTTACTCACAGCAATTATGTTGTAGAAAGTCACTGGGAACACTGAGTTAGCAGATAATGAACATTGCTCAGAGGGAAAACGTAGGGTACGTTCCTCTGAACTTTTGTGATGACATTTTTGCCAATCATCTATTGCTCAGCTTGTTTTATGTGTGTGTCTGCTTGAAGGCGCTTTATTCTATATTATATCGATTTATTCATGTGACACTCATGGCTAACAGCACTATAACATCGGCTGAAATAAAGCTTTTCTCTGACACATGTGTGTTCTCCATAAGGCACATCACAGCCCTTCTAGTGCTTAGGAACACAGGACAGCCTCAGCACTGTGCTTAGGGGCCATTTTAAGGAACAAAATCACCAAGAAAAAGCACAAAAATGTTTACAACATGGCTAAATAGACTGAAGAAGAACACTTGTTTACAATATGAGAACTGGAATAAAAAGGCGGAGATGGAACGGGCGAGTTGGACAACTCAACATTTTCACCATTCTGGCATGTCCACGAATGACTATGAAAGCACAGTGAGCACCAATTTGAAAAAGTAAATTTTAGGCCAGACGTGGTAGCTCACACCTGTAATCCCAGCACTTTGGGAGGCTGAGGCAGGTGGATCACCTGAGGTCAGGAGTTCGAGACCAGCCTAGCCAACATGGTGAAACCCCATCTTTACAAAAAATACAAAAAATTAGCCGGGCATAGTGGTGGGCATCTGTAATCCCAGCTACTCGGGAGGCTGAGGCAGGAAAATTGTTTGAACCCGGGAGGTGAGGTTGCCGTGAGCCAATGTTGTGCCACTGCACTCCGGCCTGGGCAGTAAGAGCAAAACTCCCTCTCAAAAAATAAATAAATACACAAACGATAAATTTTAGCGAGTAGGTAAATTTGCAAGTAGGAATCCTCAAAGAGTGAGGACTGACTGCATTAACTTTGGCAGTTCCAAGTCAAACTACTAGCAGCTACGCACACTTTCCTTCTGATTTCTTTTTATTTTGCCTTGGCCTGCCCTTTCCTCTGATGATTTGTTCCTCTGATTGTTTGCTCCTCTGATGATTTCAGTGGTGCTGGCCTGTGTAATGTAACCGATTGGTCACTTGACCACGAGGAGCCACCTGTGCACCCGATAAAGGCAGTGTGCATGTCCCGTTCCCCATCAGGCGATGGGCGAGTGCCTTCCTTTGCACGGGGCAGCCCGCCGTGTTGTGGCGATAGGAGCTATGTGTGGGTGGGAGAGTGAATTGGATCCAAGGAGTTGAATGGGTCACCAGGCTGACCCTGGGCCTGTCTGCTGTCATACCGCCTCCTGCCCTCCCAGCTCTGCTGTGTCACGGGGCGCCTGTGCAGGGCTCATTTCCCAGGCTGGGGAAACTCCAAATGTGTTAGTTTAGACACATTGTACTTTTTTTTTTTTTTTGAGATGGAGTTTGGTCTTGTTGCCTGGGCTGTAGTGCAGTGGCACAATCTCGACTCACTGCAACCTTCACCTCCTGGGTTCAAGTGATTCTCCTACCTCAGCCTCCCAAGTAGCTGGGATTACAGGTGCCCACCACCACACCTGGCTAATTTTAGGTTTTCAGTTGAGACGGGGTTTCACCATGTTGTCCAGGCTGGTCTCCGACTCCTGACCTCAAGTGATCTACCTGTCTCAGCCTCCCAAAGTGCTGGGATTTCAGGCGTGAGCCACCGTGCCTGGCCTGCATGGTTTTTAAAACAATCACATAGAGAGGAATGTAGAAAGCGAATTGTAGACACATCCTTCTTTATCAGTAAAGGCTAGCTTCGAATGAATATTTATGGAAAAAGTCACAAAGGACAAGGAACTGAATCTGACTATGAGATAGAATCACTTCCTGGAGTTGAAATTTAACTTCTGAACATGTTATCTCATCTAATTCTTCATTCTCGTGGCAAGGCTATTTTTGCCACCTCAGCTCCCAGATGACCACCTGCCCAGGTCTGTCCCCACATCTGGTGGTTAGTATGAGACACAGGTCATTTCTGCTGCCTCCCCTCTAGACCCAGCTCAGCTAATTTCACTTCCTGGGGTCTTCCCCTTGCTTGAACACACAGGTCCTGTTTCCAGCCCCTCTCCCCTGGCTCCTTGTAGGCGAATGCTGCTCCTCCTGCTTCTTTTGACAGTGACATTATTATGGCTGTGAGCAATGCTACTCTGCCTTCACTAGGGAATGATGTATGCCTTGAACCAAACCAGTCAGAAGAAAAAGGAGGTCGTTGACTTTGAGTTGAGTTCTTCTCCAACCTCAAGCCTTCAGCGTTACTTCTCCTATCTCATAAGGAAAGCCTGGCTCTCCTTAAAAACAGCATTCAAAATTTAAAATAAATTTTAAAAAGAAAAGACAATTATTTAGTCATTAATTTTGTAGCCATATTAAACTATCTCCTCAACTCCAGTTAGGTGGTAATTCACCTACATACTGAGTTGGGAAACATTTGTTGGATTAGCTCTCCACTCTAACTTGTCTGAATGTTCTTCCTTGCTGGTAAAAGTACATTTTGAGCTCAGAATAAGGTATTTGTGCTTTCTGACTATGATATATGCCAGTTTTGTTTCCAAGGCTCTCAAACATGATTTTTTTTACCTGTCAAGAACACTTTGTGACAAAACTTAACAACAATCTTTAGTTACCAGAATTAGCAAATTAAAATAAAGCACTTCCCCTTAAAGATGAATTGCAGATAAACAATATTTTTTGGGATAATTATGTCATATATAGTATTTGTTTAATATGCAATAGGTGGGAAATACTTAAAGTAATATGTCATTTGTCGTTTATCTGACATTCAAGTTAAATTGAGCATCCTGTCTTTTATTCCTAGTTCAATCAAACAAAAGTCATCCCAAATTATTTTTCTCTTGTTTTAAGTTTTTATATACCCCCCTGCCAAATTTATCCTAAATTATTTATGTTTTTTAAAATTGATATTTCTTCACTGAAAAGGGCTATAAGCAATATAGCTGATAAGAATCTGGGTACTGTTTTGAAGTTAATCACTTTTATTTCTTTTGCTCATTGTTTGGTTAAGATCCCGGAGGCCAATTTAATGGCCAAAAAGTCTCTTTAAGTCCGGTATTTGCACCTGCATCATCTTTTACATATGAAAAAAGAGGCTTGTTAAATTAATAGTTTACGAGTAAGAGATCAGGAGTAAGTCAAGAAGCAAAAGGGGGTTTCTTTTATGTTGACCTATTATATATCTATGTATAAATTTTAAGTATGGTCTGTAGAAGTTGCCAAAACAAGGCATACTCTTTGCTAAGTTCTACTATCCAGAGAGCTGGTTTTGTGCTCTGGCCTTGTAATACAGCTTTCTGAATTGCCAATGAAATAATTTCTGTGGGGAGGGACAAAATTACAGAAGCATTTCATGTGTCCCAAAACTCAGCTTTGGGAAGTTCAATCCCTTTGCTCCCTTGAAGCCTGATGTGGTTTGGATTTGTGTCCCTACCTAAATCCCATGTTCAATGGTCATCCCCAGTGTTGGAGGAGGGGTCTGGTGGGAGGTGACTGGATCATGGGGGTGGATTTCCCCTTTGCTCTTCTTGTGAGAGTGAGTTCTCAGGAGATCTGGTTGTTTAGAAGTGTGTGGTACCTCCCCCTTTGCTCTCTCTTCCTCCTGCTCTGGCCATGTCAGACATGCCTGCTTCCTCTTTGCCTTCTGCCATGATTGTAAGTTTCCTCAGGCCTTGACAGTCATGCTTCTTATAAAGCCTGCAGAACCGTGAGCCAATTTAAAACTCTTTTCTTTATAAATTACCCAGTCTCAGGTAATTCTTTATGCAATGCGAGAACGGACTGAGAACGGACTAATACAAAACTCTCGTTTTATAACGTAGTATTTCAAACTTTGTTTAGCTTTATGGCAACTGAGCAGCTTTAGAGGGGTCATACCACATTTTGATTACCAAAGGCTGACATTACATAAATTCTTTTTTTTTTTTTTGAAATGGAGTCTCGCTCTGTCACCTAGGCTGGAGTGCAGTGGGACAATCTCGGCTTACTGCAGCCTCCACCTCCTGGGTTCAAGCGATTCTCCTGCCTCGGCCTTCGGAGCAGCTGAGAATACAGGCATATGCCACCAGACCCGGCTAGTTTTTGTACTTTTAGTAGAGTTGGGGTTTCACCATGTTGGCCAGGCTGGTCTCAAATTCCTGACCTCAAGTGATCTGCCTGCCTCGGCCTCCCAAAATGTTGGGATTATAGGCGTGAGCCATCACACCTGGCCAAAATCAGGTAAATTCTTAATACCTCTGAGCATGAAGGTATTTGAACAGAAAGGAGAAAGCAATAATTGGGCATAGCAGCAGGACATGTAGAGCAGAAGGAGGGAAGGAGGTGGCATTTCTGTTGATTCACACCATTTTCTTTTCTTTTCTTTTTTTTTTTTTGAGACGGAGTCTCGCTCTGTCGCCCAGGCTGGAGTGCTGTGGCCGGATCTCAGCTCACTTCAAGCTCCGCCTCCCGGGTTTACGCCATTCTCCTGCCTCCGCCTCCCGGGTAGCTGGGACTACAGGCACCGCCACCTCGCCCGGCTAGTTTTTTGTAGTTTTTTTTAGTAGAGACGGGGTTTCACCGTGTTAGCCAGGATGGTCTCGATCTCCTGACCTCGTGATCCGCCTGTCTCGGCCTCCCAAAGTGCTGAGATTACAGGCTTGAGCCACCGCGCCCGGCCGATTCACACCATTTTCCATGAGAGTTTTGAGGAAGGCTCAGTGCTGGTTAGAGATCTCTCTACCCATTGAACATTGGTGTGTCCTTTGGGTTCAGTAGAGTAACCTCTTGAGCCTCTTATAACTAACCAGGAGAATGGTGATCCCAGAGTACTCAGTTTATAACCTCTCAGAGTCACATAGCAGGACTACAAGTAGTGCTGCAATCTTGAGAGAAAACCACCAGTGAAGAAGAATGCAGAAGGGGAGGTTTGGATTCACTCTCTAGGGTCCAGGAAAGGGCAGGGAAGGCCCTGCATGTATCCTGAGGCTCCTGGCTTTCCAGCCCCGGGGAAACAATGGCATCGACCACACCGTGGAGCCCATCTGGCAAGTGGTGACTTGAGAGACAGGCAGTGCTTGATGTTGGCTCTGATGTCCCTGGTCCAAATTTAGCCCCCAGAGCTGACTAAGACCTGCGTCAACCCTGGAATGAAGTCAGTCCCCTAGAATTCTCAAGATGTTAGTGCTAGGACTCGTCTTAAACTGTCCCGAGGGCCAACCCCAATATTGTGAAGCTACTTTACCATCAGAGCTCTTCTTCTGGCTTCTTGCTGAGTGCCTTTCCACGATGTCTCTACATTGAGCTTTGAAAGGGTGCACAGAGTTACAGGGATGTGGCCAGCAGTCCACCAGGAGGCCTTTGGGAGGGCTCAGATTTGGGTGCCAAAGAAAGCACAGACGCTTGGCACCCCGTCCGCAGGGCTGTCCTGCTGTAGACCCTCACCTCAGAGAGCTCCACTGATTTCAGTGACCACGCTTGGAGCCGCACTGCCTGAGCGCAGATCCTGGCTTTGCTCCTCACCAACTGCGTGACTTCTGACAATTTATAAAAATCCTGTGTCCTGGCTTCTTTTTTTTGGAAGGGAGAAAGTGGTGGTATCTACTTCCTAGGTCACTGTGAGAATTACATGGTTAGTTCATGTGAAGTGTTTGGAGCTTTTCATGGCACTTAGTATGTGTTCAGTAAGTGTTAGCTATTAGCAGGGTTTTGGCAGTAAGGTAAAGTTTATCTGGGTGCATATTCTGTGCCAGGATGTTAACATGTTAGATTGGCGAAACCTAAATAATGATCCATAGTCTAGGGTCCACTCCCTGAAGGCATATATGTTTTATCTGGGATTGTACATGCTCTACTCTTTTAACAGCTTTATTGAGATATAGTTCACATAGCAATACATGCCCCATTTGGAGAGTGGAAAATATTCTAAATCTGAAATACTGGCTAAGACCAAAATAATAAAGCCATTATTGGATATGCAAATCTAAAAATAGTGTAAAAATAGTCAGCCTAAAATAATATAAAAATACATTATTTCCCACAGTTAGAGCTATGTCTGGTTATTTTGATATATAACTCCATTTTCAAAAGTAATAGGAATTATACAGCAGGCACTAGCTCAAATTAAACGTTTTGCAATTATTCTGTTATTTTGGCTCATGCTTCTCCTATGAAGACACTTAATTAATTCTCCTTTTTTTTTTTTTTTTTTTTTTGAGACGGAGTTTCGTTTTGTTGCCCAGGCTGGAGTGCAGTGGCATGATCTCCTTTCACTGCAACCTCCGCCTCCCAGGTTTAAGCAATTCTCGTGCCTCGGCCTCTTGAGTAGCTGGGGTTACAGGTTCCTGTCACCATGCTTGGATAATTTTTGTATTTTTTTAGCAGAGATGGGGTTTCGCTATGTTGGCCAGGCTGGTCTCGAACACCTGACCTCAGGTGATACGCCTGCCTTAGCCTCCCATAGTGCTGGGATTACAGGTATGAACCACTCTGCCTGGCCAAATTAATTCTTAATGCATGTAGCAGAATGAAATTATATCACTTTACTGATTATTGTTTACAAGAGACTCAGTAAAATATTATAAAACAACGTTTTTATTATTGAGTGTGAGTATTCGCTTTCTGCAGCAGCTTTTGCTTCCAGCACTGAGTTTGTTTTAGGCAGGCATAAGTTTCACTGTTCACTCATGGTTTATTGCAGCGAACACTGTTGGCCTTGTCTTTTCTGGGCGTTCTAATTTCTACCAGTAGAATGTCGCAGCCATCCTCCTTTGGTTGTTTATTGTTTGTACCTCCTGGACTTAGATATAATTCTCCCAGATCACACACATAGTATAGTTTTTCTGGCAAAACGATGTTTCTCATTCTTCCACACTAATTCATTTCAAAGTTGACAACACTCATGAAGATCTAAAAACGTTTGCTCTTTGTGGGGAGAAAACCCTGAACTTAATGTCTCATGACTCCATTCCTGTCGATCTTGTCCTTATGTAAACTTTGCATGAAACTTCACTTCCCAGTGCCTCTTACTCCGGCTCCTCTTGCCACTGCTGCTGACTCTCTGGGTGGTGGAATTTTCTATAAGATTTCCTGGGTGCTCAGTCAGCCAGTGAAGGATGCAGTTCCCACCGGTCTCATTGCTCTGATACCAAGTGATTTGCTCACTCCAAGGCCAGTTAAGAGTGGCAGCTTTGAGTCTCCAGGAAGCTCAAAAGTGCTCTTAAAACCTGAAGTATGGGCTGGGTAGGGTGTTTCACACCTGTAATCCCAGCACTTTGGGAGGCTGGGGTGGGTGGATCACGAGGTCGGGAAATCGAGACCCTCCTAGGCAACATGGTGAAACCCCGTCTCTACTGAAAATATAAAAAATATCTGGGCATGGTGGCACGCGCGTGTAGTCCCAGCTACTCAGGAGATTGAGGCAGGAGAATTGCTTGAACCCAGGAGGCGGAGGTTGCAGTGAGCCGAGAGTTCGTGCCACTGCGCTCCAGTCTGGCAACAGAGCAAGACTCTGCCTCAAAACAAAACAAAATACCTGAAGTATATGACTGATTACTTCTTATGAAGTTTTGACTAAAAAGTAAAAATATATCAATAAGATCAAAGTCGACCCATTGCACTTCACACAGATTTCCTTGTTGGTGAATGACATTATTTACCTACAAACTTGAAAATATTTTCAATATTACTTTAAAACTCCCCTCTCTCTAATGTCATTTCCAAGGACTTAATTTTCTTGTCATGCTATTACTGTAATAAGCCTCTAGTTATCAGAATAGCTGGAGCATGACATTTTTGGTGAACTATTGACTAGTTTTATTAGAAAGTTTAAAGCATCCTAGACTATCAAGCACAATTCAAATGTTGAGTATTATTATTATTGTTGCTTAAAATTAAATATTGTGAGAAACTGAAAGTAAATGATATTTGCTTTAGTTGGGTTTCCAAAATGAAAATAAATTAGGGTAATGCATGTTTAACATTAAAAAGATATAAGACATGTGAACCCCTGAAATCTGAGACAGGTCTCAGTGAATTTAGAAAGTTTACTTGGCCAAGATTGAGGATGTGCACTTGTGACTTAGCCTCAGGAGGCCCTGAGGACATGTGCCCAAGGTGGTCAGAGCACAGTTTGGGTTTATACGTTCTAGGGAGACATGAGACATCAATCAGCATATGCAAGATCAACAGTGGTTCGGTCTGGAAAGGCGGGACAACTGGAGGGAAAGGTGGAAGATTCAGAGCGGGGAGGGGGCTTCCAGGTCAGAGGTAGGTAAGAGACCAACGGTTGCACTGTTTTGAGTTTCTGATGAGCCTCTCCAAAGGAAGCAATCAGGTGTGCATTTATCCCAGTGGGCAGAGGGGTGACTTTGAACAGAATGGGAGGCAGGTTGGCCCTAAGCAGCTCCCAGCTTGACTTTTCCCTTTAGCTTAGTGATGTGGGGGCCTCAAGATACATTTTCCTTTCACAAACAAAACCAGTCTTGGTTGTTTTATAGAACGGCAGGTACTAACTAGGCTGCGTCTCCTGATTGCATCTGCGAAAGCAGGTGTTCGTGATCTCAGTTATTCTGATGAAGAAACTGAGGTTCTGAAAGGCTCAGCAACTTGCCCACTGACAGCTTACGAAGGCTCCTTGAGAAGGATGAAGGCTTCCTTATCCCTGAGCCCTCCACGCTCTTCCTAACCCCTGAAACACCTAGGCAGGCCTTTACTACCTGTGGAAGGAAAGATGTTCCTGAGTAGCTGGTCTCAAAATTGAATATTGTTGCTGAAGAAGGTACAGAAAACAAAGTTATGCATGTTCTGACCCCAGGAAATACTCTTAAGAAATAACCTACTTAAATCAGCTCACTTACTTGTCATTTTACTGAGGAAAGAGGAGCTTCTCATAGTTTTGGTGCTGAAGTTGGGAGATCATGATCATATTTTGCTAATAACATGACAGGCAAGGCTCAAAGGTGTTTCAAGACAGATTTGGTGGTGTGGGATTGTTCCTGGCAGTTTTATCATTATCCAGAGACTACATTTTTAGCACTTAAGACCCATCATGTGACTCATTGGCTTCTTGGTGCTGGCCAGGCCTTGAGGAAATAACTCAAGCTACCCAGACCTCAGTGTGATGGATGTCTACTTGCATTGTAACTCCCCCCCTTCTTCTCCCACCCTCACCCAAACAACTTGCCACTGTGAATCCCCAACATTTGGGACAGGCCTCAGTTAATTTAGAAAGTTGATTTTGCCAAGGTTGAGGACACACCTGTGACAAAGCATCAGGCGGTCCTGATGACACATGCCCAAGGTGGTCGGGCACAGCTTGGTTTTATACATTTTAGGGAGACATGAGATATCAACCAATATATGTAAGCAGTACATTGGTTCTGGCCGGAAAGGCGGGGACAACTCAAAGTAGGGAGAGGGCTTCCAGGTCACAAACAGTTGCATTCTTTTGAACTTCTGATAAGCCTTTCCAAGGAGGCAATCAGAACATGCATCTATCTCAGTGAGCAGAGGGATGACTGAATAGAATGAGAGGCAGATGTGCTCTGAGCAGCTCCCAGCTTGAATTTTCCCTTTAGCTCAGTGATTTCGGGGGCCCACGATATGTTCCTTTCACACCACTTGTTTTGGGACTGTCCTCACTCCCCTGCCTCTCCTGGGCACGTGGCCTGGGTGAGACTGCTGAGCTTCCCCTGTATCCCACCTCCCAGCCCACAGCTGGCCGGTCCAGGGTGGCCTCTCCTGGGACTTTCTAAAGCAGAGCTAAAGAGGAGACCATCCCTTACATGCAGGCTGTGAGGCCACCGTGCAGCCTTGTTCCTGGCCCACCAAGGAAGCCAGCTGCACTGCAGGGAGGGAGCTGACGTGCAGAGAGGAGATCCTGGTGGGGTCAAGGCCTGGCCCAGCTATCCTTGAGGGCAGCTGCATCTCTGGCCTTCTTACATTTGGCTACGCAATCCCCACCCACTTTTTTTTTTTTTTTGGATTCCAGGGGTTGTTAACTTTCCTTTATGCCTAAGCTTGCTTGAGTTGTGTTTCTGACAGTAGATGCTGAAAAAGTCTGACAGCTGCATAGCCTTGAGTTCTGGAAGGCAAGCCACAGAAACCTGTCCATGTGGCTACTGTATGCCATAGCCTTTAAGGCCTTCCGCCAGCTCCCCTGAAGCTGGAGTCCCAGGGCAAGGGCACCCTATTATGGGTTGAAATGTGTCCCTTAAAATTTCATATGTTGAAGTCCTAACCTCCAGTACCTCAGAATGTGACCTTATTTGGAGATAGGGTCTTTATAGAGGCAATCAAATTCCAGTGTGTTCATTAGGGTGGGCCCTAAGCCAGTATGACTGTGCCCTTATCAAGAGGGAAATGTGGACACGGAGACAGACATGCATGCAGGGAGAAGGCCCTGTGAAGATGGAGGCTGAGGTCAAGGTGATGCTTCTGCATGCCAACGAGCACCAAAGGTTGCCAGCTGCTGCCAGAAGCAGGGAAAGAGGCCAAAAACAGCTTCTCTCTCCCTGCCCTCGGAAGGAACCAGCCTCTGGATACCTTCATCTCAGACTTCCAGCCTCACAGCTGTGTCTAAGTCTCCCTGTGTGTGATTCCTCATTATGGTAGTCCTGGGGAAGAACATGGTGCCGTCTCCATCACGTGGGCGCTGAGAGCACCATCATGGCCAGGGAGGCCAGCCCTTCCTGCTGCAGCCACAGGAAGACTGTGCTCTGTGGGCCATGGCCATGACTGGGCTGGTGACCCCAGGCTCCACACACGTGCACATCAGCTTCCTCCAGAGCCATCTTCCATGATCCGATTCAAACACTTGACTTCTCTTCAACTAGACCAGAGCTTCGAGGCCAATTAATCTTCAACATAACCAAATAAATGATTTCCAGCAACTGAGTTACTCTCACAAGTATAGAGGGTTGAGTAGAATTGGGTGTCAGGCATACATATGGATTTGAGATGTCCTTTTGGAATAGCACAACTCATATGGAATCACTGCCTCAGGGGCTGGTGTCTTGGGATTCCTGGATCCCCACATTTTGGACATATTGTGCTACTGAAGTGAGAGGTTGGAGAGGACTTGGAGATCACCTGTGTCCCTCATCTTACAGACCCATCACTGGGGGCCTGGGCGCTGACTGGCCCGACTGACAGAGCAGGACAATCCACTTGGTAGCTTCTGCTCCTCCCATGTCCAAGGGACCCCCTGCCCAGGGTTGGGGCCCATGGAGGCATCCAGTCACCAGCTCAGACTGAGACCCTTTCCCATAAGGCTTTATGCAAATACCCCTCATATCTTGGGGTCAAAGCCTCAGCTCCAAATCTCTAAGCCTCTGAATGCATAATCTGGTTGTGCGTTTTGGTTGGATTGATCAAAGCACAGCAGGACTCACCTTTAAGTTCTCAGGTGGCAGCAGCATTATCAAAGCCCTTCTTGGGTTTATTTCTGTTTCCAGTTCCTAGGGAAGAGGAAAAAAAAGGGGATGATATATAACACTGAACAAATATTTACATATGTAATCTAATTTAATCCTCACAGCCAGCCCATTGTATTAGTTGCCCAGGGCTGCTGTAACCGAGTACCATAGACTAGGTGGTGTAGTAATAACAGAAATTTACTCTCCCACAGCTCTGGAGGCCAGAAGTCCAAAATCAAGATGTCCTCAGGGCCATGCTCCCTCTGAAGGCTCTAGGATAGAGGAGGGTCCATCCTGCCTCCTCCAGCCTCTGGTAGTGGTTGGCAATCCTCTCTGTTCCTTGACATGTGGGCGCATTACTCCAGTCGCTGCCTCTGTCCTTGCCTGGCCTCTGCTTGTGTATCTCTCTGTGTCCCTCCTCTTCCCATAAGAATATCCAGCATTGGATTTAGGGCCCATCCAAATCCAGTATGACCTATCTTAATTCACACATTAATGATATCTGCAATGATTGTATTTCCACACAAGGTCACATTTACGTATCTTTTTGGGGGGATGCAGCAAACCTCCAACACTTACCTTTATTTTATAGATGACCAGGTCAATCTTTAGAGCAGCTAAGTGATTTTTCAGGTTTTAGTTTGTGTTGGGAATTCAAAATTTCTCCCCAGCCCTTTGAGAGTTGCTAGATGAGCCCAGTGCATCCACTGACAGAGAAAAGTATGCAGATTTTATTAAGTAATTTTTGCATGGACATGGCAGACCTCACAGGAAAAATGAAGACCCGAAGAAGCAGTTGGGGCCACGAACTTATGCACTAGGTTGGACAAAGAGTCATAAATTGTGAAAACATGACAAGACAAAGGGGCTTGGGTAGGGCAGTTAATTGGGGGCAACAGACTGGGAAGATAAGCGTTGGTTTCACAAGGTTTGTTTGTAGAGCACTGCCTGGGCTTTGGCCCTGGTGACAAGGATCTCCTCCTTTCTCCTGGTCGAGGGAGGCTGTTTTTCACACAGGGTTTCATCTCTTGCTTACAGGAAGAAAAAGGAAGGTCAGGGTCCCCTGCTTGCTCTTTTTCAAGTGCCCTGAGCTCAGAATAATCCTTATGCCAAAGTGGCATGTGTTGGGGTGGCCTGTTCTACCGTCCTTCATTTTTAAGAGGGCAGAGTTGGGGTTCACAGCCAATTCGGTTAGAGTCAGAGCCTGTGTCCCTTCTGCAGGGCTATGCAGCCCACCTGGGGCCCCTGGCATGACCCCTCCTGCACCACTGTCATTCAACTTGAGTCGTGCGGAGCATAAGTCAAAGTCCCTCCCAGGCAGCTTAGGGCAGCACCCGCAGTGTTGGAATGGAAGCACCAATGCATCCTCCCTCTGTGGGAGAGCAATGCCCAAGTGGAGTCCTGGCTGGGGAGTGCAGCTCTCCCCACGTGGCCCCGGGCACTGCCCGCGGGGGCTGAGGGGAAGGACGGACTCTGCAAACCACAGTCCAGCCAGGGCCACAAAAGGGAAAGGGGCGCTTCAGACGTCGTGTGCGTTCAGAAGCAGAACAAACAGGACCCAAGTTGTGGCATTGCCGCTCTGTCTCCTGCCCAGATATTCCAGTGGACACACGGAGATTTTATGTCCTTTGAACAGAAAGCTGTTTGAGGAAATAAAAGAACAAAAGGAGATTGTGAAATCTAAGAGTCTTTTATTTTCCTGTGTGCAATGTTTGGCAAAGTAGGAGAGGAGCATGAAGAAGGGCTCCTATGTGACTTATGTGAGAAACGTTTTAGTCAAACCGGTCCTCTGAGTTGTCCTTGTCAGGTGCCCTCCCAGGAAAGCTGGCAGCAAAATTATTTTTATCCCAAATAACTAAGGAAGCCGAGGTTTTGTCATTGGCTTCCTACCTCCTTTTCTGTTCTTTGTGGCAGTCATCTGAGCAACTTACACACTGCATCACAATTGTCCTCTCCCATGAACTGAAAAACATTTAATTTTTATTTTTTCCCATGGATTTTGGCTAAATCAAGCACTCTT
The DNA here is from genome assembly GCF_001698545.2 of Rhinopithecus bieti. Classification (NCBI taxonomy): domain Eukaryota; kingdom Metazoa; phylum Chordata; class Mammalia; order Primates; family Cercopithecidae; genus Rhinopithecus; species Rhinopithecus bieti. The sequence goes on along the minus strand of NW_016841755.1, from coordinate 278,553 downwards.
CACATCAGGCACAAAGGAAGAAAATCAGGAAGCGGATCCATTGGAGTTTAGTGAATGAAGAAATCGTGCCTTCTGTCTATGCCCTACACTCCCAGCCCCCAGCCCCCAGAGGAGAACACACGAGGACCAGCGCCTGCAGCACCCAGGAGAGAGAGGGGCCGTCGCAGGTGAGAGGCTCACTGCAGAGCCCGAGGGAGCTGGGCAGAGCTGTACCTCGCTAGCCTTCATCGGGACAGTTTCTAAGGGGCACCCTCCTTGGGCCCATCCTGCCCAGCTCACACCTGCTCTTCCCAAGGACAGAGGCTTTGCTCCTCCATAGTCTGGCTGGGAAGCAAGAGCCATAACCCTGTGGAGACAACTTGAGACTTGATTGTTGGGAGACAAGATGATGTTACAGAAACATGTTTTATTTTTTTTTCAAATGACTTTGTTGCAAAGTCCCTGCTTTTTTTTTCAAGAGATGGGGTCTCACCCTGTCACCCAGGCTGGAGTGCAGTGGCACCATCATAGCTCACTGCAGTCTCAACTCCTGGGCTCAAGCCATCCTCCTGTCTCAGTCTCAGTCTCCAGAGTAGCTGGGACTACAGGTGCCTGTGATACCAGGTCCAGCTAATTTTTAAATTTTTGGAGAGATAGGGTCGCTAATTTTAATTTTGTGTAGAGATAGGGTCTTGCTATGTTGCCCAGGCTGGTCTTGAACCCCTGGCTTCAAGTAGTCCTCCTTCCTGGGCCTCCCAAAATTCTGGGGTTACAGGTATGAGCCACTGCACCTGGCCCAATTTATTAATTGCCCCCAACATATCACGGGCATGCTGTTTTCCTCTCTTTCCCGGGGAGAAGATGATGATAATGACAGTTGCTAACACTCTCTGAGCTGTATACAGGCACCGCTATGAGTGCTGTGTATCCAGTAACTCATTTTTATCCTTGAAAAAGGATTTTGAGGAAAGGAGTGTACGTGTCCTTGTTTCACAGATGAGAAAACAGCTACGAAGAGTTTCAGTTATTTGTTTAAAGTCTTATACAGTTAATAAGGACTCTAAGCTTCAAGCTCTTCACCTCCACTAGGCTGCTGATGTAGCAAACTTCCCAGTTTTTCTTATCCTCATCACCCAAGGTGAAATAATTACAAATGAACTTTTAGAAGGTGTCTACAGTCTTAGGTTTTCCAGTAGTTTCCGGCATGACTTGTTAACCCGCTGGCCATCACTTGTAACCTCCCCACCCCTGACCAGGGCTTTGAAAGCGTTTTCTTCCTCCTCTGCACTGTGGCCTGAGAAGCCTCCCTTCAGCAAGTCACCCAGACCTCCGGTCTATCCTGTCCCCACCTCCAGCTCCCTCACCCAGACCTCAGGTCCATCTTGTCCCCACCTCCAGCACCCGGACCTCAGGTCCATCTTGTCCCCACCTCCAGCACCCGGACCTCAGGTCCATCTTGTCCCCACCTCCAGCTCCCTGTCAGAGCACTGCTAAGTCCTGGGGCCTGTTGCCATCTCATAGGCAGTCTGAGTAGTTCGTGGAAGCCATGTTGTCTTCCTTTCTGGCCCTGTCCCATCTCAGCAGGGTCTGTTGGCCAGATGATGCTGGGCTCCCATGTTGTCCACCCAGGAGCCACTTCCTGCCAGGCCCAGCCACTGTGGCTGAGTCTGCTCTCCCCTGAGCCACCAGAGCACCTGAGCAACATCCAGACATCTGAGGCCTCAGGGCGCCACAGTGGTGCTGGGTGCAGTGCGTCTGTGCCACCTCTGTTGTCTGAGCACTGAGGGGCACAGGGCACAGCCCACTGGCGTGAGCATGCTGCTCCCTAGGACCTAGGATTTGGACATAAGGACCAGGACCTGGAGGTGGCTCTTGGAGCTGGCAATGTCATCCAAGTGGACCCTCCTTTGGGGATACCCTCATTCTCTGTTTCCTCTCTCTTCCTGCTCATCCTCTTCTAGCTCTGAGTCCCATCAACAGCTCCTGTTCTAACCTCATGCCCTTTTGCCTGAAGCCTGAGCAGTGGAGCCAGGCCCCATCACAGCATGACCTGCAGGCTCTGGCATTGTCCCAGCGCACTGTGTCCAGAGCTAGACGTCCCCACGTGGCATGGCCCCAGTGACTGAGCATGGCCTTGACCCCATCCACCGCCTGATTGCTCTCCTTCCCTCTGCCTGAACCCTGGGCAGTTCAGGGACCAGGGAGACTGAACCACTGCCCCCGCCCTGGCCGTGCCTCCTTAGCCCCCTCGCTCTGACTGTTGCAGGCAAAGCTAGGATGCATGTCACCCAGGATTTCCAGCTCATTCTCTGCATCCAGCTGACTTACGCCACTGGTTTACAATCCAGGGAAGCTCCTGGGGGTGGTGGTGCTGAACCTAGGTTCCCCCGGGCTCAGGGAAGCTGGGTTAATCTCCCGTGAGCTCCATGCCCAGGGCATGGGGAAGTGGCACAGAGGGCAGCCTCTGCATCGTTGACCTGGCAGGGATTTCCGGGTTCATGTTCTGCCTTTTGTTTAATGTGCCTTTCATCTCCCCAGTTATGCAAAACAGAGGAGCCATACCCCACTTCACAGAAACAGGAGGCCCACTGGCATGCACCAGGCCAGCTTCCTGTCCTACTGGCTTCTCCGAGTGGGAGGGGAGGAGCGTTTCTGGAACCAGGCTATATACAACGTGGCTTTTGGAGAAAATACATTTAAAAAACTCTTTCTCAAATTAAAATATATCTTTTAAAGGGTGTTTTATTTTATTTTTTTGAGATGTCGCCCAGGCTGGAGTGCAGTGTCCGGATCTCAGCTGACTGCAAGCTCCGCCTCCCGGGTTCCCACCATTCTCCTGCCTCAGCCTCCTGAGTAGCTGGGACTACAGGTGCCGCCACCATACCCGGCTAATTTTTTGTATTTTTAGTAGAGACGGGGTTTCACCGTGTTCGCCAGGATGATCTCAATCTCCTGACCTTGTGATCCTCCCACCTCAGCCTCCCAAAGTGCTAGCATTACAGGCATGAAAGGGTTTTAACAAATTAAGCTTCTTATGGGGCAAAAACGTCACGGGAATGTTTCATAGTCCCTTTGGGATTTCTAATGCACTTAGGTCGTGGGGAATTTTTGCTTTTTTCTCTGATAAATCCAGTGATGAACAAAATATTTCCTTTGGGAGAGTATGGGAATGATTTCAAACTTCCAACATTTCAAGTAATAAACACTTTAAGAGTATATCAACTGCTTCACTTTTCCTATTAAATGCATGTTACTTTACATACTGGCCATATCCCTTTTGTGCAAAATACAACACAAGTTTAGCTGAATTCCCTCCCTCCACCAAAGAGTGAATTCCTCCCTTACTCGTGCTGCCTGACCCTGTGCAAATGTTGGCTCTGATACTTGTAATTAATTATTTGTGCTTCCCATTCAACTATTCTTGAGAACAAGGTTTGAGTCTTTTTTCAATCTTGTGGCCTCATTGTCCAGCACAAAGGCTTATGGAATGCAAACTGTAATATTTAAATATTTGTGGAATACATGGAGGCTATGTACAGATTTTTAAAAATTTAATTGGACTTACTAGGGGATATCGAAATGTAAATAAGTACTATATAAAATAAATCTTAAAGAGACAAATATGTTTAAAAGGATATTATAAAGGAACAACGGTCTTAAAAGAATGCCTTTATAGTGTAAATAATCATCAATTTAGTCAATATGATAAAGCTGGGTGGATCAATGCATTATGGTGGTGTCGGTGGCCCTCTAGTGGCCATGAAGGGGTAAGGAGTCATTTAGGCTCTGAAGACCCTGAATTTCTGTCATGATGGCTGAGAACCAGCAGAAGCCTTCTCACCCACTCAGCAGAGGGAATTGGTTTGGAGACAGAACAAAACAACAAAAGACGTAAACAGGAGAATCAACTCAACGATACCTGATTCTTTCATATGGAATACTTAACATTCTTCCTCTATTTACCAAAACAAACGAAAGAGCCAAAGCCTCAGGTGTGGGCAAATGAAGATTAGGGCTCCTTCTTTTGATGAAATGCATTAATCTAACATTCTGAGCACGTTTGCTGCCATTTACTGAAAAGTTAAACGCATGGCAGGAAGGAATAGAATGAGTTCTGTCTTCTTTATCTTCATTACTCATCTCTCCTTTGGATCAATGGAAGATGCAAAGACACAATGTAGAACTCTATGTTTCAGAATACTATGAACATTTTGGTTCCATTCCCCATTTTGATATGGTAGAATGATTTTGCTATTGTAAGCAGCATATAAATCTGTATTTGGGAAAGTTGTATACCTGGATTCCTCAGCAATGGATTATTTTCTCTCAGGGCCCTGGGACTGAAGGAGGCAAGAGGAGGACTCACTTTGGGCACCCAATTTAAAGGGGGTGACAAAAACTCAGTCATCAAGATAAATTACACACACATATATATATAGTTTCTGAGACAGAGTCTCGCTCTGTCGCCCAGGCTGGAGTGCAGTGATGCAATCTCAGTTCACTGCAACCCCTGTCTCCCAAGCTCAAGCAATTCTCCTGACTCAGCCTCCCAAGTAGCTGGGATGACAGGTGCGCACCACCACCTGGTTAATTTTTGTATTCTTAGTAGAGACAGGGTTTCACCATGTTGGCCAGGCTAGTTTCGAACTCCTGACCTCAAATGATCCACCTGCATTGGCCTCTCAAATTGCTGGGATTACAGGCATGAGCCACCACACCTGGCCTAGATAAATAATACTTTAAAGAAATGTTTTTTAAATCAAAGTCCATGCAGAATGTCCAGGATTAACAAAATGTCAACATTTCCAGTAAAGACAGGATCAGAGATACTGGTTTTTCCTGTGCCCCAGTCTCCACTGTGGTCTGGCATAGCACTGTTTTCTCTTTGCCCAAAATGAGCTTATTAAGAGAGCAGTGTTGGCCAGTCATAGTTGCTCACACCTGTAATCCCAGGACTTTGGGAAGCTGGGGTGGGAGGATTACTTGATACCAGGAGTTTAAGACCAGCCTGGGCAACAGAGTGAGACCCCATCTCTAAAATAAATAAATAAATAAAAAATAGCTGGGCATGGTGGCACACACTTGCCGTCCAGCTACCTGTGAGGCTGAGGTGGGAGGATGGCTTGAGCCTGGGAGGTCGAGGCATCAGTGAGTCGAGATGGCACCACTGTACTCCAACCCAGGTGACAGAGCAAGACCTGTTAGGGTGAAGAGAGAGAGAGAGCAAGCGAGCAGTGCTTCTGTATGGGTCAGAGCCCAGCCTCCGTAGCTGGGGGAGCTGGATTTTGAAACAGATGCTGCTGTTGCTTACTCAAGAACCTGATTCTTGGCAAAGTTCATACCTTATCTCATCATCATTGTGAATCCTTAGAAGCAGAGAGTCATTCCTGGCTGGGTCGGGCAGATGAGATGAAAGGAGGAGGAGGGATTCTCAGTGTGAAAGACTCAACTTCAAAGCCAACTGCTGTTGGCTTTGAAGATGGAGGAAGGAGACCATGAGCCCAGGAGTGTGGCAGCCTCTAGAAGTTGGGAATGGCCCCAGATGACAACCAGTGAGAAGGCAGTGACCTCAGTCCTACAACCTCGAGGAACTGAATTTGCCCGTAACCCTAATGAGCAAGGAAACAGATCCTTCCTGAGAGCCTACAGAGAGTTTCTCAGCCCTGTGGACACCTGGATTCCTTTCCTTTCTGATCTTCTCCTCTTCTCATTCTACCATCTCCCTTAGTAGTCCCAGCCACTCCCCAGATGTTAATATTTCTATGCCACTTCCAAATCTTTTTGAAAGAAAAGACTTTCCAAGTCTTTGTCCAACCTACATATTGTTCTTTTTTTTTTTTTTTTTTTTTTTTTTTGAGACGGAGTCTCGCTCTGTCGCCCGGGCTGGAGTGCAGTGGCTGGATCTTGGCTCACTGCAAGCTTCACCTCCTGGGTTCACGCCATTCTCCTGCCTCAGCCTCCCGAGTAGCTGAGACTACAGGTGCCTGCCACCTTGCCTGGCTAGTTTTTTTTTTTTTTTTTTTTTTTTTTTTAGTAGAGACAGGGTTTCACTGTGTTAGCCGGGATGGTCTCGATCTCCTGGCCTCGTGATCCGCCCGTCTCGGCCTTCCAAAGTGCTGGGATTACAGGCTTGAGCCACCACGCCCAGCATACATATTGTTCTTAATTCAGCATTTCCATCTCAATATTCCACAGGTATCTCAATATATCCAAAGTAGAATGCATTATAGAATGAGTGCTACTGCTAAAAATCGACATCAGCACTAATATAGGATTATAATAACCCTATATGAAAAGGGTTACAAATAATTAACAACTTGAGGTGGGAGGCAGGACTCAACTCTGAAGGTGGGGCTTAGACATCCAACCAAATTGAGGACTAGCTAACTCAAAGATGGGGTGGAAACAGCTCTCCATAAGACACCCCCACCAGTGTGCCATGTCAATTTGACACTGTCATGCAACAGCCAGAAGTTACCACCCCTTTCCATGGCAATGACCCAACAACTGGAAAGTTGCCACCCTTTTTCTAGAAATGTCTGTATAATCTGCTCCTTAATTTGCATATAATTGAAAGTGGGTATAAATGTGACTGCAGGCCTGCCCCTGAGCTGCTGCTCTGGACACCATGCCTATGGGGTCGCCCTGCTCTGCAAGGAGCAGGACCTCTGCTGCTGTGCATGGCCGCTTCAGTAAAAGTTGCTGTCTGACACCACTGGCTTGCCCTTCAATTCTTTCCTGGGTGAAGCCTAGAACCCTCCTGGGCTAAGCCCCAACTTTGGGCTCACCTACCCTGCATCAAATGACTAAACTGATAAAAGTGAAGAAAAATATTAAATAACTATACTTTATAATAAAAAAGGAAAATATGAAGCAATTAAAATATTCATTGCAATACAAAAGTATGAGTTGTCATCAAAGTACTTTTCCTGAAAGTATGGGTTTTCCAATATTTGAATTTATTCTTATAAAAATAGGAGAGTTGCCAACCCAAATTTATTATTAGCTTCCTGAAATAAGAACTCAGTATACACTAGCACTGTTCTATTTTTAGTTTCTAAATTCTTAGTTTTAGTAACCTTTAATAACTCATGTGGTGCTCCATAAAACTGAAACTCTTTAGAATATCACGTTACATATTCATAAGAAATGAGGATGAAGGTTGCATTATTAGGTCTCTTAAAGATCTCAAAGCTGGGAGCTCTTGGTCCGTAACAGATGATGGATTCCACTGTGAGGATTTATGACCTTCCTCAAATAAATCTGATCATGTATTTCCTCTGTTAACAACTCCTCTGTCTCCCAGAGGGTAAAATCTGAGCCCCTGCCTTTGTGTGCAAGAACATTCACCACCATCTTCAACCCATCCCCTGCCAGGCGTCGTCCAGCAGTCTCTACATGATGCCTTACTGAATTTCAAACCATGTCTCTGAAACTCTGGAGACTGGCTGTGTTCATGGGATGGGCGTGTCCCTGAAGTAGAGCTTTTATTCTAGTCACAGAGGACTGTCTATCTTCATTCCTAATTTGCCACAGTACAGATCCCTGTCATGTGGGGTGGTGCAGCACTTCTCTGGAAAATGATATTCTTGAGACAGGTCCCTTTCTTTCTCTCTTACTGCATTCTCTGTGTGTTTCTCTGTTCTTTGTGTCTCTGTCTGGTTTTGCTCCTTTGATCTGCAGGTGGGCGAAGGGTCATCGGCTTCACTAGACCTTGTCCCACAGGAAATCGCTTCCAGGTCACACCCACCTGATGAGCTCCCATTTCTGGGCAGAAATACAGATCCCCTGCCACAGAGACGGTGTTTGCTATCAGCTATCCCTTCAGATGCAGAAAAAGATGGTAAAAGAGCCAGAGGAATATCCAGTGACCTCAGTCCTACAACCTCGAGGAACCGAATTCACCTGTAACCCAAATGAACAAGGAAACAGATCCTTTCCGAGAGCCTGCAGAGTTTCTCAGCCCTGTGGACACCTTGATTCCTTCTCTTTTTGATCTTTTCCTCTTCTCATTCTACCATCTCCCTTAGTAGTCCCAGCCACTCCCCCAGATGTTAATATTTCTATGCCACTTCCAAATCTTTTTGAAAGAAAAGATTTTCCAAGTCTTTGTCCATCTACAATGAAAAAATTCATTAAGGAATGTGAAGAACATTATTATTTCATCTTACTATTTCTTTTTTTCCTCAAAATGATTCTGACTTTAGGTGAGAGGTTTTCAACTATGGTGAAGAGGACATATTGTCTTTAAACCTCCCCAGGCATTTTCAGTGCTAAGGTGGCAGAGCAGAGTACAGTGGTGCTGCCTCCTCCTCTCGAGGACTCCTCAGTCCACACTAAGGATTAGGTATTAGCCGGTGGAGCAAGAGGGCCACGGCCTGGAGGAAGCACCTGCTGGTGGGTGACATCGGGAACAGAGCCTTGGCGCGGCAGGCAGCCTCACCGTTTGCAGAGAAATCAAAGCTGAAACAACCAGTGCAACTTCGTTCAAACAGCAGAAGGCTGGCAAAGACCTCTGATAGGGACCAGGATATGTGTTCAGACAAAGCACCGTGAAGCAGCTGGTGACGGGAATGGGACAGCTTCCATGGAGCGATCTCCAATAACAATCCAAAGAAAAAAAGGAAGGGGCAAGGAGGGGGTATAGTCAAGAAGGGGAAAGGAAGCCTTCGTGCTTGCCTTTGCATGGAACGCCTCCGAAGAAGGAGAGAAACTATGGATGGAAGCCATTCATGTGGAGCGGGGAATGGTGGAGGGGGGGATGATGGAGGTGGGTAGTGAAGGGGGGTGGTGGAGGGTGGTGGACGGGGGGTGGCAGAGTGGGGGTGATGGAAGAGGGGTGGAGGAAGGGGGATGATAGAGGGGGGCTGGTGGAGGGGACAGTAGTGCGTGTGACCTTCCTTGTCTCTGTGCCTCTTGGAGTAGCCTCTGCGCACTAATGCTGTTTGCTGGGCTCAGTTGGAGAATCCTTGTCCTAGATTCTGCTATATTCTTTACATGCCGGCCAATGCAGTGGGACATTTGATGTTGCTGAAAAATAGCTTTTCAAATGCTATCTCTACTTTTTTCATATTTATTATACACTAATTGGCATAGAATACTACGCCTGATGTGAATGTAGAACATGCATTGAATGAACAGCTGTTGCTTTGCTTTTGCTACCCCCATGTGTTCATGGTTTTTTCTGGTGAAAAGCTAAAGAAAATAAAGCCTTTGATTTATTTTATGTGCTGTTAAAAGTCAAAATAATAGTAGTCCGTATGCTTTGAAGTCTACGATAATAGCACCTTTTCCAGTATTTCATGCAACTTGTGAAATTGCAGCTGACAAGGAGGTAGATGGTAGTAAATGCAACACTCTGTGTCCCTGGTGTGGTGACTGCGACATTCCATGGAAACCTAGGAGCTTTAAGTCTGTACCCTGTTTCTGACATTTTATTTACCTCCAAGAATTTATTCAATAGTACATTTTCCCCTCATTTTCTTCTCTCATAGGTTTCAGTTTTTTTATTTCTGACTCTAAGTTTTATTTTCTGACATCTGAGAAGTATTTTGTCTTAGAAATAGTGACATTAAAATAGGCAAGAAGCATCTAAATTTTAACAGCATCTATCATTCTGATGAAAATTATGTAACTATAAACAATTGCTACATTTCTGCATTATTATGTAATATATCAAATTTATATGCAATTCTTACATTGTGGGTTATCATGGCAAACAAATATATTATTGCACAGTAATAATAAATGTCACAGTGAAAGAAGTAGAAGGCTTAAATTGTCATCTCAGCAATATCATTCTGGTAAATACCCATAAGGAATACAATGGCAAACATTAACTTTATCAAGTGATCTAATAGCAATAGGAGTTCCTTTTTATTTATTTATTTTATTTTGAGAGATAGAGGCTTGATCTGTTGCCCAGGCTGGAGTGCAGTGGTGTGATCTTGGCTGACTGCAACCTCTGCCTCCCAGGTTTAAGCTATTCTCCTGCCTCAGCTTCTGAAGTAGCTGGGATTACAGGCGTGTGCCACCATGCCCAGCTAATTTTTGTAGTTTTTAGTGGAGATGGGGTTTCACTATATGATAGCCAGGCTGGTCTCGAACTCCTGACCTCAGGCCACCTCGGCCTCCCAAATGCTAGGATTATAGGCATGAGCCACTATGCCTGGCTGGCAGTTCCTTTTTAAATTTTAAAATGTTTGCTGATCAGTACATCAGCTAGAATAGCAGCTCTTGTTTAGAAACATGGGCAATTTTAGATCTTACTATACCAATAAAACATTTTGATGATCATTAAAATATTTTGCTGATCAAATCTTTTGATTTGCCAAAGTTATCTTTTGTGACTTGAAGCAGAACTTTTCTCTTTATATATGTATGTATATATTGTATACCAATCCTCTTAGAATAATATGCTTTATTTCTATCATCAGAAACTTGTCATAATACATTAAATTTTTGTGAAAACAACACCTTTTACTGCCATCTGCCAGAAAACTGTTATAAATATTGTAAAATGCCATCTTTGGGGTTAACAAAATGATAATAATAATATTAAAAATTATCGTAATGACAAGGTGGCGCCTAAGAGGCGTGGTGCCTCCAGGTATGGCGCCTGAGCGTACAGGGCGGAGGCCACATGCCCTGCAGCCTGCGCCGCTCACTGTGTGCCTGGCTCCAGCTCCCTTCCCTCTGCCTTTGGACAGGCCGTACCTCCCACCCGAAATGTCGTCTTTCTGCCACCCACATTGCCCCGCTCCTTCTCGCACACGCAGCTTGGCTGTCGGCACCCTGCCCCTGCCCGCCCTGGGGAATGTGTCACACTCGGCGGTAGCTGCCAGGCGCCCAACTGTTGCCCCCACCGTAATGTACAGTTTCCTCCACGATGGAGACTGAGTCTCGGCTTCCTATCCCCTGGGCCTAACCGAGAGCCTGGTGCAAAGTAGGAACTCAAAGTTCGTGGAATGAAGGAAGGAAATTTCAGTCTATGGCATCACCAGAAAGAACTTCACTTTGATTAATGGCTTTTATTATTAGTTATTTTCACCATTTTTTGAGGATGTTGGTGTTTAGCCTCTTAGTCTTCTCCGATTGTGAAATGTTTTCCTTGATTTTGATTGTTGGAATTGCAACTGTATGTTTTTAAAATTGAGCCATCCATCGCCCAGCGCGGTGGCTCACACCTGTAATCCCAGCACTTTGGGAGGCTGAGGTACGTGGATCATCAGGTCAGGAGTTTGAGGCTAGTCTGGCCAACATAGTGAAACCTTGTCTCTACTAAAAATACAAAAAATTAGCCGGGCGTGGTGGCAGGTGCCTGTAGTCCCAGCTACTTAGGAGGCTGAGGAGGGAGAATGGCGTGAACCCGGGAGGTAGAGGTTGCAGTGAGCCGAGATCACACCACTGCTCTCCAGCCCGGGCAGCAGTGCGAGACTCCATCTCAAAAACAAAACAAACAAACAAAAAAAACTGCCATCCATTGAGGGCGAGGAAGAGCATGGACTGGGAGGATCAACAAACCTGGGCTACTTGCTGAGGAACCTGGAACAGCCACTCCACCAGATCTCTGAATCTCAGCTTCCTCCTCAGACGGAGGGAGACATTAATAGCACATCTCAAAGGGCCCTGTGGTTGCAGAGTGAGAGTCTAAATTAGTGGAAAAGCTCTGGTTGGTATTTCTGTTGCTCCTTCTTCTATTATGATGATGAGTTAAATAGCATAGAATGATGACTTCATAATTATTTCCACATCAAGAATTCTATGATCTTGGAAATAGAAGCATTATATTTCCCCCACCCCATGACCCCAGTTTTGGATGATTTACAAGTGACTCTTTGGAGTAGAGCATGTGTGTTTGTCTTAGATATTAGAGATGTGTGTGTGTGCGTGTGCGCATGTGTGTGTGTGTGTGTATGTGTGTGACAGAGACACAGACAGAGACAAAGCATTTTTGCAGGTATACATGCTAAAATGGCTGCTGAAGCAACCTGAGAGGAGAGGTTATCCAAGGAAGGCACTTCTTGAAACATAGATTTGAAAGTTGGAATGAGTTTTCTGTTTAAAATGCAAAGAGGGTGCTCAGTCTGGCTGGAGGCCTGGTATTCTGGGGTGGAGAAGGCAGCTCTCTCCTGCATGGAGAAGGCGCATGAATGTGCTGGCTGGATCATAGCTGACTCCAAGACAGAGTATTGTGGGAAACAGACGATTATGTAGGGGAGAAGGAGTTAGAGAATGTTAGAAGTATGAGGTAAAGGGTTGCAAATTGACTTTGAGAGGCAATTTGGTACCACAGCATATTTCTGAGTAGGGTAATAACGTACTCAAAAGGAAAATAAGCAAGTTGTTTATCTTTTGGGAACCACTAGAAAATGCTTAAAGTTTATAGATTCCATTCTAACCATACTAAAAATTTTCAACTCCTTAAGCTCAACAAATAACGACTGTTTGAACCTGAGGGTAGTCCTTAAAGGTAACTCTCTTTTTGTAGGAAATACTTTGTTGTGTTGCATACTCAAAAGTAGGTTGAACAGTGGAAAATAACATATTGCAGAGAATTTAAACAAAATGCTTGACTTGCCAGAGGCTGCATCACAAATCAGAATGGCAACTTAATTTTTACCTAACAAGAACCAATTAGGGACTCCTCACAGAAGATAAGGAGGCAAACTGTGAATTTGCAAAGGAGGCTCTTGGACAAGTAGCTGGGCTGGTAATTAGGATGCTTCACTGTTCCTCTGAGTCATTACCCACGGTAGTCTGTCCAGGAATTTTAAATCTTCACCGGAGGTGCAGCAGAGGGGCAGGCGGACTGTGATTTATTTAGTAGCTTCTGTCTGACTTCATGGTTTTAAATGGGGGGATGGTGGTCTAATTTACACTTTAAAAGCATCCCTTCCAACGCTGTGTGGAGAACAGATAGAGAGGCAGGACCAGGCAGGCAGGACCAGAGGTGCCCTCTTGCTGCAGACAAAGGGTGTTGGTGGTTTGGCCCAGAGAGGTCACAGTGGAGATGTCAGAGGCATGTGAACCAGAGCAACTCCATCTTAAATAGGAGCTGGGTAAAATGAGGCTGAAACCTACTGGGCTGCATTCCCAGATGGTTAAGGCATTCTAAGTCACAGGATGAGAAAGGAGGTCAGCACAAAATACAAGTTATAAAGACCTTGCTGACAAAACAACTTGCAGTAAAGAAGCTGGCTAAAATCCGCCAAAACCGAAATGGCAACGAGAGTGACCTCCAGTTGTCCTCACTACTACACTCCTACCAGCGCCGTGACAGTTTACAAATGCCATGGCGATGTCAGGAAGTTACCCCATATGGTCTAAAAGGGGGAGGCATAAAAACTCCACCCCTTGTGTAGCATATCACCAAGAAATAACCATAAAGATGGGCAACCAGCAGCCCTCGGGGCTGCTCTGTCTATGGAGTAGCCGTTCTTTCATTCTTTTACTTTCTTAATAAATTCGCTTTCACTTCACACTGTGGACTCGCCCTGAATTCTTTCTTGTGCAGGATCTAAGAAGCCTCTCTTGGCGTCTGGATTGGGACCCCTTTCCTGTAACAGAGATAATGAGAGAGGAAGAGATTTGGAAGGTACAACTGGTAAAACCTGTGGAAATGTTAGATCTGAGGTAGAAACAGGGAGGATGGTGGTACTACTTCTCAAGGTGGAGAAGGCCGGAGGAGGGAAGTTCCTGAGTGAGAGAAATTCAATGTTTTGCTTTGATGTACAAAGATTGAAGACGCCCATTAGATATCCAAGCAGAGATGTCATATAATCTGCTGTTAAAGGCAGCCTCAGTGCTGAAGGTAAGTCATATATTGATGTTATTAAAAGACACAGGACCAAAACAGATCAACTAAGGAGAGTGTGCAGACAAAGAAGAGAGAGGGCTTTGGGCCAAGGCATGAAGTTTTTCAGCCTTTAAAGTTCAGAGAGAAGAGAATAAAGCAGCCAGAGTGATGAACAAGGACAGTAGAGAGGTAGGAGGAGGCCGTGAGGGTAGCACCCTGGAGGACAAGAGCATATGGCATCTCAAGAAGTTGTCACCAGCCTCTGTCAACACTAGTAGATCAAGTATAATGTAAGCAGACAGGTGATAACTGGATTTCACTACACAGAGGGTGCTGGTGACCATAACAAGAGATTTTGGGGACAGGAATGGCAAGGAAAGAAAACTGAATGGGGCTGGGCGCAGTGGCTCATGCCTGTAATTCCAGCACTTTGGGAGGGCAAGGCAGGAGGATAGCTTGAGACCAGGAGTTCAAAATCAGCCTAGGCAGCAGAGTGAGACCCCGTCTGCACAAAAACTTTTTAAAAAAAATTAGCCAAGTGTAGTGGTGCATAATAGTCCCAGCTACTTGGGAGACGGAGGCAGGAGGATTGTTTGAGCCAGGAGGTCGAGGCTGCAGTGAGCTGTGATTCAGCCACCGTACTCCAGCCTAGGTGACAGAGTGAGACCCTGTCAAAAACAAACACCTAAATAGAGTGGATCAAGAAGAGCAGGGACTGAGGAATAATTTTATTTAAGCTAGATGAAGGGCACATGGGTGTTTGTTATAACATTTTTATATGCCTTAAGATTTCATAATGAAATAGTTTGAAGACAAATAATGTATCACTTATTCTAAAACTTTTTTTTTTAAATGTGTGGAATTCTAAGGGTGAAGATTAATTTAAAATGTATAATGTGAATTTTACGTCAACCAGACAGTAAGATGAGGAACAGAGGGAAAGAGGTAAAGTGGCAAGGAGGAGAGAGGAAGGGAGGCCGGGAGTTGAAGACTCAAGAAGTTGTGGGAAGAGCACTGTTGTCTACTCTGGCAGAAGAAAAATAAGTCTGGGGCCTGGGTGGGGAGGGCCACGAGTGATTTATTTGTCTATTTACTTATTTACTTAAGAGAGGAGGTCTTGCTCTATCACCCAGGCTGGAGTGCAATGCTGAGATCATGGCTCACTGTAACCTCGAACTCCTGGGCTCAAGGGATCCTCCTGCTTTGGCCTCCCAAAGTGCTGGGATTATAGGTATGAGCCACCTCACCCAGCCTGATTTTTTTTAAAAACATAAATGTGCAGAGGTGGTGCAGCTGGGATAAAGGAAAAGCGCATTGTTAAGAGTTTCAACACCCTTAATATATAACGAGATGCTCTGCCTTGAAGCTTGTGCCAATTGCGACTCTCACCTGTAGAAAATCTGCATCTGTTTCATGACTCGCCATTAACAGCCTTGAGTAAATGCTCTAAAACAATCAAAATAAGCCAAAAGAGGCAGGAAAGGAGAGACACAGGAATTAAAAACAGAGGAGGCAAATAGGAAGGCTGGAGTGGATGTATTAATGTAAGATAAAGTCCATTTCAAAGTGAAATGAATCATGAGAGACAAATAAGCACTTCATAATGAGGAAAGGATCAGTTCAGCAGGAAGACATAGCAATCATAAATGTATATGCGCCCCATAACAGATTTTCAAAATCCATGAGGCAAAAATGACAGAATTAAAGAGAGAGGTACACACTACCACCGCCATGATTTGAGGTTTTAATATTCCTCTCTCAAACAGTGATAAAGTAACTAGACCAAAGTCCAGCAGAGATGCGGCAGATCTCAACAGCATGGTCAGCACCTTGGCCTATGTAACATTTGCATCAATTGTGAAAGTGATGAGGATGGGTTCTGGTCCCTGTGGTACAGCCACAGCCTGGGCTGTGTTCTACAATCGCTGCTCCAGGACCTTGCATGGACTGCTTTCCCACTGGGTGCCTTGATTTCTCCATCTGTAAAGTAAAATGATAATGGTGCCGACATCATCTGTTTTAAAAAACATTGTATGAGATGATGCATAAAAAGCAAGTCAGCATAACAGCTGACCTGTATTAAATGTTCAACATATGCTGTTTATTGCTGTGGAATCAGTTAGACAGCATTTGGTTACCTGGCAGAATCCTGTGGAAACACAGTCTTGCCCAAGCCTCACTCCGAGTTGTTTCCAAACTTTTTCGTGTTTCCTGCTGTTTCAGTTTCCCTTCCAGTCCCAGGATGAGCTCATGATCCTTCCAGTATTTCAAAGCACCCTAGTGATACAGGAGTTGAAAGGAAATGATTTAGGCAAATAGTGAGGGTAGGAGTGTCCTCAGTAAGGTTTTCTTTTTAATGAAAAGCAGCCCTCAAATCATTTCTTTTCTACCAAAGAGCAGCCTCTAAAATCAAGCTGCAGACATAGATAAGCAAGCTGGAAGCTTGCACAGGTGAATACTGGCAGCTGTGCCAATAGGAAAAGTCTACCTGGGGGCAGCTATGTTCAATACGGAGGCTCCATCTTCCCTTTTCTTTGTCAACCACATGTACAATAAGGAACAGACAACATGTTCCATCTCTACCGGGTGCTGGCCCGGTAGAGAACCCATCTGCATAATAAAAGATTAAGGTGGGGTGGCCAGCTTCTTTGCACACTGTGTAAATAGCACATCTGGTCCAACTAGTCTTTGGGTCCTCTGTAAATCAGACACTGCCTCTTCAAGGCAGTCTATAAAACCCGGTGCACTTTGCCGTGGACCAGAAGTCCCACTTGGAGGCCCGTCTCTCTCTGCAAGAGAGAGAGCTATTCTCTTCTCTCTTTTTTTCGCCTATTGAACCTCTGCTCTAAACTCACTTCTAGTGTGTCCACGTCCTTGATTCCCTTTGCGTGACACAACGAACTTCTGGTATTTACCCCAGACAATGACACTGCTTCACTAGGTGCCCGAGGCCAAACCTCAAAAATTCCAGATTACCTACATTTACTGTCCCACACAGGAGGGTATGCGATTTTCACCTGTCCCACCCCCGCTTGGTTCTCATGGGCCTCAAAAGGGCCCTAAACTACAGGCCCACTTTGAGGCCCTTGGAGAGTTTTCCAGTGCCTTCGACAAAGGTGAGACGGCAGCTGCTCCCTGTACCACCTGGGATACCAGTCAAACCCGCATTTTCCACCTTTTGTGTTATTGGAACTTTAAAAATTAATACCTCTGTATGATTAGTGTGTCTGTATGATTATTAATATTGTCCTAGAATATATAAATTATAATTAAATGTAGTTAAGGGTCTTGCTCTTGAAAAGAAACTGAGATGAATCTTTGGTGAATGGAGGAATCCTCCTGTGTCGCAAATCTTTTCTCTCTAACTGGCACATTTGTATTTTCTCCCTAATTGGCACATTTGTATTTCTTTAGAGAAGAACTGTGAATAAAAGAGGTAAATAAAGCAAAGTAAATTGCCCTTTCCAAGTCTGCCAGCTGTCAACACCCCAGAAGAGCGTTTTCTTCCTATTGTAAGAATCAAGGCTCATAGGTATGCGCTAAAGAGTAATGAGGCAGGTTAAGGTCTTCTGAAATACTGCTAGTGAAATTTAGCCCCTTGTCACCAAAGACTTACAAAAACCTAAAGCCATTTCCCTTCATTAAAAAACATGAGCAGTGAAACCTACTACATTGGCTTTCTGGAAACCAAAGAAAAGGACCTTGCTAAATTTCTGTAAGACAAACAATACCTTGTAGACTGACCTTCTTAAGTCAGATGGCAGCTCTAGGGGGTGAGCTTGGAACCTTTCTCTGAAGTGGTGGTGGGCAGAGTAATAATGTAGGGAAATGGAAAGGTCCTAGCCCCCAAAAACTTCCCTACCCACTGGCTTGTGCCTTCTAGGTCACGTTCTAAGCTCCTGCACTTTGAAGATCTGAATTTCCCAAACACACACACTATGGGCTTCTTAAATGGAACTCTCAACAAACTGAGACAGAAAGATGGTTAATGAGTAATGTGGAACTTATTAAAGAGAAAGAGGCATAATTACAGTTTGAAGACAGGTTTAAAAATTAAAGCAGATAGGTTGTAGTGGAAATAAAATAGAAATTTTAAACATTTTAATTAAATTGTTTAAATTAAATTACTTCATTTCCATTTTTATTAACTTTAATTAACATAATGTGACTTTATGAGCTTTAAAAAAATGTTTTTCCCTGATTTCCTCGGGAAATGTGGCCTAAGGAGTATGATGGCACTGCCTCTCCGGGTCCTGTGTGCTCCCACTGCCTGAGTCACGATTCTCTCCCGCATCATTCTCCACCCCTCCAGACAGTGCTCTTGGAGGAAATGCATTCCACATATCAGACCTCTCAATCATATCACGACAAAGGAACTGGCATAAAAAAACTTTTGATGGTCTCATTGCAGTAACTTGAGCTTAAAAAGAAAATGACGTTAGTTCAGGTAAGGTCAGTTTTTGCAGACCTGTGAATTTGTAAGGATGTTTGGGAAAGAAAAGCTAATCTCAAATGTACCAAAAAGGAATGTGAATGTATTAGGGTGTGCCTACTTTTTATTGGTGTTAATAAGCAGAGGAATGTTAGTGTACACATGTGTGGGGTTCATTCTTTGAAGTTCATGTCTACTGTGAAGCACAGATATGCTCTTGTTTCCTCTGTGTAAGACGAGAGCAGGGAGTAGAAGGGATTGAATTGCCCAGTGAAAGGAGGATCTGTGTGTAGAACAGGAAGGGCTGCTGGGCACGTGGAGTGGAGAGGAGGGGACAGGTGGAGAGAGAAGGGAACAGGTGGGGGCAGGTCGGGGAGAGGAGGGAGAAGTGGGGGAGGGGGAGGAGAGTGGAGAGGGAGCGGTAGAGGCAGAGGAGGGGAGAGGTTCAGGAGAGGAAGGTGAGGTGGGGGAGAGTGGGGGAGAAGAAGGAAACACGGGACAGGTTGAGGAAAGAGGGGAGAGGTGGGGGACAGGTTGGGGAGAGGAGGGGAGAGGTGGGGACGGTTGGGAGGAGGAGGGGAGAGGTGGGGGACAGGTTGGGGAGAGGAGGGGAGAGGGGGAGAAGACGGGGAGAGGTGGGGGAGAAGAGGGGAGAGGTCCAGGAGAGGAAGGGAGAGGTGGGGAGAGGAGGGAAGGGCGGGGGGACAGGTCAGGAAGAGTAGGGGAGAGGTGGGGAAGAGGAGGGGAGAGGATGGGGAGAGGGAAAGAAGTGGTGGAGGACCTGTAGGGAAGATACAGGGAGAGGCAGGCGAGAGGAGCAGGGGAGTTGGAGGGAGCTGGTGCAGGGGGAGGGACAGCCTCCAGGAGCCTAGGCACTCAGGAGGATGCAGCACAGAGGCACCAGGTGAGCCTCCTGGTTGATGGACCAGCTGATTGTTTTAAGCAGAAAGTCATCTGTGCAGACCGTCTCCTGGGAGAAAACCTTTCTAAGTTATCATATTAACTGTAATGAGAGGTGAATCAGGCACAGGTTGAGGCGTGAGTGCAGCTGAATCAAGCTTAGGGGCAAATCTTTCCTGGGAGAAAGCTCCAGATGCATAAGCTAACCCTCATGTAGAGCAGTCGCTGACCCAGGCCCCAGGACTGGAGGGTCCCGCGGAGCCCCTGCAAGGCTGCCCCTTGGAGAGCCCAGCCCAGCTCTGGGGAGGATGGCTCAGAAGCAGGTGCCAGGGTGTCTTCCCGTGGCCCCGAGCTGAGGCTCAGCAGCCCAGGAGACCCCCCTGCTTTCCCACCCTGGGTCGCCTTCCTCTCCTTTCCTGTCTTGCTTCCCAGCCCTTCCTGGCGTTTTCTGGGATCACCTCCCCAATAGCCTAAGCATCCGCTTCTGGAGGATCTCACGTGGAGGGCCTTGGCGACTGACAGGTGATGTTGAAGAGCAGGAGGGCGTCTGGCTCGGGCTTGAAGGGCATCGCCTGGCCCGTGTGCTTGGGAGCACTGCCCGAGGTGAACCTACGAGGCCCCAAGCAGGGCTGCTGTGTGCTGGCAGGGTCTCCTGATGCCTGTGCCTGTGATGATCACAGTAGCATGATTAGGTCAGATGGACCGAGGAAAGTGAGAGACAGAAGGCCTTCCAGTGAGGTTGTGGGCAGTTCCTAGCCTAGAGCCCATGAAGAAGATGGTGATGGAGGCTCACAGACCTCCTCATGAGGTCAGCCTCCCTGCAGGGGGATCAGTGCTGCGACAGCCGTCCCACCCCTGTCCAGTGGCCCCACCGGATGATAGCGTTTGCAGTGAGGCATTTTCCCTGGGTATCGGTCATGTGCAGGGGACAGAAAGGAGATTTATATGAAATTAAGAAGAGGAATGGACAGAGCCCGATAGACTGAGACTGCCGTGTCGGGGCAAGCCCTTCATCTGAAGAACGTGAAGACGCTGGCCCCGCAGGGAACGGCCGCTCTCTGATGGGCATCGCGTTCCACTTCCCGCCTTCTAATTTTTCAGTCTTTTTATGACTTTCTGCCATCTGGTCTCAAAAGCTGAAGAACATTTGTGTACAGATGAGAATTTTCCTCAAGCGAGGCAGAACAGACAGCAGGCTGTAAATATTTTATACTTTCCAGGATCATTTTCTTTCAGAGTATTAAGAATTCATGCCAACATTTGAGAATGGATCGCGGGAGGAATGCCATGCTGAGTGGAATGCTTGCCGAGGACAAAGATGGAGAGAAAGAGCTCAAATACATTCAGAGCTGAGATTTCACAGCGCTGTCACAGCCTTTGATTAAATGTGGTCGACTCACCTACCCAGTATTTTAACTGTCCCACATTTTAACTGTCCCACACGGATTGCTTTTTTAAAAAAAAAAAAACAATTTTTAAAAAACAATCTCCAACTTACAGGAAAATTGCAAGTGTATTATAAAAACCCTTTTTTCCTACATCACCTGGAAATAAATGGCTGATATGATCCTACATTACTTCCGCATCCTTTAGTGTGTACTTTCTACAAACGAGGACATTCTCCTACTTGATGAGCCGAATTGGGCCTCCTCTGTGAAATTTATATGTTGAATGTTGAAGTTCTCCTCTCTAGTACCTCAGAAAGTGGCTGTATTTACAGATAGTGCCTTAAAGAAGAAACGAAGGAAAAATGAGATCATTAGGATGTGCCCTAATCTAATCTGATGGGTGTCCTTAAAATAAGGAGATTAGAAAACAGTCATGCAGAGAGGGCCGACCATGTGTGGCCACAGTAAGAAAACGGCTTTGGTTTTATAACCTAACAAAATTTATGGTACAGTAGAGAAGTGTAAATTGATCTTTGCTCCAAGAATATGGCCATCTGAACCGACAATTCTATGAGTTTTACAATTCTTAGGGCAAGTATGTGTGACTTTTTTGCTGCCTTCAGGTATAAAAAGGTCTTGCTACCTTAAAATCCTTTTCTTGACTTTCCCAAACACTCCTGGCGTCTGTCCCTTCTGGTTCCTCCTGTTGGTTGCCTAACTTGCTGGGAGGGTGATCTTTCAGCTAATGTGGATTTTCACCCACCATCCCTCATGACGCCGCTTCCTCTGCTCCATGAACATGCCCCTTATGGTCTCCAGGAATGCCCGCTTTGTTCTTCAATTCTGGATGCCTCTGAAGCAGAAGCCACTGCTTTCCTGTCACTGCCCAATGCCACTCATGTTTTGGTTTCTGTGTTAGTTGACTGTGGTTGCCATAACACTTGATCGGGAGCTGGGTGGCTTAACATGGTAGACATTTATTCTCCCACAGTTCTGGAGGCCAGAAGTGCAAAATCAAGGGGTTGGCAGAGTGCTTCCCTCTGGAGGCTGCAGGCTGGGGGATCCTTCCTCGGCTCTTTCCAGTTTCTGTGGCTCCAGGCACCCTTGGTGTCCCTGGCTTGTGGCAGCATCGCTCCAGTCTCTGCCTTCATCTTCATGTGGTTGTCTTTCATCCATGTGTCCTTTTCTGTCTCTTCTAAGGATGCTCCTCTTAGATTTTGGGCCCCTCCAATGCAGTATGATCTCCTATCCAGCCTTACTTTGGTTACATCTGCAAAGACCCTATTTTCAATTAAGGTCACATTCTGAAGTTTCAGGAGAACTTGAATTTGGTGGGGACAAGACTTGACTCACGGAAGCATCTATGTGGAGGCTTGTCTCTGATGCTCGATGTATGTGGCCAGTGCTGGATTAGGGTGTCTGTCAGACTGTTGCTCTCGACCCAGTGTCACACCCTGAGTCATGCCCTTCTTCATGGCTTCCAGCACTGGATACTCCAAGTACGTGTCTGAATGACACACAGTTCTCAGTCTCCAGTTCTGAACCGTGCAGAACCCAGTACTGTCGGCCGCCGGTCCCACATGCCAGCACACCTGACCGTGGAATCAGGCACGTCTAATGCAAACGTGTGTTCACTCTGTCCCTCCGGCCTCACCAGCCAAGCCCATGTCCCAGCTTCTCCACTGTGTCAGAGGCACCTTTCACTCTTGCAACTGTCCAGGCTAAGCTTCTTAGTGTCATTTATGATGTGGCCACTTGAGAATTTACGGCAGTGAAAGAAGCAGCGGGCCCTATAATGGGCTGATTGAGAAAGGAAATCATGAGGAGACTTCCTTCTTAAGGTGGATTCCTTTTGGGTAAGTTATGAAGGTAGCTCAGAGTTACTAAAGAATGTGCACTTATAAATGATTATATTGTTCATAGCTTAAGTTAAAAATAATTTTAATTTTGCTACTCTTCAAGTATTTAAAACGAAGACAAATGGCTATCACCAACTTGTAGGTAGGTCAATTATAGAGGGTAAATAATAAAAAAGAAAGATAGACGTTTTTAGTGGTATTTAATAAAATAGAAGGGAAGCAAAGGGCCTGCTTTTTCTTTAAAAGCAGTTAAATGCTGCTTTGGTGGTGCTGAGATTCTCCCCAATTTCTCATTTTTACATTACTCTTTTGCATTTTGACGTGGTATGGGTCACATGTGTTAGGCTCTCCCTGAAAAATAACATTGAATTCTTGTTGTCACACATTTCCACTGTGTAGAAAAATGTGGCATTTAATTCTCAAAGTGCATTCTTAGTGAATGTGAATGGTTACTTTAGAGCAAGGGCTGGGTGACAGCGCCACAGCTCATGTTTATTGAGCCTTGAATATTCCAGAGATCATGCTGGGCTGGCGATGAGTGTTTGCCTCTGACTCTGTCTCTATATCACTGAGGGGTAAACTGATACTCAGAGGCCGAGCAAAATTATCCACGTCCCTCAACAAAGTCAGTGGCAGAACGAGGATTTCATTCCTGGGTCCATCTAGCTCTATAGCTACGCCCCTAACTACTTAACTATAATGATAGAAAATGCTTTCAAATCATAGTGGAATACTGTTGTGACTTTCAAAGTACTATTAAGATTTCTCAGGCTGGGTGCGGTGGCTCACGCCTGTAATCCCAGCACTTTGGTAGGCCGAGGCGGGCAGATCATGAGATCAGGAGATTGAGACCATCCTGGCTAACACGATGAAGCCCCATCTCTACTAAAAAAAGAAATACAAAAAAAATTAGCTGGGCATGGTGACGGGCACCTGTAGTCCCAGCTACTCGGAAGGCTAAGGCAGGAGAATGGCGTGAACCCGGGAGGTGGAGTTTGCAGTCAGCCAAGAAAGTGCCACTGCACTCCAGCCTGGGTGACAGGGCGAGACTCCGTCTCAAAAAAAAAAAAAAAAAAAAAGATTTCTCAGAAGACTTCTTTCCTTAAAGAATGGAAATGTAGGTTACCTAATAATTTCTACAACGTTCCTGCAACCATGGCTAGAAGAAAAGCCACACGGAGGTGACACCTTTCTCCCTCTGCCTCCTGGTTAGCTCAGCCCTCATGGTCTCACGTCCAGCACCCTGGGCAATGAGGTGAGGTCGGAGCCATCTGACCTCTGGCTCCGCTGTGCTTCAGAGACTGGGGAGCTGATGTTCTCTCACATGGGAAGCAGCCAGAGGGAAAGGCGAGAAAGGACTCTGACGAGGAAAACCATAATAATGAATAAAGGTGGGGCGGCAGATAATGATAGTAAAAGTTATATTCAGAGTACACTGTATGAGAAAAGATTTCCAGGCATAAAGAAATGATTTCTCCTTTCGGTGATAAATCCAGATCATAACTTTTAAAACGTAGTGAAACTCTATGACAAGGTTTTAAAACAGACATACAGAGTAGCTTTACCACTTCCCCAAATAGTTCTGCTCAGTATAATTTCAAACAAGGTATGCGAATTAGATGTTTTCAAAATGCTTCAGAGCTAGGGATTTATTTCCTTTTTGCCATGGAAATTATTTTGACCCAAAGACAGAATCTAATTAAGCTAAGCCATTTAAGTACACTAAACAATTGAGTCTTCCTTTCCGTTCTGAAAATATGTTCAAATTTGAAGACTGGTCTCCTATAAATTGTAGTGAACTCTGACTTCCTAGGAATACTTCTTCATGTCATAATTTCTGTAAAGAACCATAGACTGTTCCAAAGTCCATTTCAGGTAAGCGGAACAATCACATCTGGGACTTCTCTAGGGCAGTGATGTCAAAAGGAGTTCACAGCAGCCTCTGTAAGGGGCATTAAGGTGAACAGAGACCCGAATTATATTTTGAATAGGAAATTATCTGTACTTTCAACCTTGAGCGGACGGTGACTGTAGCTATAATAGACTGAACCCCTTCGGTTCCTCCTAACCAAGGCTCCTGATGTCTCCTCAGCTATCATAGAGCTCCATACTCATGAATATCATCATCTCTGCCTTCACAGTTTTCAGGAGGAAAAAAAGAAATGGCTCTGCGAATGGCAAGGTTGTTTGTAGCACTTTGTTAGTTACAGCCCACTCTACTCTCAGCACTTAGCTCGCAATGGCTTTTCCACACTCAGAGCACAGCAGAGGCTAAGCTGGAGGGAGGCAGCCTGGAAACCTTGCTATCACCTTCGCTGGCCACTGTCCTCTGGCACACACGAAGCCCAGCAGAAGCTGCATTAAGGACTCTCACCGGGTAGAGTCAAATCATTTACCTCTGCAGCAGGTTAAATGTCTTCCCAAATCGGAGCCGCCTTCTGTGTGCCCACGTTAATTAAATTACCGCAGATGTCGTGTGAACAGATGGGCGTGCCCCTGAGAGGCGAGGCTGCGAGGGAGAGGGCCGTGCAGCCGGGGCTCTGGAGAAGGAGCTGCTCGCCGGCACGCGACATCTTTCCTATTCTCACCGCTGCACGTTTACTGAATCCTTGCAAAGGCCCTTGTCCCCAGAAAAAGGTCAGCAGAATTAGAGAACCAGGACCAGCAGCAGGAAACCCTCAGAGAACAAAGTGGTGGCTGAAGTCATAAGATCCGCGCGTGGAGGTGTCCTCCTAGCCAGCTGTTCCCAATCACCGTGTGACTTGAGGAATTCACTAAAAATAATAAACTCTTGGGCCCTGTCATGGAGTAAAGGGTGCTCCCTCCCCATATGTCTATGTCCTAATATCCAGACCCTGTGAACGTGACCTTATTTGGAAAGGGCCCTTTGAGATGTAATTAAACAGACGATCTTGAAATGGGTCATCCTGGACTATGTGGGTGGGCCCTAAATCCAATGACAGTTGTCCTTGGAAGAGAGGCGATGAGGAGACACCCAGAGAGAAGGCTCTGCAACGAGGGAGGGAGGGAGGCAGAGATTGCAGGGAGGCACCAGAAGCTGGGAGAGGCAGGAGGGACTCTTCCCTGGAACCTGCAGAGCGAGCGCCGCCCTGAGGACACCTTGCAGTCAGACTTCTGTGCTCTGGATCGGCTAGCGATAAACCTCTTGTTGCAAAGCCAGGCTGTGGTTGGTTGTTTCAGCAGCTGCAGGAGACAAACACAGATCCTGGCCCGGGCCTCCTGAAATGCAGTTTTAGGAAGCTCTAAAGTGCTTCTGAGGATCAGATAGACCAAGATACACCCTCTGTGTCACTGATCAGGATTAGAGGTTTTTGACGCCTACTGCACATCAAATTACCTGGGAAGCTTTGAAATTACCTGGGATGTTCAGGCTGTACCTGCAGAAGTCCTGACTCAGGCGACCTGGGGCGGATGTTTCTAATCACAGGACGTTTGAGACCCACCTAAGATGTTAACAAGCTAAGATGTGGATCCTCTTGTCCCTCGAGTGGAGGGGTTGGTTCCTGCTGACTCCACAGCTGCTGATGCTGGAGGCGGCCACTGTCCTTTGCCTCCAGGGCACCGCCCACATTGCACACTCCCATTTTCCTGCCCTTTCTCCATGGGCTTCCACCTTTTCTTTTAAACGGAGGCATTATTACGGAACACCTGGATCTTACATATACGGCCTTGAGTTGTGGCAGTTGTGTGTGTTTGTACACCCCCACGCGATGGAAGGATCTCCACCCTGAAAGATCTCTCCTCCATTTAGTTCTCCCAGCCCACAAAGCAAACAACGTTACGACTTCTACCGCTGCACATGACTTCCGTTTGTTCCCTTAAGGTGACGGTTGTTTCTGACTGTTTTACGACTTCTTTATTTTGGCTTTCATCCATGGGCCCCTGATGTGCCTAGGTGTTGTTTTCTTTGTTTGTGTATCTCACTGAGCTCCCTGGATTTGTGGGTTGTTGTTTTTCATCAAATTTGGGATGAACTTTGGCCACAATGTCTTCAAGAATTGTTTTTTCTCCCCATTTTCGATTGCTGCTCTCCTTCTGGGTCTCTACGTTTTTTGTCTTTAAAGTATCAATTCTGGCCTGGCACGGTGGATTACCCTTGTAATCCCAGCACTTTGGGAGGCCAAGGCGGATGGATCACTTGAGGCCAGGAGTTCAAGATCAGCCTGGTCAACATAGTGAAACTCCATCTGTATTAATAATACAGAAATTAGCTGGGCATGGTGGTGCACGCCTGTAATCCCAGCTATTTGGGAGGCTGAGGCAGGAGAATTGCTTGAACCTGGGAGGCAGAGGTTGCAGTGAGCCAAGATTGCACTTCTGCACTCCAGCCTGGGCAACACAGTGAGACTTTATCTCAAAAAAAAAAAAAAAAAAAAAAAAGACAATATATAAATAAAGTATCGAAAGTGTTAATTCTATGCTAAAAAGCCCCGAATCGGATGTCTCCATTCCTGTTCTTTCTCCTGAGTTCTAAGCTTGCTGCTGAATGCCAGTGGTCTGTGTGTGAGAAGTGTTTCAAATTCCAAAACTGAACTTGTAATTTTACTCCCCACGCCCACCCCCCTTTCTGTGTTACCAGCTTCTATTACCACTTTGAGGCCATTATTCTCCTCACATATAAAGTTGTACGCATTAAGGCAGCACCTTCCAAATGCTGTTCCTTGTGGAATTGCTTCTTGAGGTGTGAATAAATATTCTCTGTGTGTGTATCTGTGTTTCTGTGGGAGGAAGTTCTCTCTTCAAATAACTTTGAGACCACCTTCGTCCTAACTCCCCACTTAGATATTGACTGTTATAAGTTTTTTCAGTGAACTTAGACATCCTGCAGTTGAGAAGTGTTTTTAACTTAAAAGTTAAAGTGTCATTTCATATTTAAAAAAAATCATTTTACCATAAAATTGTTTCTTAAACATAGAAAGTCTGATAAAATCCATGGAGCAAACTTTGGAAAATATTACCACAGGGCCATCTTTGGCTAATTTTTCTTCTCCATGTACCTGGTTGGTTTCCAATCCTCCGCATCCTACTTACTAATATCTCCCAATCCTGCTTCTGCCTCACGTCCCCATTCACTTCCACAGCCTGGCTGTTAAGCTTCCGTCACCTCTCAGGCTGAGGGCATCCTCTCTGAGCTAGCTCCTCTCTTTTTAACTTCTCACCTTTTAAATCCAGTTTTCGCCAGGTGCAGTGGCTCACGTCTATAACCCCAGCACTTTGGGAGACTGAGGCAGGTGGATCACGAGGTCAGGAGTTCAAGACCAGCCTGACCAACATGGTGAAACCCCGTCTCTACTAAAAATACAAAAATTAGCTAGACATGGTGGTGGGCGCCTCTAATCCCAGCTACTCAGGAGACTGAGGCAGGAGAATCGCTTGAACCCAGGAGGTGGAGGTTGTAGTGAGCTGAGATCACGCCACTGTGCTCTAGCCTGGGCGGCAGAGTGAGACTCGGTCTCAAAAAAAAAATAAAAAAAAAATAAAAATAAAAAATAAAATAAAATAAAATAAAAAAAATAAAAAAAAATAAATCCAGTTTTACTTGGCTGGCAGAGTGATCTTGAACACAAGTCAGTTTCTTAAAAACTTTCAATGGCTACCCATCACACAAGGAAGGAAACCCAGTCTCCTCAGCAAAGGATCAAGTATTTGTCACGCTCAGCGTTTCCTCACCACCCCTGCCCCGCACCCAAGGCTGTGGCACCCCAGTGGGAGTCCTCCATGAGGAAGAGGAAGCAGGAAGCAGGAAGCTGGTTTCAGGCAGGGGGGAGTTACAGGCAGGGAGGCGAGGCTGGCAGTGTTACCTAGAGGAGCATCCTTGGGACCACAGAGCTGGGCGGAGAAGAGAGATGAAAGCACCCTCCGTAGACTGGAGCCCAAGCCGGTTACTGAGAGAAACAGCATAGTGAGTGCAGCTGGGAGGACTGGGAGGACTGGGTGAGGAAGGCAGGAGGAACCAGGGAGGAGGACAGAGCTGAGAGTGCCGAGCGGGAAGTGGACTTGGCCATGAGGAAAGGAGGGCTGGCATTGCCAGGCTTTCCCTTGAGCAGGTTCTGACCCTCTCCTCAGGATGCAGGAGGTGGTGGCCAGGCAGGACCCTCCTCGCCCCATCCTCACTGCTTCCCTACAAGGTGCAGTGATGGCTTAGAGCCCCTTTCTGGGCCCCTGTGCCCAGAAACACCTGAAGCCTTCCCCAGTCCTGCCCTTAGAATGAATCAGCTCCCTCTTCTCTGATCTCAGCACTCGCCTTAGTTTGGCATGTTGTCCTGTTTTGTTGGTATTTTGTTTCCCCTGTGGGAGCTCGCCACAGGGCCAGGTGAGACCATTGGGATTTGCCCGGTGAGATCCTCCTCTCGCTCGCAGCATCTTCCTGAGTGTGCAGCGTGTGCAGGTGCGATGGGAAGATCCACACTACGGAGTTAGTACTTTTCCTGAGGAATAGATTGCACCCTTTCCTTCACTCCAGTCTTTCTTAGAACTTTACATGCAATTAATTCTGAGAAAGAATTACAAGATCAGCACTATCATTATCCCATTTATAGATAAGGCACTAGGCAATTTACGGAGAAGTAAAGTAAATGACCTGTCACAGTGGTAGAATTCAGACTTGATGCAGCTAAAGCAGTCTGAATTCTGAGCCCACATGTTCAATTGCGAAGCTGTATTGCTCAAGGGAAGAAAAGTTGATTGAGTCTCTGGACCTGTTCACTGCAAACAAAAAAGTTAAAGTATGAGGAGTTCGTCTGAGAATGAGATGGGGTCCCGGTATTAACATTAGAAAGATCGGGGAGGGTGTGGGGAGCTCTCTGGGGCCTGAGCTGACCTGAGGAAAGGGCACCTTTCTCACTTGATGCTTCTCCCAATCCATGAGACTCCTCCTCACCTCTACTGATCCCGTGGCGCCTAAAAGGTTCACTTTGCCTGATTTTAAACCAAGAAAGAATATCAACACCTGTCGACATGGTTGTGTTTAGGGCCTGTTTAAGGCACTAGTCTTTATTACAGTTTTTATTACAGTCTGAGAGAGTATGGAAATGAGGAAACAGAGGAGTGGGGACAGCAGAGAGAGGAGGGAGGGACATCAGAGAGACAGAGAAGCACAAAAGAAAGGGCACAAATGGCCAGGCATGGTGGCTCATGCCTGTAATCCCAGCACCTTGGGAGGCCAAGGCAGATGGATCACCTCAGGTCAGGAGTTCAAGACCAGCCTGGCCAACATGGTGAAATCCCGTCTTTACTAAAAATATAAAAAATTTGCTGGGCATGGTGGTGGGTGCTTGTAATCCCAGTTACTCGGGAGGCTGAGGCAGGAGAATTGCTTGAACTCGAGAGGCAGAGGTTGCAGTGAGCCGAGATCGCATCATTGGATTTTCAGCCTGAGCAGTAAGAGTGAGACTCTGTTTCAAAAAATAAAAAAAGAGAAAGGGCGCAAACAAGGGCTGTAACCTGGGGACACTGAGGCTTGATGGGCTTCCAATGAGAGTGAGCCGGAAGCTGAGTCCTGCTGTCTCCTTGGGACATGAGCTTCTGTGTCACCTGGATTTTGAAGCGTTTCATGTCGTTTAACTGCTGATCAGAACTCTCCACACACTGAAACACCAGTTCTCTTGTTGAGACTCTAGAAGTCTGTGGGTGCCCTTCGCACAGGAGAAATGCAAGCTGCCCCCTTGAAAAACGTCCTCAGAGTTGCAACCACAGGGGCCAAGTCAAGAGCACTTCAAAGACTGGATGCAATCCAGCCAAGAGCTCGTTCCCTCAGCCAGCTCTCCCCTGTGCTACATAAGGAGAGCCTCGCAGAGCTGCGGCAGGCGGCGTTGGCATGGATGAGAAACTCCTGCATGGGTCTTGGTGAATGCATTGGCATTCCTGGATGAAAGACATTAAAAATGAAATAAATCCATATTCATAACAAATAATGATGCAGTCATCTTTGATAGGGTAAAAATGAACACTTTTGTAATCCTTTGATATGAAAATAATGAGCCTATGAAGATTCAAGTACATTATTTGCAGCTACTTGAAGCATATTCTTTTTATCTCATTTCTTGTATCTATAGGCTAAATACAAATTAATATCAATGCTGATGATATTTAGCTTAATAAGTTTATGTCTTTTATCTGAATTATTCCTAAATAAAATTGATAGCAGTATTCACAGCTTATAACACAGAGCAGCCAGTGGCTTCCAGGAAAAGTCTAGGTAATTTTCATCATCTTGCCAGAGACAAGGGGTCTGTGGGGTTCATCTAGAAATCAAGACTTATTCCTTTAAAGGCTTCCCCATGGGCAGTAAGCTATTTGCCTCACTTGTCATTTATTTGTTGATAGCATTTACGTGTCTTTGAAACAATGCTGAGAACTTTGCCTAAATAAATGAACATTCCCATGTCCATTCTCAGGTGGCCAGAACAGTCAGTGGATGTGAGCAATACGTTCTCATAAATGTGACTCGTGTTTGGACTAAGTATCATCATTGACCAGATCATTTTGTCCTTCTCCCCATTTGTTGTGCCACCCTCCCATGATGTTATAATACCCATCAAATAATCGTGACTGTCAGCAATAAATGCAGCAACTGACAGCAGCTGCAAGGAATGAAGTCAGGATTGTCCACGTGATGAATTTGACCTTTTCAACTAGGCTTGAATTTTGGTATGTTTTTCCCCCGTTTTTATAAATTACTCAGATCTCAAGGTAATAAGCATGTAAAGTAAAACCTGTTAAACATCTTATGCTGTATTAACCATTCCTTTAACTGTTTTTAAACAAATTCCATGTTCATCACAAATTCCGGAAAAGCAGAGAGTGTAGAAAAAGAGGAGAGAGAGGGACATTTTATAATTTTTAGGAGATGTCGGTATTATGATTATAAACCAGAAAAGCAGAGACTAATCTTTTCCTAGGCTGGATGAGAAATCCGGAAATAGGATATTGGTGGTAAAAGGGGAAGAGTGCCTTAGGAAGGGTCTTGGGGAAATTTGGGGAGTACCTTTCTTCCAAGCTACACACAGCCAACTGTTGGTAGCACCGTATTCCACACAGCGAGAAGCATGGTGGGGCCAAGATGTCACTCTGGAAGGTCAACAGATAAGTGCAGAATATCTCATGCGAACGATTGAAAGCAAATAGTGACTCTGAGCTATGTAGGAGCTTCTCATGTAAATGGCTGCACCACCTTCACTGCAGAATAAATGTGTTATCATGAAAACATTCTCTTCTAAACATGAACAAATCTGTAGGGTCAAATCAATAGATTCCAATTAAAGCATTTACTGTGGTTCTAGTAACTATTTGATCAGAATATCCGTCTTTTTTGGCATTTTTGTTTTGTCGTATTATAAAGTGAGTGGTCTTAGAAGGTGATTGTTCCATAACCTTTTTTTTTTTTTTTTTTTTTTTTGCTGCCTTATTCCACACCCTGAACAGCAGCATATGTGTTTCTCCTGCCAACCCTGCTCTCATGGTGATTCAGCCTTCTAGAGGCATTGGATTTATGTTGCTAATGCAAGACCACTTTTGTGTGCAACGGGACACATCTGCCATTTTTGCAGCCTTCTCTCTCTCATGGCTGGCACTCCAGGAATTTGGTAGCTCTCTCAGTCACTTTTTGAATAATGCATTGCTTGGGTATTAGAACTATAGGTACTTATAAAGTTTAGATTTAATATATATATTTTTTCCTGAGAACCTATTAACATTCAAATACTGTAGCAACCGGAGGTACAGGAGTTAAAATGATACCTTCTCTATGTACAATGTAAAACGAAGGCAAGAAACACACAGACAGTTGCAGGGTAACCAGATGCCAGCTACTGCTGAAGCTCCTTCCCTACGGCCTCATATGGTCCTTACAAAATCCCTAAGAAGTAAGTATTACTGACCTCATTTAAGAGATGGGGAAACTGAAATGTAGGGAGGTAAAAAACAACAACAACAAAACAACAACAACAAAAAACATGAAAGGCAACATTAGGTGATGTGTAAACACTCAGGATTTGAAAATCAGACAGGCCTGGGTTTAGATCCCCGTTCCAGGCCATGTATGGTAAGATGACCTCGGGCCACACACTGCTGTAGCAGATGCTTTTGGTTGCCTCCCAAGGGGTGATCTCCCACAAGGTGGGTCCACATTTCAATCCTGGAACCCGCGGATATTATCTTCCATGGTACAACATGTGCTTAAGTTAAGCATCTTGAGAGGATACATTCTTCCTGGGTTATGTGTGTGGGCCCTAAATTCAAGGGCATGTATTTTTGTAAGAGAGATGCACAGAAGAGATGACAAGTACGGAGGAGATTATGATGTGAAGATGCAGGCAGAGACGGGGGTGATGCGGCCGCAAGCCTCGGAATGTCTGGAGCCACCACATGCTCCAAGAGGCAAGAAAGGACCCTCCCCTGGAGCCTCCCTCAGGAGCAGGGTCCGGCTGACACTTTGGTTTTTGGACTTGTAACTTCCAGAGCTGTGAGATAACACATTTCTGTTGTCTTAAGCCACCCAGTTTGTAGAAATGTGTTACGGTAGCTGCAGAGAACGGACATGCCCATTTCCCACCCGTTCCCAGCTTCTTCCTGGTCACTAGGTCCTCAGTGCTCTTCATGCATCCCTCCTCAGGGAAGCCGCTGTCCTCTCCAGCCCAGATGTAGTGTCTGACTAGTCTAAGACAACCGTGGACGCCTTATTTTCATCACCCATGAGGACTGAGGGCAGAGACACTTGGCAGTGTTCTTGCTCCTGACCCTTGGGGAGAGGCCAGATGACAGGGCTGGCTTCTGGAAAAGGTTTGATCAGTCAACCTAAGGGCAATCTAAGAAGGTGCCAGGTCAAAGTCAGGCAGGTCTGCAAAGTGGGGTCCCCAGAGCAACATGGAGCAAGACAAAGGGGATGCTGGGAAGAATTGGAGCAGGGTTGGTCTGGGGAAGCCGGTGGCAGTGGGAGAGGTGGAAGACTAATATGGTTTGGGTATTTGTCCCCCAAATCTCATGCTGAAATATAATCCCCAGAGTTGGAAGTGGGGTCTGGTGGGAGGTGTTTGGGTCATGGGGGTGGATACCACATGGCTTGGTGCTGTCCTTGTGATAGTGAGTTTGGTTGTTTAAGTGTGTGGCACCTCCCATCCTCCTCTTGTTCCTGCTCCCGTCATGTGATGCGATGGCTCCCCCCACACCTTCCACCATGAGTGAAAGCTCCCTGAGGCCTTCCCAGAAGCTGAGCAGATGCTGGCACCGTGCTTCCTATAAAGCCTGCAGAACCACGATCCAATTAAACTCCTTTTCTTTATAAATTACCCAGTCTTAGGTATTTCTCTTCTTTTTTTCGATTTTTATTTTCAGTTCAGGGGCACACGTGAGGGTTTGCTACACAGGTAAACTTGTGTCATGGGGGTTTGTTTTACAGATTATTTCATCACCCGGGGATTATGCTAGTACCCATTAGTTATTTTTCCTGATCCTCTCCATCCTCCCACTCTCTGTGATAGGCCCCAGTATGTGTTGTTTATAGCAACACAAGAAGGGCCTAAAACAGGGGCTGACCTAGGACAATGTCTCATCTGAGGGTCGGGGGCCGAGGGTGGGTGTCTAAGCAGGGTTGATCTGATGAGCTCCAAATGGAAGGAGCAACCAAGGATTTGAACCAGAACATTCATTCAAAGTGGACACAAATATGGGACTCTCAGCCTTCACAGTCCTGCACGGTGGCACTATTGTGAGCCTTTTAAATAGATTCCAGCATGGAGGGTGAGGGCGAAGTTTCACTTGTCCTCCCATTTGTTATATGATAGATATTTTTTAGAAAATTCGCCTATCATTCCTATAGACATATTACTTCCCAAATTTTAAATAAATTAAACGGAGAGACCATAGAAAATCCCAAAAGGGCTTTCCATGGATGTTGATGAAAATAACGCTAACTATGATGTTAAAGTAAGGAGCTAACATTAGCTAGAGTATTTCTGAACAAGAAGAGCAGGGAGAGTAGATTTCTTACACTAGGTATCAGTGTCTACTATGAAGTTATGTAGTAAATAGATTAGCGCAGCACTGGTATTAGCAAAAATTAACCAATAGAATGAAAGAGAGCCCACAACAGACCTATACACATACAGGATTTCAGTGTATGACAGACATAGATGTCAGTTCAGTAAATGCAGGTGGAATGCATGGTCATCCATACGGAAAACATAAAGTTGGATCACTACTTCATACTCTTAAATGAAAAATAATCAGCTCCAGATGAATTAAGGACTTAATATCAAAAATAAAACTTAAAATGGTTAATAGATAAGGGAGATGAATATCCTTTCAATCTTGGTTTAGATTCCTTACACAAAAACTGGAGAAAGAGTACCTACATAAGACACATTACTTTTTACTTTAAAAGAAAAGATACTCTTGATCTTGACTTTATTATTGTTAAAAACATCTGATCATCCAAAGATACCACATATAAAGCAAAATAGCAAGTTTAAAACTTGGAGATAGTCTTTTATGCACACAACCAATGGAATATTACTATCAAATACATAAAAACCCTCTTACAAATTAATAAGAAAATAGAGGCCAGGCACGGTGGCTTATACCTGTAATTCCAACACTTTGGGAGGCTGAGGTGGGTGGATCACTTGAAGTCAGGAGTTTGAGACCAGCCTGGCTAACATAGTGAAACCCGTCTCTACTAAAAGTACAAAAATTATCAGGGAGTGGTAGTGGGCGCCTGTAATCCCAGCTACTCAGGAGGCAGAGGCAGGAGAATCGCTTGAGCCTGGGAGGAGGAAGTTGCAGTGAGCCCAGATCATGCCACTGCACTCCAGCCTGGGCAACAGAGTGAGACTTGGTCTCAAAAAAACAAAAAAACACACAAACAAAAAAGAAAATAGAAAAATACCAATAAAAGCACATGCAAAAGACATGAACAGGTATTTGTCCAGAAGAAGGAACACATAAACCATATAAAAATGTTCATTAGTGATTAGCAAATGGCAGTCAAGACCACAAAGAGACACCTTTTACACCAAGTGGCTGGCAAATATGAACAAGACTGACAGTCACAGGGCAAGGCAGGATGCGACGCCACAGGGTTTCTTACAATGCACGGCTGGAAGTCGTGTAATCACTTACAACTTCTTTTTTTTTTTTTTTTTTTTTTGAGATGGAGTCTCGCTCTGTTGCCCGGGCTGGAGTGCAGTGGCCGGATCTCCGCTCACTGCAAGCTCCGCCTCCCGGGTTTATGCCATTCTCCTGCCTCCGCCTCCCGAGTAGCGGGGACTATAGGCGCCCGCCACCTCGCCCAGCTACCTTTTGTATTTTTTAGTAGAGACGGGGTTTCACCGTGTTAGCCAGGATGGTCTCGATCTCCTGACCTCGTGATCCGCCCGTCTCAGCCTCCCAACACTTACAACTTCTTAAAGCTGGCTGCCGTAACAGAATACCACAGGCTCGGGGGCTTAAACAACAGATGTTTATTTTCCCACAGTCCTGGAGGCTGAAAGTCCAAGATCAAGGTGTCTGTACAGTGGGTTTCTCCTGAGATCTCTCCTCGGCTTGCAGACGTCCACCTTCTTGCAGTGTCCTCACATGCTCTTTCCTCTGTGAACGCCTCCCTGGTGTCTCTGTGTGCCCAGATTTCCTCTCATTAGAAGAACAAATCAGATTGGATGGGGGCCCTCCACCCCCGAAAGGCCTCATTTTAACTTAACCACTCCTTTAAAAGCCCTATCCTCAAATTCGGCTACATTCAGAGCTGCTGGGGTTGGGAGGCTTCCTCACAGGGGTTTTGGAGGCCAGAGGGAGACATAGTTCAGTCTGTAACAGGGGGCGTCAGCCTCTGCTACCCTTAGCTTTCCCATCTCTTCTTTCCATGGTTCTGTCCTTACTTCCTTTCTGGCCTGTCCATCCGTCCAGCCGTCTACGATCTGTGTATCTCGCCTGTCCATCCCTGTCATCCACCTGTCCCTCCTTTCCTGTGCAGGCTCCTCTTCTTCTCCTTGGCCCTCGGCGTCACTGTCCCTCAGCTTTCAGCCTGCTTTGCTCTCCTTCCTCATCTCACATTAGGGAGAGTCATTACCATTTACTCTCCCTAGTCACATTCTGAACAAAAGGCATTCCAGGAAACATAGCATCCTGGGTGCCACTGCACAGCGACAGTGACATTCTGCTTAGGTGCAATCCAGCTTCCCCGCTTCCTGGCTCTGTGACCAGCCTGTGCATCAGTTACTTCATAGGTAAAGCTGGACTGCTGGCAGTAGCTAGGAGTTGTCAGGAATGTGAAACCAGCTGATATTTGTGTGGTACTTAGAACAATGACTGACATGTTGTGAGGGTTACATGGGAGTTTGTTAAATAAATACATAAAACCGCGAGAAACTCCTTACCTCATGTTTAACTAGCAAGTTTGTTTCAACCGTAGGGCTTCAATGGAAGAGTGCCAGCTGCTTCCTTGTGCAGCCCTGAGTGCTGTGGTTCTCCAGGTACATGCTCAATCAGTACTTGTTAATTTGATAACAAATTACGAGATTTGTTTAAAATGCGCTTATACTCTATTATTACTGATAGAGAAGTAAGTTGTAAGTGCGAACACAACTATTCCACTTGGCTCATGGTTCTTTTGCGCAGTTTCTAATAAGATGAAAAAGAAAACAATCTTTCAAAAGAGCCTGGGTGGGGAGTGTGGAAAGGCAACCTTGCTGCAACAGGGATGAATTGCAGGGGCTCGGGCGGCCTCCAGCCCCGCTGCCTGTGAGTTTATCCTTAAGCTCATTGATCTCATAGCTTGAGCCGAGGTGAGCACTGCCTGTTTCTGCTTTGGGTCTAGCTTGGCACCCTGATCTCATGGCAACACTCACACCTCTCTAGGCAGTGGCAGAGAGGAGCTGCTCCTCATGCCGCAGGCTCACCTCGTCAGTTCCTTTCTGTCCGTCTCTCTGTCAGCATCCCCTGCGTCTCAGCAGCTGCTCACCCCTCCTAACCACAGCCAGGGCGAGGGCAATGGTAGCAGCCACCCCTTCGGGCCTCTGCTCTGCTCTTTCAGGGCCAGCGACCTCTGTCTGGCTTTGGGCCCGTACTCACCTCCAGCAGGCAGAGGCTGGCTGCCCCCCTCGGCTCCTCCAGATCTGTCAGGCCTGCGGCTCCACCCCTCACTTTCAAGGGCAGAAAAGGGCCTGAATTTTTCTGAGGTCTGGAAGGGACAAGATTGAGGATGCTAACACTGAACATGGAGGATCCCTGCATGCTGGATCTCTGAAGACAAGGCTCCCATCCAATCAGTGGGAGGCACTACGTTCTCGAACCAGGTCACAGAAATCTTTGTGCCTGATCTGATATCTGATTCCTAGGAAGAGAAGGCCACTTTCTGTAGAGGGGGCAGGAGGATGAAAGGACACTTTCTGTTTTGTCTCATAAATGGAGGCATATTTAGTGTACTTAGACTAGCATTATGGCAGAGGAAGGGACGGAAATTACAGAAATTTTGAAAGAATCATAGGAGTCAAAGATTAATTGGCAATATATGTTTAAAAATACAGAGGGTTTAAAGAACAATCGAGGATCTTAAGTCTGGGGAGGGAAGGCGTGGACGGCAATGGTGACTGCAGGCTATGGGAATCAGTAAGAACCTGGGGGAGCTGGAGCTGGTTGTAGCGGGATGGTGAGTGCAGGGCTGGGTGTGTGGAAGCTGAGGTGACGGCAGGACTTGTCACATGGAGACTGAACCTGCCCAGCTGCAGCAGGCAATGCTCAGAAAGCTCGAGGCTGATGATGCAGATTTGGGTGTTACCCCAAAAACATGGCAACAGAAACTGCGACAACCAAGAGTCAGTCACATGAGGCAGAGTTCACCTGGATGATGGTCAGTTATGGATACGGCCCCACACTGTCATATCTGCAGCCAGTACCTTTCCAAGAAACGGCACAGAAACAAATAGAACTAAGTATTCCAAGGGCTAAATTTATGATTACCAAGCTTTAGTTTTCTGAGAATTTGGAATTCATTTATTTATTTATATATTTATTTATTATATGGTGTCTTAGGGTTCTCCAGAGAAACAGAACTAATAGGATATATAGAGCTGTAAAGAAAGAGGCTCAGCATGAGAGTCGGCTCACACAGTTATGGAGGCTGTGCATCCCAGGCTCAGCCACCTGCAAGCAGGAAAGCCGGTGGTGTTGGTTTCACTTCCACTTCGAAGCCCTGAGAAGCAGAGGAGCCCAGTCTGAGTCTGATGTCCCAGGAACTGGGAGCACTCATGTCTGGGAGCAGGAGGAGATGAACGTCCCAGCTCCAGCAGAGCGCAACTTCTCCCCCGGCCTTTGTGCTCTATTCCAGCCGTCAAAGGACTGCACAATGGTGAGGGTGGGTCTTCTTTACAGTCCATTGATTCAAATGCCAACCTCTTCTGGAAACGCCCTCACACACACACACCCAGAAATATTGCTTTACCAGCTATCTGAGCACGCCTTAGCTCAGTCAGGTTAACGTATAAAAATAACCATCATCGACAGAAAGAATCTTTTGATTTTTGTCTTTTTTCAGGATTAAAACCATGTTGGGACTCTCCCAGAAATAAGGTATGGCCTCTCCTCCCACCATTGTTGTATGTAAGAACCATCTTGGAAACGCGCATATGTTCTCAGAAGACGTTTGCAAAGGATTTCAATACAGGTTGTTAAAGAAAAAACTATTCATGACTTTAAGGAAGACATTATTCAAAGGGGGCCGTGATGATAGGTACAGGGACCCCTTCAATGGGGTCTTGCAGTTGGGGAGAGACTGGACTCAGCTCCAACAAGAAGCGGGGATTCATGGCCAAGGACAGGATGGGGGTCAGTGGATGGAAAATTACTACGAGGAGACAGCATGGATAAGGGGGTTCTGGCTGAAATTATGACTATTTGGGAAGGCAGGCCAGGGTGGTCAGTTACCAAGGGTGGGGGATTTTTGCTAAGCTGACTTGGCAGGATTCCTGCTCACAGCAGATTCTACAAGGACAGAGGGAAGCCTAGGCTTGAGGGTAGTCAATCGCAGGACTCGGAGGAATTCAACTAAAGTTTTGGTTGAAGGAGAGTCTTCATCAAAGTAAAGCTGAGATGGCAATGATTATGGTCACGACTTGCCATTTTATGTTTCTAAACAGGGTAGTTCTGCCTTGGAATCATCACAGTAAAGGCAGTCTGTGGATTCAGCCCCTGGTGTTGACTTGGCCTGTGCTTTTCAACCTTGAAATAGCTGAGCCAAGGCCTCAGCCATGCTGGCTTCAGTGGGAGGGAGCACAGTTCAGCCCGGGGCTTTGTGAATATGCTGCGGAGGGCTTGTCATCAGCTTCTCTTATGTGACAGGCCAAGTGTTCCCCACCTCCATGATGGGCACTGCACATCCGGGCAGGAAGGACAGCAAGTGTCCATTTCCTTGCGGTTCTCCTACAGTCTGTAACCACTCCATTTCATTAGCAAATTGTATGTTCTATCTATGATACCAGAGGATGGGAGATGCTGTGGGGGCTGAACTGAAATGGTATCAGGAGAGGTCGGTTCCAGTCCCCTGGAATGAAGCGCCTAGCAAGCAGGAAGCCCTCGCTCTTGTTCCAGGTCAGGTGGCACTGAAAGCAGCCGGCTGAATGCAAGCGTGAGAACTCGTTTCCGGTTAGTGCTTGGGATGTTTTCAAGAACCCCTGGAGTCCCAGGCTCCCCATCAGTAAAAGT
Source organism: Rhinopithecus bieti (assembly GCF_001698545.2). NCBI lineage: Eukaryota > Metazoa > Chordata > Mammalia > Primates > Cercopithecidae > Rhinopithecus > Rhinopithecus bieti. The sequence continues at coordinate 238,485 of NW_016841755.1, read as the reverse complement.
GGGCTGCCTGGTCAGCCCCCCAGGGCTGTGATGACAGGAGGTAAGGTCTGGTGAGCAGGGCTTTCCCGCAAGGATGGCCGCGGACTGTGGGCGATGGGGCTGGCTATCTTTTGTGCTCCGTAAAAGTACTGTCAGTAATTATGGGCTACCAAAACATGCCTCAAGGACCTAATTTTTATGTGGAAGTTTATGGAATCCTGTAGAAGACTTTTGAAAATGCAACTGAGGGAAGCAGAAACCACACCCATCAAAACACCACTTCCATCACCGCTCTGGTAAGAAAGGAATATTCAGGTGGCCCAAAGTTAAACATTTAAGAAAATTCCAAGTAGCTGGGAATGTCTACTACCAAAACAGACACAACAGTCTTCAAACAACCCATCACTAGAACCTCTGAAAGTAAGGGTATAGAGGAGGGAACCCAGGGACAGGCGCCTGTCCAGAAGCTGGACCGTGGTGGGAGGACCGGTAGAATGGTGGAACCTGACTTCCCAATCAGGCCTTTGTGAACCGGATTCAGCTTTCTCAGGACCACTGGCGATCACTGAAGGACGTGGGGAGCATCAGGGCACAATCAGCTCCTGGGCAGCGAGGAGGACAGACACGCGGGAGCGATTTGGGTCAGATGGTGATTTCAGAGATGACTCCAATTTCCTAGCTGACAGCAGCTGTGAGCAGCAGACAAAGACAGGGCGGGGGAATGGGAGTGGACTAAAAACCAATTTAAGGAGAAGGGAGGAAAAAGTGTGTTGCCAAAATTGTGAGGTTAGAAACAATTTAGGACATAGAAAGAAAAACACGAGTGAAAGAAACAAACCTAACGATACTATAGTGGGGAAAAAGAACAGAAAGCAGGATTTTCACAGATCTGTATATTAATGCATGGAGTTCGGGAAGACTTAAGAATTTCATGTAATGAGGTTAATAAAACCTAAGGCTGCGAGCAGGCTGAAGGATACACTCAGGTTTGGAACACAAGCCTGGGATGGCAAGCAGTGTAATGTATCCATGCTAAAATTTATGAAATACTTGGTGTGTATAAGGTATAACTTGTATGCAGGTGTAGATCCAAGTTTTCAGGGTCCAAGGGTTAGACAGGTTTTGGAGTCTTCCATAAGAAAGGAAATAATTATAAACCTGAAATTAAGTACTGGGCTTGGGAGTCTGTGAAAATGAGGGGCCCCAAAACTTAAGTTTTTTGACCTTTTGGGTAACTCACCCCCCTGTAGTGGAAGGTATATAGTAACAGAATGAACACCCAGCAACCCACCATACCGTGTAACAATTTGTCCAAGATGAACCGCTGGGAAACTCACTGTCATCCTCCTACCTCCTCACCAGAAACAAACATTCTCCCGAAGCCTCGGCTTACCTTTCCCTTGCATTTCTTTACAGGGTTTTGACACATACGTATGTATCTCCAAAGAGTATTTATTTAGCTCCATATTTCTGAACTCTATATAAATTATGTCAGAATACCTATTTAATTTTGCAATCTGCCTTTTTTGCTCGAAGTGTTGGTTAGATTCATTGGTGCTGGCAAATGCAGCTATTAGCTCCTTTTCCCTTGCTTGTCGAAACAAAGGCAGTTCCTGCTTTCCACACCTGTGAAAAACTCACATTAAGTCAGAACTCTCGCTTCAACTTGCATGGTCCCATGGCAACCGAAATTGGGTATCACAATTTTTTTTCCACCAATCTTTTGTCAAAACTTGCCAGTTTTTGTTCTTATATATGTTATACTTGGCTCCAGGGCCACGGGCAAGAGTTCTTCTACGGTGAACACCCAGGGGAGGAAATTCTGCGTCATGGAGAATCTGCAGCTTCAACTTTTCTGAATAATGCCAAGTTGGCCAGACAGGTGGTTCCACGAATATACAACCCACCAGCAGGGGATGAGAGTTCCCTCTGCTCCATCCACTGTTTTATTGATTAAAAGTTTCTTACCAATCTGGCAGATGAAAACTAGTAACCCATTCTGCATTTTCTTGATTTTAGTGAGATTGAAAGTATTTTTGGAAGTGTATTAGCGTCATGCTTTCCTCTTTACTGAAATGGTCTTTTGCCTGTTAGGGCAGCTTTTTCCTCCTTTTTGGGGGGCTCCTTTGTGTGTCTGAAAGTGATGTTTTCTTGGCTTTGTGTTCTTCAAAGTTTCTCTTTCGTGGCTTTTTTTTTTTTTTTTTTTCTGATAAAGTTCTTGATTTTAAAAATCAAACTTTTTCTTTATGGTTTCTAATTTTGTGTCTTATTTAAGAAATCCTTTCCAAAATGTCATAAGGATATTCTCCTGTCTAGTTTTGCAAACGTAAAGGTTTTAGTTTTCCTGGAATGGACTCTTGTGTGGTATGGGGTAGAGACTGACTTTCATTCTCTCCCACATGGATACATGATTGTCTCAGCACTATTTGTTGAATACTGAACCCTTTCCATTGCACTGTAATGTAACCTCTGACACATAACTAGTTTCCACAAGTGTGTAAGCCTGTTCTGGGGTCTCTATTTTGTTCCGTTTGTTCCACTGCCTTAACTGTCTATCGATGCATGAATGCCTTGCTGCACTGATTACTGGAGCTTTCTAGGAAGTGCAGATACCTGGTTGGGGAAGTATCTCTACCTCAAGCTTCCATAAGGTGTGCATTCTTCAAAGAAACAGGTCAGCTCAGAGTAGCCCAGCAGGCTCACCACAGATCAGTCCAGTGACCTGCCTCACCCATTCCTACACCTGCGAGCCCCGCGTCAGCGGACGGCACAGCTATGCAGACCAGCATCATCACCCACTTTCTGTGGTATCTCACACTGGCCACTGTTCCCTAGTCAGTTTCCTCCCTTCTCCTTCAGGGCTTCTTCCAAGCTTTCATCTTTCTCTTTAAGTCCCAACGCCACCCTGCCTTGCCACTCAGCTGACGACACACAGAGGCTGACGAGCTGGGCTCGGCTGCCAATGCGTCATCTTTCCACAACCTCCTCTGCCTGGGCTGCTCTCCTGCCTCCGGTCAGTTCTGCTCTGGGTCGAACCTGCCAAGACCTTACTCCAGTATTCTCTTTGATCTTCCATGGGTTTCCAACCTCTCCTCCATGGCCTCCCTTCCTTTAGCACATTCCCCATTTCTTTCATCTTTAACAAAAATATAAATCAAACCAATTTACAACTCAAAACAGAAAAATAAAATCCTTTCCTCAGAATCTGCTAACCATTACAGGGTAAGAGGGGATTGCAAGATGGTGCTGGCCAGATGACCCCAACACACAGCAAGCCCGCCTCAACACACGGCAAGCCCGCCTCAACTGGCCAGCGTGCTCTACCCGCGCAATGCCATTGCCCCCTTGGCTCCCGCTACTTCCTCTCTGCAGGCCACTCCTAGTCTCCTCCAGTTCAGACAGCATCCTGAGCCCCAGACTTGAGAAGCCTGTCGCTTCTAGGCCTTCACCTGGCTGACTGATGCACCTTGAGCTCAATGTCGAACTGACTGTTTTCTGCTCATGACCCATTCCTGTCCTGGATTTTAAGAGTCGATCAGAGGCCTGAGTTATTCTGGACTCCTCCCCATGTGACTCTGGATTTTAACACAGTCAGAGGCCTGAGTTATTCTCAATTCCGCCCCGTGTGACTGGATTTTAACAGTCAGAGGCCTGAGTTATTCTTGACTCCTCCCCTGTGTGACTTCCCACATGCACTTGGTCACAAAATCCTGTCCTTCACCCAGCCCCACACATTTCTCAAATGTACCAACTCCTCTCTAGCTGTATCCTCTCTCATCTTAACTATTATGGTAACCTTTACCTGGCCTCTGCCAAATGCAAGCCATCCTGCACACAACTACCACTTCTAAATACAGACACAACAGCTTAATTCCCACTCAGATTCCTATGATGCTCTTCAGGCCTACAGGATCAAAACCTTAACCCTGTCACATGATACACCTGGCCCCTGCATTCTACACCCCGCCCCCAAGCATTTCGGTAGCACTGGACGACTCTAGTCTGACATATAGCATACCCTCAATCAATACGTTGCATGAAATCTAACAGATGGAACACATGAGTGGTACTATATAAAATCAATAGTAAGTGTAACCCTGAGTGGAAATCTATGAATTAGGAATTGGGGAACTGTCTCTGGATGAGAATAAGAGAAACAGAAGTAATATTGTAGTGGCTTACCAAATGGAAATGGATAAAGTATTACTAGCATCGATCAACAATAGTTATGAAGGCAGCTTGCAAGGCAGTCAGGCTGGAAATCTCACTGGGCTAAAAGCAGAACTTCTGATAAACTCTTGCCTTGCAAATAACTTCTTCATTAAGGAGGAAGAGCAAATAGTGACCGGAGAGTCTGCTCTAGAGTTAGTTGTGAAAAGAGTTCACTGATCAGGTATGGAGGAGTGACAGAGGCCTTGGAGGAAAACGACCAGAGCATTTGCAAATTCACAAATATGACAGAAGGGGGATACCAGGCAGAGTCAGATATATGCCCTAGAATTCAGAGCAAAAGTGGGAGTAAGCCCATGGACATAGACACCACAATCAAAGTGGATTAAAGAGGGTCTTCAAAAAAGAGAAATTTTAACATTTAGTAGGGTACATCAGAGGTAATGAAAACAGAGATCTAGAGGGTTACGCATCACATTTTCCTGTGGCTATACGGAAGAATCTCTTACAGATACAGAAGTTTTTCCTTTTGAAAAAGTAATTTAGTTTTATTTCTAATTATAAAAGCTGAATTTTTTCTTTTTTTTTTTGAGATGAAGTCTCGCTCTGTCACTCAGGCTGGAGTGCAGTGGCATGATCTCAGCTCATTTCACCTCTGCTTCCTGGGTTCAAGCGATTCTCCTGTCTCAGTCTCCCAAGTAGATGAGATTACAGGAGTGTGTCAACATGCCCGGCTAATTTTTCTTTTGTATTTTTAGTAGACAGGGTTTCACCATGTTGGCCAGGCTGGTCTTGAACTCCTGACCTCCAGTGATCCACTGCCTTGGCCTCCCAAAGTGCTGGGATTACAGGCGTGAGCCACTGCGCCTGGCCAAAAGCTCAGATCTTAAAGGGGCATGAGCATATCATAAAATGGGAGGTACATAAAAATGAATACAGAAAAAGCAAACGGTCTTAAGCCAAATGACAGGGCCATGGAGGGTGGCTAAATCCCCACCTGAGCTCAGATGCTGGGCTGCTTCAGCAAGCTACGGTTTGAGCAGGTCCTTTGAAGAGCGGGGCTGCGTTTTTGAGTTTAGGATAGCAACTGGGACTTCTCAGCCTGTTAAACGTTGACATTTCAGTGAATACTGAAACTGAACATTCTATAGCAAAGGAAAAACCATTAGGAGAGAAAGTCTAAGTTAAGGACTCATCTAGTCAAAGTGTATTACATCAGGGAGACAAGAGGGTCTGCTATGATATTTTCCATACTCCTCAAATGTTGGAAATTTTTATAATTAAAAACATCTAAAACAAGCAGTCAAACCAAGAAACTAACTAAATTAAGCAGAGAGATAAACAGGCAAGATAGATTGCCTGGAGGTCTCTCTATCCTGAATATCCCCAAATTTCAAGAACACATCAGAAATTCCTCTACAGACAATTCTAAGTGAGAAGGAACAAACACATCAGAGGGGATACCTCACACTGAAGCCACCGCAGATAAACATGGTTCTAGACCCCTCCCAATGCACATAGCACTTATACGGATATGGAATTGGGATCTTGTAAGTGAAGGTCACTTTTTGCCAGATCTCCAGCAAATACTTCAAATAAAATAGAATTCCCCCCCTCCCTTTTTTTTTTAAAAGGGGCCTCACACACATATTTGAGTATGTCTGTCATTCACTCCCATGCTCTTTTGGCAGTCAGAAGTATCAGTGCAAGTAAGTTCTAAATGGGATGACAGCACTTCATGGCTGCCTTCTACGGTCCAGGCTTGTACCTCTCATCACAGTGCCACCCTAACAACCCATACAATGGGGACGCCTGATGAGGCTAAGGCACTTGCACAGGCCCACACCCTGCTAGAAAAGGTGGGATGGGTGCCCAGGTCTACCCGACTTGGGAGTGTGTACTTTTCCCGCTACGTACAAGGCCCTTAATTCACAAAGGGGGAAATATGAGACAGATTCCTAAAACTCACACAATTTTGAAGAATGCATTCACCATCTGGTTCCCTATGGTCCTCAACCATTTTCACGTTTATCTCAAGTCAGATTCCAAAGTATGTGGAGGGCAGCTGCTAATGACATATTTGTTAAGTTTATTCTGCAGACATTATACAGTTCTATAATATAAAATGAATACAACGCTAAAATCTATTTCCTTTATTTACATGGCGTAAAATTTTTAATAACAAACATCTAATCATGAAAGATGGTGTTAAAGCAGAAATACTGTCATGATTGAGTCAATAGGAGAACATAAAATATGCTGTATTTCATAATTTTTCCAGAAGAAAATGTCTAGTTTGTTTAAATGCAACAAATACTGTATTAGATTCACTTTATAAACCATACACTCCTTCCTGTCTTTTGAACACATTCTGGAAGACAGCTGTGAAGAACAGAGTAGTGAGTCCATGCCATTCAACATCCATCAGAAACCTGCTTGCTTGCTTATTTTAATCATCTTGGGATCGATTATCTTCAATGATAATAGTTCTTCTAGGATAAGATTCAATTTCTACAAATATATATCGAAAATCATATTCACCACTTGCTCGGTTCTGAAAAAAATGTAGTGTTTCCAGGTATTATTTTCCTTTTCAGAACTTAAATAACACCGCGCTCAGAACCTCTGACCCCATGACCCACAATTCCCACACCTCTTTTACTTCCGCATACACCGTTCCTCGCTTCCCCGGCTCAGAGCCCTCAATGTAGAATTTCACACGCGTGTGTTTCAGCTCATCTTTTACATACTCAGTGAAACTGTCGAGAAAACGAAAGATCAGTCTAAGTTCCTTTCATTAAAAAATTTCCCCAGCGCTTCCTCTGAATTCAAGCCACAGTACCTGACGTGCTGCCGGCGACCCCGCCTTGTCACCTCCCCATAGCCTTTAACAGGCTCACCAAAGACAGCAATTACCTGCAGAACAAGGACAGTGCTTTATTTTGTGTTATTTTTTAAGCTTACTAAAGAAATAATTTCTAACAATCCAAATTATTTTAGGAAAAAAAATCAGTAAGCATAGGACCTTTTCAAAAATGACCATTCCTGGCTCACGCCTGTAATCCCAGCACTTTGGGAAGCTGAGGCAGGTGGATCACGAGGTCAGGAGTTCAAGACTACCGTGGCCAACTAGATGAAACCCCGACTCTACTAAAAAATACAAAAATCAGCCAGGCGTGGTGGTGCGCATCTATAGTCCCAGCTACTCAGGAGGCTGAGGCAGGAGAATCGCTCAAACCCAGTGGGCAGAGGCTGCAGTGAGCCAAGATCGTGCCACTGCACTCCAGCCTGGGTGACAGTGAGACTCCATCTCAAAAAACAAAACAAACAAACAAACAAAAAATGACCACTCCAATCAGAAAACTGAAAAAAGGGTTATTATATAAAAATCATCCCATAAATGATTTAAACAAATATTTCATGCACACAGATTAAAATAGGTAGCTTTATGGTGTGACTTGTAGTTTCAGAACAATGTAGGCTGAAATGACGCAGTTCCTGCTCCCCTTATAGAAAACAAACATAATGACACAGAGTTCAGATGTGTCTCTACTAACCCTTATGGTTTGAAGATAAAATGTATGAACATTTTTAATGAAATTTAATTAATTAATAGCATCTAATACTAAAACTATGAGATAAAAAAATTTTAAAGTCGCTAAACACAGTGAGGAAAAAGAAAACAGATAATAATGACATCTGAAATAAACCAGAGCTACAGGTGTGAATCCATTATTTCTAACAAGAAAATCCACATGAAGTAGAAATGTAGTTTCTATTGAATTCAAAATGCAAATACTGTGGAACCCCCCCAAAATATAAATTTGATATTAAACTAAAAAAATTTGACCCTTAACTCTATGAAATTTATCTTATTTTGTCTGTTTGTGGAGTATCTTCAGTATCACATTTTCCAGGACAAAAAGAAGTAATATGTAAGATGGTATTTCAGAATTGTATAGCACAAACAGATAGAACAATTTACTTTAATCTATTAAACATATAAATATCAACACCCATCAAGATTTTGTTTTTCAAGCAAACACGGTACCCAGCAAAGAGAAGGGTACCCCTTAAACATGGTGACAAAATTGTTAAATTATTATTTGTAGAGCTTTTTCAGGCAGCAAATTAAGTTATGACTTTAATAGTATCTCACTATTGTATATTCTGTGGAGTTTTTTGTTCAAAATGCTGAAAAATCTATGAAAGGCTGAGTTTGTGAATAAAACAGTAACTCTTCATCTCTTTCCAGAGACGTGTCCTAACATTTAATAAGGTTACACCCATAGGTACTTCCAGAGTCTGTAAAGAATGTTTCTTGTCAGATACAATTTGGATTCCCAATAACTATTATGGGAAACTTCCTAATTTCCTGGTTTTCACCTCTGAGATACTTTACCCTCCCTGCCTCTTTTTCCATGGTTACCACTGACTGTCCAGAGTTCAATGAAGAGAAATCAGTGGATTTAAAAGGAAAGATGCCAGAGATCATTAGCTTCTGAGGTTTCCACCCTGACACGATTAGAAAACCTGGTGGAATACTCAGAGCCGGGGCCGCAGGGCAGATCAGCACTGGGCTCTATACTGAGCACACTGTGGATTCAAATCTTTCTCCTCTTCAGGGGCTGCAAATGCGAGCTAGGACGTTACTCCTTGGTCTGTGTGAAGAACACCCCTAATATTTATGATGATAATGGCAGACAGTTACCGGCTGTTATATTTCAATGTGAATGAAGTTGGATTTCAATGAGTAATATTTTCAGTGCTGAAGCTTTCTATCAGGGAGTAAGAAATCTGGCACTTCCCAGGCCACACGACCATGAGGTCACGCATCAGGCTTTAAAAAGACTAGAAACTTACCATGAGTTTGGTATTTTGGTGTATTCTAAGAATTTAATATCTATGAACAACCAGCAAAATGACTCTCTTGTACAATTAGCATGAAAACATCTGTATACTGAGTTTTGGGTTCTCTTAAAGAACAAAGACCTAATAATGTAATGATAAGTCAACCATTATGTATTATTATGTGAATTTCACTAGCGTGAGAACTGGTTCTTGAATTCTGCCCACTGCCTCCTACCAACTCATCAGAGTTCATGTAACTCAATCTTGAGAACTAACCTCGGGATGTGATCTGCATTTTTCTAAGGCTCTCCCATATATCTTGCTAGGACTGGATGAAGAAAAAAGTTCTTTGAAAATCGTGTAAAATAAGCCACCTGAAATCACAGAAAACAAAGATGACGCAAAGCAAGGACACCATAAAAAGCCCAGCTGAAAAGACATTCAAGGGCTTATACTTGCTGTTTTTTGCAACCTGTAATGCCGATTCCAAAAAGCACCACTATTAAATAGGTAAAATCTCTTCCGGCTTCTTTCACTGTAAAGAGAAAACACCAACGGGTTACGTGTGCCGGCTGGGGGCAGGCATGCTTGTATGCTGCTTTTGAGCTTCTTGTGAGAGAAAGGCAGCCTCCAGATCAAAGCAAGGGGTCTGTGTGTGTTCAGGGGCAGCTGTTTTGGAAACTCCCTGTGTGTCGGCGCCTCAGCAGAATTCTCAGAGCGGGGCTTGGGAATCTATGTTTTAATTCAGGATGAAGAAATCCTTTTAACAAGTGATCCAGTTCACAACTGCCATAGGTTAAGCAACACCGAACCAAGGTCTGCCACTCCCAGATCAGGAAGAGTGTTGGCTTTTGTCAACCGAATGGGTAAGGGACTGAATGGACCAAAATGGGTGTCAACTCTTAACAGTCAGTAACTAGCTCGAATGCCAGTCCCATCGCACACTGACTGGTGTATGAAAACAGAATTGTGTTCGGAGCAGGAATTTGGTTGGCCAGAAAGATTTATGAATTAAACTTAGAAAATGAAGAATATGCACAGACCAGACGTTTGTTTTCCCACACTAATAAAATACGTGCATATGGGTTAAACAGATGCTCTGAGAGCTAGAGAAACTCAAGACAGTGTCAGGGGACAGCATATATACGTATGTATAGCTATAAATAAATGTATTTGTATTATACAGAAATACATATACAAATACCCTTATTTGTCCCTATTACCCAAATCAGGTCATTGGTCCCAACACCCGAGATTCTCCATTGTCCCTCCCAACATTTCATTCCTGCCTTGCTTAGCATATCAGATAGTCTATTTTTTCACTTACCAACAGCTACTGTATATCTACTATGTGTATCTTCATATATATGCAAAGAACTATAACATTACACTTACACTACCTTAACATTACAATTATGACTATGCTTTTCACCGATGCTGAGAAAGTGAGTCACCTCCTGGCATTATGTTTATAGACTAATTTATTCACCACATTAGCAATTCAGACTTCAGAAATATAAATCTTCAAAACATTTTAAGAAAAAAACTTTTAGAAGAAAATTTTAACAGAGGTTTCTGTTATTTTCTATTCTGTATAAAAAGCTTCTATTACATTTATAAAACAAAATTGTTTAAAATAAGTCTCTAGCTAATACAACGCTTGTTTAAAAGTAGTCTTTAGCGTATCACGATCCTTCAAGTTTTCAGCAAGGTTCCCAACTTAGAAGACATTATTCAAATAATAAAAAGACCTCATCTACCAAAGTCTGTGTAATTCATGGGACTGACTCAAACAGCTGTCACAAATCCAATTTCCCTTCCAAGGTTCAGGAGTTGGGGCTCACAACTCATTCCACTCTCAGTGTGGAATTTCAATAAATATTACCTGCCAGTTATGTGCCAAGTCCCAGGTTGAGAACACAATAACAACTAATTAGTTCTAGTAAGTATCCTTATTTGTCCTTGTTACCCAAACCAGGTCACTGGCCCTAACACCTTAGATTTTTGACTGTCCGTTCCAAAAATTCACTCCTGCCTTGCTTAGGGTATCTGACAGGTCTTTTCCACTTATTTTGATAAACAACAGCTCCTGTATATCTGTTATATATAAAGCCCTGTGCTAAATATTCTCCATATTCTACACATTAAAAAAATTTCTGTTTGTTACTTTATAGCTGTCTCTAACGGAAACTGCTCACTGTCTAACTTTCTCAACCCTATCAGACCTAGTAGTTTCATGCAAAAAACCCTCCTGCCATTTACTTGCTTCTGCAATTCTCTACCCCTCCTGTAGTGGGTGCTGTGGTATGGGTGCTCCCAGCTGCAGGGAGCACTGGAAGCTGACAGTTGTCAGCTGAGCTCCTCTCTGGGCATTCCATAAGACAGCTTCCTCACTTAGGTCACGGCACATCCCTGGACCAGCCCATACTCAATGCCTGGTTGATGCAGAAGCGTAAGACTCAGCCCCCACATTAGGGAGAAGGACAGTGACTGGCCAGCTCAGCTCCAGAGGTCCCCAGAGCAGCAGCTGAGGCCCCAACTGCAAATGCACTTCAGCTTCTTCCTCTCCCCAGTCCTGCTTCCCTTACCCCCAAGATGTATTCTGAGAGCACTCCCTGATAAACCTCCTTACGTAAATCCCACTTCCCTGGGAAGCCAACCTACAACGGGTGCTACCGGGAGTGGTAAGCAGCTCTCGATTTGGATTTTGGAGCTGGCTCGCTGGCCACTGGCTGGCAATGAGGACCCTGTCCCTGGTGGTAGGGGGCTACTGACAGCACCTTTAATACAGCTGTAGGGCAGCTGATGCAGCTCTCACCAATGGGGACCTGGGATGGAACACTGGTGGAAGGGAATGTACTGGCTGGTGTGTTATTCTGGGAGTTTAGGGGGAATCAGCAATTTTAAGGACTTATATCAGATGGCTGTGGCTGGGGCCATGGATAATTTGGGAGAGGGATGGTGAGATGATGTGTGTAACTAATCATCAGTGAAGGTGAGTGCCAAGGGCAAGAGCCTCCTCCTGGCAGAACAAGACTCAAATTACACCCAGAGGGCAGAAAATGTGGGGGTCAGGTCTGGGGTGTAAGAGCTTCAGGGCGTTTGGCATTTCAAGCACATGAGACCTCCCACACCAAGGCAAGGATCCTGATTTGGGAGGAAAGGGAATCTAAAGCTGCATAGGGGGCCCTTGAGGTCAATGTGGCAAAAAAATCTTGAATCCCCAGATTCTCCTGACCCCTCTACCCTGAAGAAGCCGTTCATTGTCTGGTTGACACTTCCTCCATCTCGGAAACTGGGCGAGGGGTGGGTGGGCACTTCTGCCTAGCAAGATACGTGCTGCTCTCAGGAGGTCTCTCCACCTCCCCTCCTGGCCAAGTTACAACACAACCGGGCATGAGAAGGATGAGAAGGAACAATACTTGGAAGGAGCTGGAGGCCACCCCAGCAGCAGCCAGGGGAACACAGACCCCACTGCTTCTTAAGGGTGGTGTGTCAAGGCACAGAACACAAAAGCGGCTGAGAGTTGATCAGCATGGGGCACACTCCTGTGATGAATTTAGCAAACAGGCAAGCACCCTGGGAACTGATATGCAGCTGGCTAGGTTTGCTCCTGGAAACTTCGAGACAGCGATGGTCCACATTAAGTAAAAGTGACAGAACAGCCATGGCAAACTGGAGGAAAGGCTCAACAGCCTCCAAGAATGGGGATGCTACCACAGATATAAGATATAAAGCCCGAAAACCCACCAGCTGACTATGTTCTTAGGAGGGACAGGAGGACACTGTATACCAAAGCCATAAGGAAGCCACAGTTACATCTTTATAGAGCAGGATGCCCTGACAGAAATGGAGATGAAAGAATTCTGAAGCAGAGACCAGGTTGGGGTGTTAAACAGAAGTCAAGGTGGGTGCCACCATCATAACTAACGGCATGGCTGGAGTGGCAGTCGGGAGTGTCTGACTTACAGAGGGCAACAGAGCTGATGACTAGAACAGTGTTCTCAAGGGGAAGACTCAAGGGCAGTGGACAAGGCTGCTTCTGAATTACACAGTCATGAGAAATTAACCTCAGATGATTCCTGAGGCTGAAGGCAGTTGCTCTAATACAAAGCTCTGAACATTGCCCCGGTTTCTGGACCTGAACCAGTTTTCAGACCTGGAACCCATTTACTGAAGGAAAGTGTATGTGACTGACTACCCCTGTCCTTCACCAAAAGGACCTATAGTTATCAACTTGGACATAGTCTGTGCTGACAGTGATATCCAAGGACCCAAAGAGTCACAATGACCCCCCGACCACCCCCCACCCCTCTGACAGCATGTAAGAAGCTCACAGCTGGGTCCAGGGACTTATCTGGTAATAATTTCCTTGATTTCCAAATGTATAAATCAAGGGGATGTACTGAGTAATTGGCAACAATAACTCCCACTTTAGTTCCTTTGGAAGTGGGTTAAGAGCTATCATAGTGGGAAAAGTCAAATGGAAGCCTCTGAAACTGCCCCAGTGACCAAGATAATAAACTAAAAACGATATCACATCTATGGGGAATGGCAGAAAGAGTGCTATTCTTAGAGACCTTAGATACAGGCATGGTGGTCACTATCACAGTCCCTTGTAATTTACCAGTCTTCCTTTACAAAACACAAATAGGTGCTGGAGAATGACAGTGGTTACCTGCAAACTCAACCAAGTGGCAGCCAGGGTACACATGCAATACCACACATGGTAACTTTACAGGGGAGTGCATTAACACAATCTCATGGTATTGGCCATTGATTTGAAGAATGCCTTCTATTCAGAAGCAGCAGCAGGAGTAGTCTGTAGTAACACGAAACAGATAATAACAGTGTATGTTTATGATCCTGACCAGGATTTGCTAATTCTCTCACCCTCTGTCGTTACAGTCTTAAGGGAGTGAAACTTTCTGGACCTGGGCTGTCTAATGCAGTAGCCACTCGCCACTCATGGGTATTTCAGTTCAATTTTAAATTAATTAAAATTAAATCAATTCAGTTCTTCAGTAACATAATTTAGCAACATTTCAAGTGCTCAAAATAGCTACAAGTGGCCAGGAACTACCCAAATGGACAGCACAGATATAGGACATTTCTATGACTGCAGAAAGTTTTATTTGAATAATGCTGTTCTGGACATTCAGCAGAATATCACATTTGTCTACTATGTTTACGCCATCATGTTAGAGCCCAGAAGTAACAAGTGGCAAGTGTGTTAGAAGGCTTGGTCGGACAAGCTGCAAGTGTGAGAGGTGGGTCCAACAAAGATGCAGAGGCTCACCAACACATGAGCCGACCTCGTGGGGCTACACTGGGGCGTGCCAGGACATGCCCTCCCAAGTAAAAGACAATTGTACCCTATACCTCCTACCACAATGTTTCTTTGAATTCTGGACACAGCATATTCCGTATTTGGGAATGTTGCTCCCATCCATTCATTCAGCAACAAGGACTGTCACCTCTGAATGGGGTGCAGATCAGGGAAGGGGTGCTTAAGCAGGCCTGGCATGCAGTGCAAGCAGCAGCACTGTTGCCTGAGCCAGATTACCTGACACACATGCTGTTTGCCACTTCTATGCCTTTCACCTCTGCATACGGATTGTTCCTTCGTGCTGAACTATTACGAATGAAAAACTAGGTTTTTAGCATATTCAGCAGATTACAAAACAATTGGTAGAATATGATTCAATTTTTTGGGTTAAAAATTATTAAAAGGTATGTGTATGAAAGTGCAAAATGTTAAAAATAGTCATCTTTGTGTGGTATAATCATGGGGTCTAAATTGCTTTGTCCTTTTTTTCCTACAAATCACATGCGAAATGAAGAAATTTTAAAAAAATCTTAAAATATCTGTGAACACATCTCTGACTTTCCCTGACAAATTACATTCCATCCTCCCTAGTTTATATGTTTTTCTATTATCGCAGGTAACATACGAAAGTTTTCCCTATTGATTATAAGTCAATAATCTCTCTCTCTCTTTATCCTATCCAATTACTCTTTATTATATGTAACAGAGCCAATACAACTTGAGAAAAATTCTCCAAACACAACGAAAAAAAGTTATATCAAATTCAAGATCAACTTTCAAATCTGAGTTCCAATCTGTGAAGAAAACTGTAGGTCTATATGTTCTAGTTCTAAATTAAGTTTAAACGGCTTTTAAAAATTCACGTGAATTGTTTTTTCACCTTTAGTAGTGAACTTGGTGTAAAAGAGCATTGGCAGCTCTTGTCACATCTGTTGAAAGACCAATCATTAAAGTACTCCTTTTACCTTTTGTGATGTTGGGACGGCGGTTCCCCTCTTTGACTCCTGTGCACAGACACTTGTTTGCTGCTATCCTCCTTTGCTTTCCGGGGGCTCGGTCCCTGCGTCCAGATGGTTTTCTGGGTGACTCCAAGAATACATCTAGGTCGCACTGTTTTCTTTTGATATTGAAGCCCCCATCTCAAACTGGGCTCAGTCTTCAAGCACGCTTTGTTAAGCACAATGTGGGGCAAAAGCAATCGCTTTGCCGAGGACCTGTGCAGCTTCTCCGTATACTGTATGGCTCGTAGAAAAGTACAAATCATGTTCACAGAAAATCGTTCCGCTTAGGGACGATGCTAACTACAATTAGGAAAGTTTTTGGGTTCACTACACATCTGGTTGGACAGGTACTCAAACCTATACGTTTACATTACATGGCGTGTTAGGCAAAAACGTTGCCTTCAGCAGCATAAATGAAAACGAAAAATCTCCAGGGAGAACCTGATGTCTACCTTCCCTTCTGTCTTCTTTCTCTTTGAATCAACACGCTCTGATTAACTTCTTGGCTGACATTCACAGCGTCCCCGCCATGTCTTCGCAAAGTCACCTGGGAAACCCCCCGTCTTCCTGGGAATAGTAGTTTGAAGACCTCGCTTTTAACTGGGATGCGGCAATGGGGCGCGCATAAGAGACTACATCTCCCACAATTCAAGGCGGACAGAGCACGGCACAGGCCGTTCCCGCGCACCCAGGTGCTTCCGCGCCCAGCGCCTGCGCACACGCTGCGCGTCCTTGGAGAGGCGGGAAAGCGGGGCGTTGGTGGGGGAATTGGTACCACAGATCCTACGTAATTCAAGCGGGACTTGCAAAAGCCAAATTGGCAGTTACACATTACATGTTTTCCTGATCATTCTAGAGAAGGCTGTGCACAGTTGGAAATACTCCCTCTGACAGTGGTCTTTTACATTCCGCGTGGGCAAATGATTTCGTTTTTGCATTTCACTGTTTTCAGAAAAGCCGGACAATAAAGAGCCAGCAAGTGGAGATGAACGAGGCCGCTGCAAAGCAGGCACCGGTTTCCTATAACGGTTAAGCCGAGGACTTGCTTAGCGCCCTTGGTGGCAGAATGTAGAGGTGGGGAAGGAAGCCAGGGCCTGGAAGTTTCTAGAATCCCGGTTTGTGAGCGGGTGTCTGGCGCGGTGCCGTCTGCGCACGCGCCAGCCAGCGGTAGTTTTGTGAACTTGCGCATGGGCGTAAGGGGGTGTGGCGACGCGCGGGCGTGGGGGCGGTGCGTGCCCTCCTCGTTTCAGTCCTTGAGCGGTCCTGTGGTGAACTCCTCGTCTCCATGGCGACTGGACGCGGTCGGATCTTGCAGCAGCACTGGCTCGGCCTCCAGACGCTGCGCGGGCCCGGCAGGGGCGGTGGCGCGGCCCGGGGTCGCGCCAGGGCCTTTGGGTTCAGGTGACTGTAGGGCCTGCGGGTGGGGTCCGCTGGCGGGAAGCCCCTCACTGCGCGGCCCCACTCTCTTCACCGTGTATTTTATTCGTCCAGCTTGGCACAAGGCCCACGGCCCTCTTCAACGTGAGAAGGGTCTGGAAGAACGACCAGAGGAAATCCTTTCTACCCTGCAATGTGGGGTTCCCTAAGTTGTGACACAAGTAGAGTAGCCTCTCGGGGAAATATTCTTTCTCGCGGCGCCTGTGGCCGGGGATACGCTCACTTGCCAGGACAGGTGCAGGTCCAAGAGGTCGCTTCTCCGGGATGCGTGCCATAGCTTCACGTGTGCTCCGCCCCTGCCTTCGTATTTTCGCTCTTCTGTAACCAAGAATCTCACTTCGTCTTTTTCATTACCTTACAACTTAGGGAAGTAGAGTCTGCTCATCAAAACCTTACAAATTTACACCCTCATCCCCCAAGCAGATACCTCTGGCAGGCAGGTTGGTCTGGCAGGTGGGGGGTCAGCACTTTCTGCACCTCCAACATCAAGGCCAAGTTGCCATCTACATCACCAGATCTTGCTCAGCTCCTAGTCCCATTCTGCCTGTCTTCCTGTCTAAATGCAGGACCCTGTGGTATTCTTATTCTGCTCCCTAGAGGCTCGTCTCTCCATTTCTCTTGGGGTTTCCTGGAACGGAAGCATGGTCCTCTCCTACAGTGAGATAGAAGGCAATTTTGAAGACTTAGGAAAGGAGTAGGAGGCTGCATCTGCTTTCCAGAAGCATCTTCAGCGTGAAGAAGTAAAATGATCCAGTGCATCAGAAGTGTCAGCATGCATAATGGTACCTTATGAAATCCCTCTCATTATATCGTGAGCTGTTCCCTAGCTGTGTACCCATCTCTGCAGTTAGTTTACAGATGGAGGAATAATACTAAGAATGGTTTACATTCTTGAGGATTATCTTTCTGCTTGTAAGACTCCTTGATTTATAAATATGGAAAGTCATACATATTTTGCCTTCTAATAAATCAATGGTGTATGTTTTAAGCATACAAAGGGAGTCTATTACATACTAGTTGAACTACTTGTTTTTTCCCCCTGAATCTCCAGAACTATGTCCTCACTAGGTCTCCATTACTTCCACTTAACTGTTTTCAGAAGCCCAGCCCTGTTGCTTAGTGCTATGATAATAGTTCTTAATTGAATACCTATAATGCTAGACATACCACAAGCCTTGTCACAAATAGAATGGTGACGGTGCCTACAAAAATTATTTTATGTAGGAGAAAAAGCAGGAATTTAAATAGGAAATTTGAACTTTTAATAAATTTGCTGCTGTTACTAAAATTAGTCTTCACATAGTGCTCTACTGGAGGAAGCACAATGATTTTTATATGATGAATCTTATCCTTTGTAAGTTGAGTGAACTTCCTGGATTGATATAATTAGAGGGCCTGTCATTATGCCTGGAATGGGAACCTGCATTTCAAGCTGATTTGGAAATGTATGCATTATTTTTGGTAAAGAAAAGTCCACTGCCAAAAATAGAACGATTGACTATGGTCAAAGCGGGTGGTTATTTTAATGTCTCGCTGTGGAAAATTAGATGTTGTTAAGGAATCAGTGTTCCCTTTTTAACACAAAATGTGAATAACTATCACAAACTGTAAGAAGTGTAGCAGAAAGCATATTAAGTTGGCTTAATTTGTACCTGGTGTAATTTATTTGATTTGCCAGATATTTAAAATGAAGCACAATCTTTAGGTTTTTAAAATATTGGACTTATTCAAAGCTATCAGATAAAACCTATCACTTGAAAAAAAGTGTTTTCAAACTAAATTTATCTTGCTAAATGTATCGGTGTATATCTGCACTTAACCTTGTAGACATACAGATCTGTATAGAAACATAAATGGAACTTGCTGATTTGTTAATTCTGTGGCCCTTAAAAATGTGCAATTGGGGCTGGGCGCGGTGGCTCACGCCTGTAATCCCGGCACTTTGGGAGGCCAAAGCGGGCGGATCACGAGGTCAGGAGATCGAGACCATCCTGGCTAACACGGTGAAATCCTGTCTCTACTAAAATACAAAAAAAAAATTAGCTGGGCGCGGTGGCGGGCACCTGTAGTCCCAGCTACTCGGGAGGCTGAGGCAGGAGAATGGCGTGAACCCGGGAGGAGGAGCTTGCAGTGAGCAGAGATCGCGCCACTGCATTCCAGCCTGGGCGACAGAGTGAGACTCCGTCTAAAAAAAAAAAAAAAAAAAAGAAGTGCAGTTGGTTTATTTTATGGAGAGATAGAAATGTGTTTTCAATAGTGTTAAAAGGTACATTGATGAGATGTATGATCTTATATAAGACATGGTAAAGAGAGCTCTGACAGGACTTTAAGGAGATGGGGGTCTTAGAGACTGTCTTTGCTTCTAGCTGGTGACCTTAAGTCCCTTTAGTTGCCTTGTTAGAGCCTTAGTCTTCTAAACTGAAATGAGGGACTCAGTGAGATCCATTTTAATTGTGAAAACACAAAACAGCAAGAAATAAGCTTTGACGTTTTAACAGTGTGAAAACATGTTTGTAATAAAATAGCGTTCATATTCCAATTCAATAAAGGATGAAGTGTCTTAAAGCACTTATATATTACCTTGTGCAGTGTGTATGACTAAGAAGTATTTGTAGAATTGACCTAACTAAGCCCTGTTCAATGTTTTAGTCAAAGATAGAGGCATATCCATTCGTTACTGAGTTAGGGTTTCAGATTAGGGAAAAGGATTTGGTACTTAAGAAAAATAACTGGTACCAAACAGGATTTATTTGCTTAATCATTATTTTAAACTATCTTTGAATGGGGAGAGTTACAGCATGATTTTGAGGAAGTTACTAAGATAATTTTATTTACATATATTTTATATGCATATATATTTACAAAACAGGTGACTTTATTTCATTGACGTTTTCACAGTAATCTTTCATAAATTTGGGACACACTTTACTGAAAAGTTAAGATTTTCAGTAAGAACTTGGTGGTGGATTAAGCCAGTATGTATTCTTGAAACATCTAAGCACCCTGGCACTGTGCTTTTCAAATGAGTAGTTGTAATGGGTAGGGGATACGTAGAGCATCTTCTTTGTCTGTGAAATCAACACAAAGGCTTTGGGAAAATGTTAAATAATTTAGCTGGTAAATAATATAATATATTTTTATGATAGGACAAAGATAAATTATTTGGTAGAATGCAATATTTGCTTTAATTTTTAAGATCAATTGGGAGACTTCTAAGAAGTTTTGAGGTTGCTGCAGACTGTACCCCCAGATTTCAGGGGACCTGGGTTCAATTTCTTTGCAGGGGTACTGTTGCTAGGAATGCCTTTGAGAACCACTGCTCCAGTCTCAAGGATTGTGCTGTCCAACTGTGATTCCCTGGCCTTCTTGTGCATGTGTCTCTTCGGTTTGAAATTAAAACAACACCCCCATCCCCCAACTTATTACGGATTCAATATGCTAAGAAAATTAGAAAATACACGGAGTTATGCCCCTAAATCCTCCCCATTTAAAAAGACCTTCACCAATAAAATTTGTAATCCTATGAATCAGATCTATTAAATGTTAAACCTTGGTCTCTTTGTATGCATATATTTTCATTTCCTCTTAGAGAAATACAAAAATAAGTTTATGTATTAGGTTGGTGCAAAAGCAATTGTGGTTTTTGCTACTGAAAGTAATGGCAAAAGCCGCAATTACTTTTGCACCAACATAATAGTATCTACTGATATAACCTGCTTTCTCAGTTAGTTATACTGTTAGTGATTCAGCAGATATTTATTGAATGCTGCTTGCATGCCAGGCATATTGTGGGTGCTGCACAATCAGCAGTGACCAAACCCATGCAGTATACCTGCCCATGTCATTCCAGCGATAGTAAGCAAGACAGACAGGTAAAATGTATAGTGATGGATGGTGATGTGTGCTAAGGAGAAAAACAGAGAAAGGGCACAAAATGCATGTGTGTGTGACAGAGGGTGGGGTGGGGACTGGATTGCAGTTTAAATAGAATAGCCAAGGAAGGTCTCAGTGAGATGGTGACATTGTCGTCAATGGCTGGAGAAAGTGAGAGAGCAAGCCATATAGACACCTGGAGGACATCAGGGACCTATTTCTAATTCAACACTTAACCTGGGTTGAAAATCTGTATTTTAATTGACTAAAGATTGTTAACTCTGTGGAGGCCATGCAATTTAACCAATCCCTATACCGTTCTGAGTATTTTTTTTTCCCCCAGTGCAGACAACTCTGAGATGGACATTCTTGAGTGAACTATCTGTGCACATTTCTAGAAGTGGAATTCCTGGCTTAAAAGAGCGTATGTGTTTTTTAAGGATCCCGGTTTCCAATATCAGATTTGGCTTTCCATAATGTTTGTACCACTGTGTCTTGTCTTACCGGTAGTAAGTGAGGATGCCTGTTTCTTCGTAACATAGCCAGCATGAATCATCGTCATTTATTTGGTTTTTGCCAATTGCTAGATTAAAATTGATCCATCAGATGGATTTACTTTTCTTTGGTTCTCTTGGAAAGGCCTAGGGTAACAGTTTTATTTTCTGGCATCTTCTTGAGAAAATACATAATGACAAAAGCTGTTACTGATTCAGTAAGTAAGATATTTATTTACTATCTTAAATAAATTTATATTTGATGAACTACAAGAATATTTATGTTTGAAGTATATACATATAATTATTCATATGATGCTTAGGGTATGTGTGGACTCAGACTCTAGTACAGCCAAGCCCCACACTCGCATGGGGTTAAGAGTTACACGTTTGGAGCGCCTGATAGGAATTGTTATTATTTGATGGAGGAATGATAGAAATTCCCTTTATTCAAAGCTTAAGTGTTAGAATCCTCTGTCAATTGTAGGTATTTTATCTTTGAATATGTAGCATAAGTCAATATAGACTTTATAAGAATAATAACCATTTAAAAATAAGTCATGCTTTTAAATAATTTTAGAATGTATTACAAATTTTGTTTACTGTGTTGACTAGTGACAGTAAACCAAGTGTATTATACCTTCTAAAAGTTATCTGTGTCCACGTGGAACCCCAGGATGTGACTTTATTTGGATATAGGGTCTCTGCAGGTATAATTAGTTAAGATGAGGTTATACTGGATGAGGGAGAGTCCTAAGTGCAATATGAATGATATCCTTATAAGAAGAGGCACAGAGACAGATATGCCCAGAGGGAAGGTTGCTCTGTAAAGATGGAGGCAGAGATTGGAGTTATGCTGACACAAACTAAGGGATACCAAGGATTTCTGGCAACCACCAGAAAAAGGAATGATCCTCCCTAGAGCCTTCAGAGGGAGTGCGGCCCTGTTGAAAACATGAGTTTTGGACATCTGGCTACTAAGACGTGAAACAATACATTTCTGTTGTTCTGAGTCACCCAGTTAGTGCAGGCAGTCTTAGGAAACGAATGCAATTAGAACACGATATTTTACTTCTGATTACTATTTTAGGACTACATCAATGGAGCCCAAGCTTTTCTCCTGTGGAAATCTGTGTTTAAACAAAATTTCCAACAGAAGTACAAAAATACATAACACAGGCAGAATGATCTGATTAAAGGAAGAGAGGGTATTGCAAAAATTTCCAAATTAGCATTTCTTCCTGTCATTTCTCCCTGTCCTCCTGCCCTGCAGAGCACAGATTGAAAACAATTGGCTAGAAAGTCATATAAGACCAAAAGCACATTAAGCACCTTTTACTGAAGCTGGAATGGAGAGGCATGTGGAGGCAGCATTTTTTTTCCTTGGTGCATTTTTACTCTTCCAGGATCTGGAAAAGTTTACCTTATGCAACTTCTTCTTTGTTGAGATGCCAGTGGGGCAGCTGATCACTAATATTCGTGGAGGGCCTACCCTGTACCAGCTACTGTGCTTTTTTCTAGAGAGAAAGATCTGCAAAGGGAAGAGGAATTTACTCTGTGGCTGCTTGGAAGCATGTGGGGAATTGTGCCTGTTGAGCAGGGCAGGCAGGTGCCAGTGGGTGCTTTGAGTGCCAACTGACATATGCATATCATGATGCTGTCTTGCGGTAGGCTCCAGGCTGCACTATCACGTGGCCAGCTGAGGCCTAGGGCAAGGGCTCCTTTTTCACCACTTGTGTCATCTAATAGGTTGTGCTTAGAGTTGAGGGTCATCCTCTGTTAAGACCAGTTGTGTGTGGGTTTCATACTTCAGCTTTCTTCCAAGTTCTTAGGACACCTCTGTTTTGCTCCCAATTGTTGCCCTCCTCTATGAATGTTCTTTCAAATATATCTGGGGAATTAACCTGGTATGAAAAACTGAGGGTGGTTAAACTGTCACTGCACAAAATACATATTTGAAGCAATGGTGTTGGTGAACTGAGCGTATACGTAATGTACCTTCTAGGATTTAGCCACTTCTCAAATAGCACACCTAGAAGGAGGTGCGTCAATAACCAATACCTGTGTGTTGTACGTTGCTTAAAGCAGAAGCTTCCAAACCTTTCCTAGAGAAATAGTGTAACCACTCGTGACTCTCCGGGTGTGCTGTTGCCTAGACATGGAGGCTGTGAGCGGTATGATTTTCTGGTGTTTCGGATTCCCTCAAGGTGCTGTTGAGTACTGCTGGTTTTGAGGACTGATCTTAATAAAATTTATTTCAGGAACCTCTGAAAAGACTCACTGCATAAAATATTATACACTATTTCATTGAATCTATAAAACCATTGAATCTAAGATGTACTACTGTTTTCTGTACCACCAAAATAAAAAGATGGCCAGTGAGGTTAAAATGTAAAAGTTTGTGGAAGAGTATTTGGTAGTTTGTCTATGACTGCAAAAACTGGAGTTGGAACCCTCAAAGATCAGAAAAGTTGTAGATTATGTTGACAGTTCTAGTTCGCTAATTTCAAGTTTTTTTTTTTTAAAAAAAAACCTTTAGTGGTTTCTCTTATATCCAAATTGGCCAATCAATACACTAACTTTATCCTTTTTGTTTCCATTAAATTATCTGATAGCACCTCTTTGACATGCTGAAAGCCTATAATGAGAGCATAGATTTCTAAACCTTAGGGTGAAAGCACATCAGAGTAAGTACGGTCTTCAGGTTTCCTTACCAGGACACTAAAGGTTTCACTGTCTCTTCTTTCCTTCTCCCTCCCTTTCTTCCTTACTTACCATCTTTCCTTCCTCCATTCCTTTTTTTCTTTGCAGAAATGGAGTTTTTCAATGAGTAATCTTTGGAGTTTATGAATCCTTTGGAATTCTGTAGAAGGGAATAGATAATTCACCTCCTTTGATGATTACATAATTTGAATTTCCCACATTTACTTTCAGAAAGGGGCCAGGGGTCAAGTTTTCTGCAGGCTCTGCTGCCCTGAGGTGCCATGCCAGAGGTGGACGGCACTGGGAGAGCTCTTTCTCCTGCTGTTCTGGGTTCCTGGATGGGTAAGTAGCAGAAGTAGACTGTCACTTTTGGGGGCCTCTAGGCATGGGGTTATTAGAGAAAGTTATGATGCTGTATATACCAAGTTGCTATTTTGAGCTTGCTAAGAATAGGATTGTGTGGGAAGACAGTACAGCATGGAGCGTTTCATGAGTCATGGGCCTGTCACCACTATCCTTATGAGATGAACTTTATGAAACGAAACTTCAAGAAGTGACAAGTAAATTGAATTTTCCTTTTATTAAAATGTTCCTCAAAAATATTCACTTTTGAGTTGATAAAGACCCTTGAAAAAGGAGAAAGAAGATTAAAGTGTGTTTTCCTGAAAGCTCAAGAACTCTGTTCATTTCTCAGCTTTCAACATCTGGGAGCCCATTTGCCACGGCAAGATTCTGTACTGTGACCTTCAGCACCAAGATCCACAGAAGCTTTAAAAAATTATTATGTGTAATTGATGCTCAGAAGTCCATAGATTTGTACTGTAGTAACATTTATGGAACACCAATTATATGCTAAGCATTGTGGGGAGCCCGAAAGCTTGAGATGATCGCAGAGACATTTTACACTGCAGGAAGCTAGGCCCACGTAGTCTGCATATTGCAGAACTGTGTGATTCAGACATAAGTTGCCTGATTTCAAGTTCTGGGCTTTTAACACTGTATCATAGCTAGCTCAGCTAACAATGTATGTATTTGTATACAAATTTCAGTGTGTTTTAAAAAAGAAAAAGCAAAATGGATTTTTAATTCAGGTCATTAATTTCAGCTTAAAACCCTATGCTCTGGGAATAGGCTGTTTTACAGTCATCTGATATGAGAAACGGAGCAAATATTCATTTGGTTAGTCCATCTATTAAATATTTGAGGACCTGCTCTGTAGCAGATACCATTCTTGGTACTGGGACACAAATGGGGAGCCGCTCACGTGTTCTCACGAAGCTGGTGGTTAGTCGGGGAGGCAGATTTAAAATACAGTGAGTTGGGATACCTGTTATCAAGAAAACAAATGGATCCCCAAATCCAGAATAATGGGGTGGCGTGATAAAGAAAGACTTATTTGAGGAGGTGCATTTAAGATGAGAACTGAACACTGAGATTCGAGAGCTGTGAGAGGAGCTTGCCAGTGAGGGGAGACCAGAGGTGTGGTGGGGGCTCCAGATGCTACAGGAGCAGTGTGGGAGTGGGGTAGCCTATCAGGCTTGGCTACCAGGCTCTGGGGAAGAGGGTGGATGTCATGTAATTTCCCAGATTATCTTGTTTACTTACTTACCTCTCTTCTCTAGAAGTAGGGAAGATGCAGAGACACAGGCAAGTGGCAGATATATTTGGAGGCATAGCTGACATGGTTCATTTATGAATTAGATGTAGATGTGAGGGGGAAACAGACAAGTAGGAATCCGAAGCTGTTGGCTGAAGCAGTAGCACAGATTGAGGTGCTGTTAGCTGAGATGGAAGAGAGGTGGGGTCGAGGCAGAAGAGAGGGCCGTGATGGTGACTTTGGACTGGTTACAGCTGAGGTGTCTGGGATGTGTTCAAAGGAGGATGCCAGATGGATTATGGATGTGTCAGTCTGGCTCAGCATGAGGCCGGGTGGGGTCAGCAGTCATGGAGCTGGATGAGGTGCTTAGGGAAAGAGTGGGGATGGGAAGGCAAAGGTGACTCAGGAGCAAGCTTGGAAGACCCAGGGCAGTGAGAACCAACCAAGCAGGCCAGAGAAGAGCCCTGAGGTCCAAGAAATTGAGGAGAGGCTGTGTGTGAAGCAGAGGAGGAGACAGCCTGAAACACAAGAGCAGTCAGTGACCTGCGGCCTGGGGAGGCAGGGGGAGGAGGCAGCAGGGCATGGTGGCCCCTCAGAGCTGTTGCAGGTGAATGCAAGGGAAGGGGCTGGCCACTCATTTTCATATTTGTGTGTGTTCTATTCCACACTGAAATGTAAAAAGCAAAAAAGTAGGGGGCATGGAGGTGGAGGCAACAGGTGTAGACAACTGTTTTGTTTTCTTTTGTTCTTTCCTAGAGCTTGGCAGTGCGAGGGAGCCTAGAAATTAGGTGGTGGCTCCAGAGAGATCGGGGTGGGGAGAAGCAAAGGAAGAGTGTGGTTTCAGGATGAGAGATTCAGGGCGGTTCAGAGGCTCATATCAACAGTGTGGAAGAGGGCGGCAGGAACCGGAGACTGAGGTCCTTGTGCAGAACCCGTGAGGACTTAGAGCACAGGTGCTTGGATGCAGGGAAGTGAGCGTTCTCCATTGGAATGGGGAAGACAGTGAGGAAAACAGGAATATTGGGATAGATCCACAATATGAAGCAGGGACAAGGACGCGTTCACATTTGAATTCCCACAGTACTGAAAATGAACACGCACAAATTAACATTCTCAGGGAATCTCGTTGGTTCAAAGCAGTTTCTTTGTTCTACATTTTGAACTTATTTAACGGTCCTGCCTCTCACCTGCCCTTTCCCTTATCTCCCTATCATCCTCTCTCCTTACCCCATACAAAGTGAAATAACTAGAATCCAACAGAAAGTAATCCAATATGGATATAAACATTGATTGTACCAGGTTAGAAGAAATTGTTTGAAAAATGGTTAAGAAGGTATTCTATCTCCACTGTCTTAACTATAAAGTAGAGATTTTCTCCTTTTGCTGGGACACAGAGAAACCCCCTTTTCATTAGGTTATTTCAGTGGGGAGGAAGGTGAAAACCTGCTGAATGCCTGTCTTGAGTGGGATTTTATTCCAGTTAAATAATTCTGGTAGTTGCTGGATACTTTTCTGAAATGTCGTTAAGCCCAGCTCTGTGTGTGTTTTTTTTAATTGTACTGATTTAAAAAATAATAGGAAGTTTTGTGAAGTAGTTAAATCAAAATATGAAAATTATATGCAATGAATAATCCAAATGGTCACAAAAATGTTTTCTTGCAACTTTGCTGTCTCTAGCATTCGAGACTTTTTCTCAATGAAAGTATCTAATTTATTGACTCTGAATGGGAGGGGTTTTATTTGGGGGACTGATTTAATTAATGCTTAAGCAAAGCTTTTTGTTTAAACTCTCAGAACGTCTCTGGTTAACTGTAGCTGGGGCTCTGAGCAGTGGGGACATTTACATGGTGATACATATCCAACAGGCATGGCGTTAACTGTCTTTTTTCTGAGAATCTGCTTTATTCCTTCTCAGTATTATCGGGATTATGGGACTGATAACCTGTAACCTGATTTTCTTGAAAAAGAAACAAATTTAAAATCATAACAATCACAAGTAGACAGTATGGGCAAGCCCTTTTAAATTGGACAAAAGATTTCTCCCCTTACTCCTTTATCCCTAGAACTGCCTGCCACCAACCCTTGATACAATCTGTGGTAGCTCTCTTGCCCTTGTCACCTGCCCTTTTGCTGAAGATTCATAGAGGCACACTCCTGACTTCTTGGCACTAGTGATACTTTCTAGTCACTTTCAGATTATTACTGTGTTTTGTAGAATTTTGAAGTCATAGAAATAGGTGGAATATTGAGACTGCATCTCAATATCATATTCAGGCATACAAATAAAACAGACACTTCAGAAAAAATGTATGACCCTTGGTGTCTCCTTGAAGCCCCAGAGGAAGCAGTCAAAAGCCCAAGGGTGCTCAGAAGGCGGCGCCTGGGATAGGTGTGGGCGAGGCCGGAAGAAGCTGGTATTTCCCGTTATACTTTTCTGGGGAAAGGGATTCTGTGTTTTCATATTAATACCTACGAATATGTTCTCTGATTCTCTTTATCTCACTAAAGAGACATACGTCGTTTAGTCCAGGTTTGGTGGTCAACACGGTGAACTGCACAAAAAATACAAAAAATTAGCCAGGTGTGGCAGCTTGTGCCTGTAGTTCCAGCTGCTAGGGAGGCTGAGGTGGGAGAATGGCTGGAGCCCAGGAGTTCAGGACTGCAGTGAGCCCTGATCATGCCACTGCATTCTAGCCTGAGTAACAGAGCAAGACCCTGTCTCTACAAAAATAATAATAAAAAAATACATAGTTTCATGGGGGACACTGAAATTCTGCCTGTTGATTCACGGTGTGTGAACATGATTAAAATGCTGAGGAAGTTAGCTCTTCCAACCCTTCACTCTATTTATGGTTTATGTCATGAGAATTAGAATAACCAGAAAATTTCTTTTTCTTTTTTTTTTCTTTTTTTTTGAGACGGAGTCTTGCTCTGTCGCCCAGGCTGGAGTGCAGTGGCCGGATCTCGGCTCACTGCAAGCTCCAACTCCCGGGTTCCTGCCATTCTCCTGCCTCAGCCTCCCGAGAAGCTGGGACTGCAGGTGCCGCCACCTCGCCCGGCTAGTTTTTTGTATTTTTTAGTAGAGACGGGGTTTCACCGTGTTAGCCAGGATGGTCTCGATCTCCTGACCTCGTGATCCGCCCGTCTCGGCCTCCCAAAGTGCTGGGATTACAGGCTTGAGCCACCGCACCCGGCCCAGAAAATTTCAATAAAGAAAATAATTGAAGATGAGGGTACAGTTTGCCTTTTGTACAGGAGTCTGTCTATGGCTTTCTATTTAGAGATGAGCAGCTAGTTGTTTTCTAGGCAATCTGTAGATTAAGCCCTGGTCCACTCTGGTGATTTTTTTTCCTGTTTCTGTTTTTGCAGAATGCCTTCAGAAATCTTGCTGAAGATATTTTCCTACTTGGATGCTGTGAGCCTGCTGTGTGCTGGATGTGTGAGCAGGCGCTTTTATCATCTAGCCAATGACAAGTAAGCAGAAATCCACGTCTGTTATGTTTTGATGACAGTTTGATGGAAGTCAGGAAGATTAGTAACTTTTTAACCATTTTTAAGAATTTAAGGGAATTCAGGAGTATTTTTGCACACCAGTGGAAATGTCGAATGCTTTAACTATGAAATTTTCAAATATTTGCATTTATATGCTTAAATGAATATACTTTGCATGGAACAAAAAAAATCAAAACTTGTTATTGCTGTAGCTGTTAGAGAATGCAGCTTCAGGTCTGTTGTCAGGAGGTCTTGGCTGTGTTCCCCACAGAATCAGACCTAATCACAGAGTCTCAGGCAGCACTGCAGGGACCTGCTGGCTTTGATCCTGGCGCTTCGTTCACAGAGCAGAATGAGTGCTCTCTGCTGATGGCCAAGCAGATCCTAAAGAAGGAGGAAGAAGAGGCTAAGTTAGGTGTACTTAGCTTCTCCTCCCACACATGCCAATCAAGTTAACTTACTCTGTGGGGAGAGCAAAATGGACAGAGAGTGGTCAAGACTGTCCTCTCCTGGAGGCTGTACCCTTGGAAGCAGGGAGCCAAAAGAGAGGGGTTCGCCTGTGGTCATCTGGGCTTGCAGGGGACAGATCTAGGAAGGAAGGGGAGAAGCCTCTGCTTCTGTCTGTCACTGTAATCTTAGCCTGTATCTCAGAATTATATCTTGGAGGGAGAGGTGGTGAAATCTTCCTTTCAGTGAGGGTTTCGTGGCCTACAACAGAATGTCTTGGCTTTTTAGGCCGCTGTCTCATTCAGCATCAAAAGACCAGACAAATATTGTTCCTACGTAGAACCTACATGTCAGCTGGGGAAATCAGCAAGATGAGAGGGAATGCAGGTTTTAACTGGTGGTTTTGTTTACTAGGTAAGGAGATGGAGAATGGCAGAAGGAGGGCTGTCATATTAGTTAACCCTGGAACATGGTGGACAAGAATGTCATTTGGTGCAGTGGTTCTCAAATGCCATCCAGAGAAGACTACGTGTGAACCACCTGGGAAAGTTTAAAAAATTTCCATCCCTAGTCTGCATTTCTAGAGATTATAATTTAGTGCTTTGAAATCTGTATTTGAAAAATTCTCTGGCTGGGCGCGGTGACTCACACCTATAATCCCAGCACTTTGGGAGGCCGAGGCAAGTGGATCACGAGGTCAGGAGATAGAGACCATCCTGGCTAACATGGTGAAACCCTGTCTCTACTAAAAATACAAAAAATTAGCCGGGCATGGTGGCGGGCGCCGGTAGTCCCAGCTACTTGGGACTTGGGAGGCTGAGGCAGGAGAATGACGTGAACCCAGGAGGCGGAGCTTGCAGTGAGCCGAGATCATGCCGCTGCATTCCAGCCTGGGTGACAGAGCGAGACTCCATCTCAAAATAAATAAATAAATAAATAAAAAATTCTCCAGGTCATACTAATGAATAGTCAAGTTCTGAAATGACTAATCTAGTCCATCTTTGATGTTAGGTATATGCCACTTAAGCGAGGAACTCAGAATAAGCCCTCAGATCTCATTAAAGCTGTCCTCAACCACTGTCGTACTCTGAAGAGGACATACACTGTTCCCTAGTTGGAAAGGTGATTTTTCTTTTAATTTAAAGAGGTGTTTCTTGTATGGAAGAATGTCTGTCTGTCTATGTCAGTACATGCACACACACACACACACACACACACACACACAATCAATGAATGAACTAATAATGTTCTTCACAGTAGTTACACAATGAATTAGAGCATTTTCTACATTTCCTTTTCTTAATGATTGTTGTAGTTTACGTAGTTGAGATTTATCTGTTTCACCAAGCCTCATGTTGAAATTTGATCCCCAGTGTGGGAACTGGGGCCTAATGGGAGCCGTTTGGGTCATGGGAGCAGATCCCTCCTGAATGGCTTGGTGCCTTCCTTGTAGTTCTTGCTCTAGAGCTGGTTGCTTAAAAGAGCCTGGCAGACCTCCCTTCCTTCTCTCTTGCTCACTCACTCCATTTCTCTCTCTCTCTGCCATGTGATCTCTGCACAGTTGGCTTGCCTTGGTTTTCTGCCATGTGTAGAAGCTTCCTGAGGCTTCACCAGAGACAGATGCTGGTGTTGTGCTCCTTGTACAGCTTGCAGAACTATGAGCCAAATAAACCTCTTTGCTTTACAGATTACCCAGCCTCAAGTATTCCTTTGTAGCAATACAAAGAGACTAAGACAATGATCTAATAAGAGATGAAGGTGCTCACTAAAAGAAAGCACAGCAAGGCATTTTTCAAGGAAGGAGTCAACCAAATGTCTGAAACTGTAGCATTCTGGGGGGTTCCCAATTTATTTAAGGGTAGAATTCAGACTCTTCAGATAAGCTGATAAATTGTATATTTCTTAGTTTCTTTACTGTCTCCGCTCTTAACTTCACCTGCATGGTGAAGAAACCAGGCCTGGAATCAGATTTGGAGCACAGCTGTAGTGATGTTTTTTGCATACTTTTAGTATTACTCATGTGCCCTCCTCACTTTCTTGAAAGTTGCCATTTGGAAGTATGAGCTTCTGATGAAATTGCACTCACATTTCTTTTCTTTTTCAAAGGATATATTTAATTGTGCTAAGTTGAATTGCGCTTTTTAGGTCCTGTTAAAGGACCTAAAGAGGCATAGTCTGACTCTTAAAGTCAACTTCTGATCATGAAGTCAGACTACAGAAAAGGATGTGTGATAATTGAATGAGTAATCAATATGTGTTTTTGAAAAGTTTATAGTGTATTCTAAGCATTGCTTCTGAAGAGAGGGCAAGCACACATAGTGTAGCGAGTTACACTCTGATGACTTGTGGGCAGGCACGCTTGAAGGGCAGGGGGCTCCCCGGTGCCCCATCCCAGGGGGGGCTACTCTCTTCTGCATGAGCCCTGGTCTCTGCATGGGAATAACAAGGATGTGTGGATGAGGTGGCATCTGGTTTATCACAAGGGGGATTTATTTGCCATGTACTCTGGCAAACACTATTTATCTGAACATTAAATTGGCCCCATTTTCTAAACAATTTGGTTGAGTTTCCCTGACCCTGTTGGTAGTTATATTGGATAAATATGCTCTTGTCCTCGAATCTGACTAGGCCTTCTAACAGGATAGAGCATTTGGGGATCAAGAAGTAAATATGTTTGGGTTTTTGAGACTGTGAAAGGCATCTGAGCCTTAACATTTGTGTGTTATAAAAAATCAAGGGGAACCATCTGCAATATAAAATGTTTTTACTTAGGTTCATTTACAGTAAGTAATATATGATCATGTGTGTGAACATAGTTCATCATAGGAATGTTAGGTGTGGTTATTGTTACGAACTGCATGTGGAGTTTATGCTGTGATTCCCATCTCTGCAACAGTGTTTGTTTTTGCAGTTGGTAAGTGCTAACACATGTAAAAATAGTATCAGAGGTTGTTTAGATAGTGCTGATGTGAGGAATTCAAGGCTCCATAAAGGTCCTGCTAAAGGAATACTTACATAGAGTGAAATGCTGAGTAAAATAAATGTGAAGAAAACACAAGCAAGCTTTTATGCAAAGGAAGTTTTAAAAGTGTCTATTCAAAGGATTTTGGTGAAACATTTTCAGTTTTACTTAAATATACTCAACTCATCATCACATTGCATCTATCCGCTTACATAGGAAAGTCTAGACATTTCTGAATTGAAAACACTGACACTTTAATATAAAAGCTGGGCATGAAGTGATTTTTCGGATTTTTCAGAGTGAGAAATGACTTGAGAAACCCACACTAGGAAGAGAATTCAACCAGGGTCTGACTATGTGTGAGCTTGCATTTGTTGGGAAGTCCATGTAATGTCTGAGTCAAGGAGGTGGCGATCTGAAGTCATGTGTTTAAGAAATGGTCCTTTTCTGCTGCAGTTAAGGAAATAGTTCTGCCTCCCCAGTGCACCCAGGCTTATCCCCAGGGGTCCTGCTGCAATTCAGGACCACCGCTCTGTGGGAGAATCGCTTTCTCCCTGCAGCCTCCAGGCCATTGACTGCTTCATCCTATGCTGCTCTGAGTAGTAATGTGGAGACATAAATGAGCAAATCATTAATATTTAAAATGCAAAGTTTGCCTTTCAGGTAAGGAATTGATTTTAATCCCTGACTCAGTTTTCCCCGTGTCTTTCTTCTCTTTCCTGGTGGTGGTGGAGAGTACTGGCTGAGAGGGAGGAGCCCTCAGGCCAGCTCACTGCCACCACTCATGGGGCTTCTCCCGGCCTCTTAGTAGAGATGAGTGAAAGGAACAGACTTTGAGTCAGAGCTGAGTTTGAATTCCCACATTGAGGCTTATTGACTCTCTGAATTTGGTGAGCTTATTCAGTTTCTTTGACCCATTTCTTTGTGATTGAAGAGGTAGTGAAACCTAGGTGATAACAGTGTGAGCTATGGTTCAGATCCCAGCTTCACTATACACTTGAGTGCACATACCTGGGCCAACTCACCTTGCATCTGAGCCTCAGTTACAGCATCTATGCAGTGGGAACAGGAATACCAGCACCTCCTGGTTTCTTTGTGAGGAATAAATGAGTAATGTATAATACATAAAGTGGTTAAACAATGCTTGACACGTAGTAAGTTTTGAAAAAACTTAACTATTGTTTAGTTGTTACCATTAAAACTCTTCACTTTTTTTCCTCCTTGTGAAAGCCTATTCCTTGTTGAAAGTTAAAAAATAGCAAAAAGAATGTACAATTCCATTGTTCCCTATTGAAATTTCTTGGTGTGTGTACATACATCCTTTCTGATCTTTTAAAATCATGTATATATTTAAAAACAAGAATCATATTACATATACTTTCTGTTACTTTTAAAATAATAGATTTCCTATTCCACTACTGATCTAAGGGGCAGTGGTTTTGGTGGTGTTTTGGTGGTGTTGAGTTTAAAACACTAAATCTGAAACTGCAACTCACTTTAACAGATGAACATTCAACTGTAAATATTCAGCTTGACTTATTCATGGAATTGGATTATTTGAGAATATTATGCATCTCTAATTTGATATATTATGACTAAGGTAGGTGACAGTGTCTCTTAGTTAACATATTTCCTCTTTTCCCTCCAGTTTTATTTGGATCAGAATCTACTCAACTGCTTTTTCACCTACAAGATCAAATTGGAAAGTTAATTCAGTAGAGAAGATAGCTGTGTCTGTGAGCTCTCTGTCAGTTCAGGATAAAGAAGCTGGTTATTGGAAGAAAGAATATATCAGAAAACAAATAGCATCTGTAAAAGCCGCACTAGCTGACATTCTCAAACCTGTCAACCCTTACACAGGCCTTCCAGTTAAGACCAAAGAGGCCCTCAGGTATGCAGTGTGTTCCAAAAGAGAATGATGGCATCAGCTCAAAGTATCGTGTACATAGGACATATGTGCAATTTAGATTGTGTGGGACCATCTCTAGTATTTTTGTGTGTTTTGTGCATCTATAAAATATGTCACATTTTCCTATTCCACATAGCCTTCTGCATCTGCCAGTTCAACCAATTGCAGATCATAAGTATTGGTGGGGACGGGGGGCGGGGGGATCCTGAAACAATAATACCAGTATAAAATACAAATAAAGCCAGTACATTATACATAGTAACAACAGTTTGCACAGCATTTACATTGTATTAGGTATTATGAGTAATCTCAAGATGATTTAAAGAATACGGGAGGAGGTGCTTAGGTTATATGCAGATACTATACCATTTATATAAGGGATTTGAACCTCCACAGATTTTGGTATCACGGGGGTCCTAGAACCAATTTCCTGTGGAGACAGAGGGATAACTAGCAAATAGCCTAAAGTTTTAATGAAAAGCACAAGTAACTGACTTATCTGCTGTAGTACAGTGAGAATGTTCAAGGTCTCTTTTCTGGGCAGAATCTTTGTCTTATTTATATATTGCCAGTATCTGGAAGATCATGGATGTTCAGTGGGTGTTAGGTGAGGAGAAAAAGTCTGGAGAGAGTACTATTGTTGAAATGAAAATTGAACTGGGCATGTTCTGAGAATTTTGACTTTGGATTTTGAGGAACTAGATCCTTTAGAGAAGATATGTGAAATTGCCTGTAGCATTTTTTTTTTCCAATGAGGCAAACATTGTTAGTTTTTTTTCTTTCTCCAGAATGTTTGGTTTAGGTTGGGCAATTATACTGAAAGAAAAAAGTGGAAGAGAATATATCATGGAGCATGTTGATCTTTCCGTAAATGATACATCAGTTACTGTTATATGGTATGGCAAAAACTGGCCGTGCCTAGCATCATTGTCAACCTTAGATTTATGTGGTGTGACACCAGTTTTTATGGACTGGTATAAAACTCCCACCAAACATAGGTAAGTACCAATCAGCAGAACTGTTGAGTGAGAGCATCTTATGTGTAAATACTACTTGGCATTACTTTTGTAATTAAAAAATAAGAGCAGTGTTTTTAAATTTTATCACATATTAAATGTACATTCTGCATTACTGTAGAAGAGGAAAATAATGCATTTTATCACATTTCTGATTAGGTCTAAATTTAAGTTCCTCATATCTTGGTTGTCTTTAATGGTAGGGAATGATATTCTAGTTAACAACATTTCCTGAATGATTGATGGCTAACCTTTGAGGTTTTTCATTTTAACCATCTTAACAGAAAGATATGTGGTATCTTCCTTCTTTAGTAAATGGAATACTAATCAGAGTCTAAATATGAGGAAACCAAGTCATAATGATCAGTTATTTTGTCTGCCTTCTGTTGAACTTACTAGATATGTGATCTTGTGCAAGTAACTTACTCTTTCTGTGTCTCCATTCTCTCCTCTCTGAAATGACATGATCGTTATACTGGCATAGTATTTAGCATATATGACTGCAGTGAATAAGACTGATCAAAATATATCACTGTAGAATGTGTAGATCAGCTAAGTGTGCAGCACATGGGTAATGCTTAGTGAGCCCTTTACTATTCTGTTGTCAGGTGGCTTTGCACTGAGTCCATATTCACTATGAGGCTGTCATCTGCCTTTCTGAGCAGCTCTCTCAGGCTCTCTTTTTCATCATTGATTGCTTCCTCCTGAAAGCTGGATTATGGCATGCATAGCATCCTCATCTCTGGAGCAAGCTAGCATAGCTTTATATAAGATATATTGCAAATATAAAGGTAATACCTGCCTTCTTCCACATTGGTTTCCTGCCCTCCCAGTTCCTTCACTGTCTCAGTATTCTTTGACTTTTCAGGAGTATTTACCATGTCGTTTTCTTATCATCCTTGCATGCTGCAGTTGCACCCATTGGTTTCTCTCCTGTCTGTCCTTGCTATGGAGGATGCTGTGATATCTGACATTAGTGCCTGCCGTCTCCATGGAGGGACAGGGTTCTTTCATGGTTTCCCTGGATACAGACACTTTTTTTTTTCTTTTTCTTTTTTTTTTTTTTTGCAGCTCTGTAACTGGGGACCCTGTTTTTGGCTCCTCTCCATGGCGCCTGCTCTTTGAGCATTGTTTTAGTGATTACTGAGCTCTCTTTCCATGCTCTGGATGTAAGACTATTCAGACCCCTTGGTGCTGGCAAATCCAGGTTTTATTGTACTCTAAAAATATTCTTGATGTTATGACAAAAAATGAATTATTTTTCCTGAATATATTACAGAGGATACTTTGGAAACAGTTACCTTTTTTAAAAATTGTACTTTTATTTGGATAAATCTTTGAAATTTCTTGTGGTGTCATGAAGGAAGTCAGCTTTTTCTAATGTGGTAATTAGACTTTATGCATTTCAAAATTGCGTTTGGAGAATAAGTCCACAAACTGTACTAGTTTTGCTAAACAGTATGTTACTTGGCATATCATGAAATGTTGTTTACAGATATTAGGACAAAATGGCTAACACGAATTCAAATGATCCTGAAGAATTAAGTTAAATGGATAATGTTGAGTTATAAAGCTCAGTTAAAGACAGTATTTCCCTGAATTGGTCATCAAGGTCAGAAGTAATAGATACTACATACTGCCAAGTGCTAGAGTTCGTTGGGAAAATTCATTTGATGTAATTTATTTCCATGGGACTTCAATGGACTTCAGCCAGCCTTTGATAAGCTGTGATAAACAAAACTAAAAGTGTTTTTTAGGAATTTGTTTTGATCGGCACTTTTATTGCAAGTTTGTAAATGAATGCTTTCATCATGCAGGAATATAAATCCTTGTATGCATCTATGTGACAGCCAAGAAGAGACTTTGTGATTTTATTTGGGTCTTTCTTGTTTCCTCTAAGAGAAGTTTTTCAACAACAGTGAAAGCCTTATTGATGTAATTTGGATTCCCCGGTAGTTTATACCTTTCTAGTCAGACTCTCAATTTTCTTCCTTGCCAGCATTTTCTGCTCTGCAGCTTGTGCTCTTCCACCCTAAGTTTGTGAGAACTGTTGGGGAGACGTCAGCCTTAGTTTCTGTGTCTGTGGCTGTAAGGCCAAGCACATGAGGACTCAGCACATTCTCAGAGTCTATTTAATAAGTACCTCTACAGCCAGATTTTCAGAGAAGAAGGTTTCTCACATCCCCACCCGGCTGCCTCTATCCACATTAATGATACTAGCAGGGACTGCTGTTTATTGAGCACCTGCCCCATGCCCTGTGCTCTCGTCCCCACTGAGCAGTCTGGTGATTTCATACACGAAGAACCAGCCTGTGATAGTCACAAAGTCACTGTGGGTTGAAGCTAAGGTTTTACCTCAGGTTTCCCTGACTCCATGGTGAGGTTCCTGACCCTGCATTTATCCTCCTCCAAGTGTATTCTGCATATGCTGGGTTTATTTCTAATTTCTACATCACACACGCTCACCGGCCGTCTCTCCTTACCCAGTTGTGGTTCTCTGCACAAGAAGTTATTTTGAAAAGTTGAACATGGGACTAGGGTCATGTGGTAGCTGCAGATCTGGTTTTGATGCCTCACAGTCTCTTCCGCTTTGAAACAGGACTGCAGCTGGTGTCCTTTTTAACTTGCTTATTTAATGTACCTTTGAATACCTATTGCCTGCTGACTGTGCCTGAGGTGCTGGGCACCACTTGTTGAATGAGATGTGACCCCCAGCTCCTTAGGGATTTCAGTTTAATGCTGTGTTAGTGTCTCCTTTATGAAAACACTGGTGATTTAGTTTAAGTTTATTTCTGATGTGTCAACTTTCACCATCTCTGAGTTATCCTTGATAATAACTGTAAAAGGCCCATCTGCTTTCCCACCACCTCCTGAGACCACCCATGCTTATGTCACTTGAAATAGTGTATCTTTGCTTCTGTGTCGTTTCACTCACTTGACTAGGAATACACAGTGAGAGTCTACTTTAGACTGTATTGTGCTGGGTTTTGAGGGAATAGAACAGGAGACAGTTCTACCACTTCATCACTTTCCTGATACTTCAGCTTTCTCCTGGCTGGGTCATTGAGTTGACAGTAAGAGCAAGACGGAGGGGAAGAAAAACCTATTTGGGTTGGAAATCTGGATGTATCCATTTTGCCTTTTATTCATTTGTGTCCCCACCCTGCCAATGTGCCACTTAGTTTGAGCACATCATTAACATGCTCTTCAAACACATTTGTGATACGCTAAAGAGAACTGACAACACTAGAGACAGGAAAGCTCACTTCTCTCTTTCCTTTCCTTGGCATAATGTTCAAAGACTCCGATGGCATTCTTTAATTGCAAAGTACAATCTGAGTCATTTGACCGTATCTACCATGATTGGCTGTGACAGACTCATTCGGATCTTCTGCCTGCACCCTGGCCTCCTGGTGGGAGTGTGGAAGGTAAGACTTGAGTCCCTGTATGTACTGTGTCATTTCCCCGTCACAATACCACGTTGACTTACCATTGTGTGTGACATCAGATGTAACATCCTTTAAGTCTTTTCACTAACTGCAGTCCGTTTTACATCTCACCAACCTCATTTTTTCAGACTAACCTGGCCCTGTCTGCTCCACTGAGGCTGCTCTGCTATTCTGCTATCATAGACATCTATGCCATCTGTTGTTCTGCTGTTCAGCTATCATAGACAACAACCTCTTCCTGCCTTCATGTTTTCCTTCGTGTTATGCCTTTAATGTCATGTGGCTTTCCCACTTCCAATCAGTCCATGTTCCTTCTCTTCCTTTCATGCTCTTTCTTTGACAACATCTCCCCTTACTATGTGTTCAGCACACTTGTCTCCCAAGCACGTTTCTGATCCTGTAGGTGCGGCATTGAGTGAAATCTGCTCTTCAGGGTCGGGTGTCTAAGATGTTACCCTTTCCCTCTGCATAAGATTTCTTGTTTCCCCAGGTCTGCCTGATATTTTAAGATAGTAGTTCACAAATCTGATTCTGTGTTGGCATTATGCATTAGTTTACAATGACTAGATGGAATTAAGACCCCAGCTTCAGACAACACCATCCTCTAGTCCCTTTTCCTTTCCTCAGCCGACTGTGGCCGTCAGTTTTTCTTTCCCTTCTCCCCTTTCTATGTGAAGGTGGCTTGTGGGTGAGACTGCAGCTTGCCTGCTCTGCATTCTGTGACTCGCATGCATTCAGCTGTGTCGGGTGCAGAGTTGTGAGCACTCTGGTGGCTTCGATTGTCCTCTGCCTGGCTACTGGAGAGTGGCACCTTCAGATTTACCATTTGGGGTCACCTACGCCCATCAGTGTCAGCTGTGAATCTGGGGAGAAATGGAGGTCAGCCCCCAGACAGTCACATTTTCTGCTATTCAACCAGATGGACAAGTGAAGAAGTTGAATCTAATCATTCCCACCACGTTGGCCAAATCAGGCAGTTACTTGCAAGAGGAACATTGTATCAGTGAAGTTCAGTATTTGTGAAGTTAATGTAGTATCTGTGAAGGTCTTTGAAAAGAGTTTGAAATAGCCTGGAACTAACTGCATAGTTTCACAACTGTCATATATATCTTTTGATATTTCGCAAGCCCTAGGCTGTGAGTTCTTTTGGTCCTCTGTGCTCTGCATATTTGGGTGAATTATGGTCCTGCTGTCAATATGAAATGTAAGTCTTATTAGATAGTAATAACATATTAGCAGTAACAATGCATTAGCACTGTGGTGATCTTATGGTTGTAAGAAACTGCATCTATCTGCAAGATGAATGTGCTGTGATCTTCACAATGACCTTGTGAAAAATTTAAACATTTTGGTTGAAATATGTATTCTTCTTAATTAACTTTTCAGAAGAAGGAAGAACTGGCTTTTGTTATGGCAAATCTTCATTTTCATCACCTTGTGGAGAGAAGCACATTAGGCTCGGCCACTGTGTATGTATTTATATGTGGGTGTGTTGAATTTTTGTACAGTAAATATAAAGTATTAGAAGTTGATGCCATATTAATATTCTGAGAATAGCTGCACAGATATTCTGTTTTTAATCAGTAAACACAAACCAACAGGCATAATTATTTGGCTGTTGCTAAAATAATTGGATTATTCACAAGTACACATTTGCTGTATTTATTCTGGGTTACGGAATTTATACCGAGTAGGATGTTATTTATATGGGTAGGACAGCTTCATTACTTTCAGATGCCACTACTCTCCTTCAAGTTCTTGCTCTTATGTGAATTTTCGCATCTTGTGAGGCATGTAGACTCCTGGCCCTGGGGCTGAACCTGGCCTGAGGATGATCCTGTCTGGTGTGGACAGTGTGTGTCTTTCAGTGAACTGCGTCTTTAGGTGGGGCATAGGCTTCCCATTTCACTACAGCTCTCACCCTTTTCCTGTGGACTTAGACTCTTCCTTACTCACTGTGGTTTTTTTTATTACCTGAGAAGCTCCTGAATATTTTTGAATTTGTCACCTTATGTAGTCATGTTTTTCTTGTTGAATAAAACTTTGTGTTGGCTTTGGGTCTGCCTGGATGTCTGTCTGTCCTGCAGATCGGTGTTCAGTGCCTTTTCCTGCTGAGCGCTTCTGTCCACTGGACACTGAGAACAACATGGGGTTAGAGTGGCCTTTGTAGAGTGGCCATCCTGGGATCAGCTGCAGAAACACGTGCACCCGTGCTGGGCTGTGGCTGCCTACAGAACTCACATCATTGCCTGTTTTTACAGAAGTTGGTAAAAGGAACATTGAACAGTCTTTTAAGTTCCTGATATTGAAGATTATAGGGAATCCTATGGTGTTTCATTTGTAGGAGGTAGTGCTTTGATATGGGTGGTAATTTTTTAAAAAGTGTTTTCAAACCAAGAATTTTATCCCTGGCACTGACAAATTTGCATGTTTCTTTTGTTTTGCTTTTCAGTCCCTATGAACTGCCTCCACATAGCCCGTTTTTGGATGATAGCCCCGAGTATGGACTGCATGGCTACCAGCTCCATGTTGATCTGCACAGCGGTGGGGTTTTCTACCTATGTGGTACCTTTCGTAATC
Source organism: Rhinopithecus bieti (assembly GCF_001698545.2). Classification (NCBI taxonomy): domain Eukaryota; kingdom Metazoa; phylum Chordata; class Mammalia; order Primates; family Cercopithecidae; genus Rhinopithecus; species Rhinopithecus bieti. The sequence continues at coordinate 197,196 of NW_016841755.1, read as the reverse complement.
TCTTCACCAAGAAAGGTGACATTAATTGAGTTTTTATTTCATTATGAAATTAAAGGTTGAGATGAGGGAACCAATTTTTATGTCTGAGTTAAGAATTGCCCTCACTGGTCACTTTATAATTTTTTGGCACCAGTATCCTCCTAGACCCGTGTGTCGTCCCAGGGCTTGTGAAAGTCCTCACCGGACCAAGTCTCTTCAGTGCTGGCTCTGTCTCCTTCACCACCATCACTCTCAATGCCACCTCCTGGGGGTAGCCCCTACTCATCTTCTCTACCGATGCGTCCTTATTATTTTTCCATGCAGTCTGCTTTCCCCAGACTTCTTCCCTTCTTTCTCAAAGGAATGTGGTAAATTTGCCAGCAGGGCCCGTGCCACTCTAGGATGAGAGTAAAGAGAAACCAGCCTTTCTCCTCTACATACTGCATCAGTGTTTGCCAAGCCTACCAAAGCCAGGACAGAGGCTGGGGCAGAGAGAGAAAAGGAGGGGGCTTAGGCCAAGCAGGAAAAAAGTCAGAATGCCCCATTCTGACTTGTCTGATTATTTCCTTTTGGTTTCATTCATGTGTAGCCTGTAAACTTGGAGTTTCATGTAAGGACTTGGTTAGATTCAAGTTTAACATTTCTGGTAAAAACATTTTAAAAGGGAAGTTATGTACTTCATTTTGCATTATATTGAGAGGTATGTAATGTCAGGTTGTCCCATTATTAGTAATGCCAGGTTTGATCATCTGGTTAAGATGGTGACCCGCTAGATATCTTCATTATTAAAAGTATTCTTTCCAAATACTCTGCTCCGAAGTCTTTCATCTAGTGGACTTGACACCCATTAATGATCTTTGCCTAAATCAAATACTTTGTTTAAAAATGTTGATTTTCTAATTATGTCACTATTTCTATATTTATCAACTGAGCTTTTGTAAAGAACTTTCTCTTATCACCTGGGTGAACTTCTAAAAAGGCAGAGCAAATGCTTAATTCTTTCCTTTTAACTGCTAATTTTCAGATTAAGAAATTGATGTTACAGAGCAAAAGGGGCTTGCTGCCCGATGTGCTAGAACCCAATGCTGTGACACCAGGTTTTTGAGAAAAGAAAAGCTTTTTATGGCTAGTCCACTAACAAGGAGACAGGAGTCCAGCTGAAATCTATCTCCTCATGCTGGCTTTAACGCAGGAATTTTTTAAGGAAAGGTTTAGGGAGTGGATTCTGGGATTAGTAGGTGATTGGTGGAAGGAAAGGGGAGGTCCGGAAGGTCCTCAGGCATGGTGCAGTTATCTCTTCATGCCCTCATGGGTCACTTGCAAATTCAGGAGGAGTTAATATGAAATGTGGTGGGAATTCAGGCTGTGATGTCAGAAAGCTCCATCTGTGAAAACTCCAGTTGGCCATGTTGGTTCCAATGGATTTCAGCTAGTTTTGTCTTATAAGTGGAGGGAGTTTTAGTATTTCAGTAAGTCGCTTTTTTTTTTATCTGCCATCTTGCAAACTCAGGCATTTCTGTTAGTCATTAGTTTCTTTAACTCTGTGGAACATGGTTTCATTGATGCAGTAGTCATCTCCTGTGGTGGAAAAAATTTGAGCTTTTCTTCTTTCCTCCTCGGCCCCACCCTTGTTTAGTGTCACTTTGGACTCTGGGATATTTCCTTATTCAATAATTTACAGTCAGTTATAGACATTTCTTTTTGAAGTTAAAATTGTCCCCAGCTTTTTGGGTGGGGTCTGCTTCAGGCTGCTTCTGTGTCCTATAGATAACCCGTTTGCCTTTGAGTCTTCCTTGCTTTTTGGCTCAGGAAGATTTCTCAGTTTTCTTGTGTTTGTTGGCATTTTTATCAGAATTGTTCAATTCCATATATTAACCTGAGGTGTATTAACATCTTTGTTGTTGAATTGTTCCATCCAAGAATGTGGAACATCTTTCAGTTTGTTTAAAAATACTTTTATGTCTTTTAGGAGTGTTTCAGAATTTTCTTCATACTAGTTTTATACATTTCTTGTTAAGATATTTATGAAGTATTTAATTCTTGTTACTTCTCTTTTGTTTTATCTTCCAGTTGTTTCGTAATTTCTTTGTAAGGTTTTGGTCTCATAGAATGAGTTAGGAAGTATTCTTTCCTCTTGGATTTTTTGGAGGATTTTGCATAGAATTGGTAGTATTTCTTCCTTGTTTGGTAGAATTCATCTATGAAGTCATCAAAGCCTGGACCTTTCTTTATGAAAAGATGTTTAACTACAGTTTCTTTTTCTTTCAAAGAGATAGAGCTATTTAGGTTATTCATTTCTTCTTGAGTGAGCTTTGGTATTTTTTTGTCTTTTAAGGAATTTGTCCATTTTATCTAAGTTGCTGAATTTATTGGCATAAAGGTCTTCATAATAGTCCCTTATAATCTTTTTCATGTCTATAGAATCTGTAGTGACATGATGTGATTCCTAATATTGGTAATTCATGTATTCTTTCTTTTTTTTCCTGATCAGTGTGATTGGAAGTTTATCAATTTTATTGATCTTCTCAGAGACCCAACTTTTGGTTTTATTGACTTTTTTCCTGTATCTGTTTTGTATTTCATTGAATTGCATGTTGATTTTTATTCTTTCTACTTTTTTTCTGCTTATGTTGTAACTTGCTCTGTTTTTCGTTTCTTAAGGGAGAAGTGGAAATTATTGATTTGGGAACTTTCATATTATATTAAGATGTTTGACGCTATGAACTTCCACCTAAGTACTGCTTTAGTGGCATCCCACAAATTCTGATATGTTTTATTTCATTTTTATTCACTTTAAAATACTTTCTCATTTCCCTTTTATTTCTTCTTTGATCTGTGGGATAGACAGAAGTGTACAATCGAGTTTCCAAATATTTGGGGATTTTCTGGAGATCTTTCTGTTACTGAGTTCTAATTTAATTCGATTGTGGTCAGGAAATATGCTTTGTATTGCTTGAATTTTTAAAAAGTGACTGAAATTTGTTGTATGTTCCAGAATATGATCTCTTTTGGTCTATGTTTCGTGTGTACTTGAGAAGAATGTGTTCTGCTATTGTCGAGTAACGTGTTCTACCATGTTAATCAGGTCAGATTGCTTGAGAGAGTTGATTTTTATTTTGCCTATCAATTATTAAGAGAGGGCTGTTGAACTCTCCAACTCTGATGTGAATTGTTTGCTGTTTTATCGGTTTTTGCCATGTGTATTTTGAAGCTCTGTTACATTCATGAACATTGGAGACTATGATATCCCTTTGACTAAGTACCCACTGTGTACACTGTTGAGGGTGCCGCCAGTGTGCCCCAATGCATGCCAAGGGTGCAAACACTGTGCCTTATATGCCAGTATTAGCTGAGAACTGAGTCTCTGCTCTCCATGGCTGCAACCCTCATAGAGTATTGAATTGGGCATCTAGCCTGACCTGGTGCCACCAGTGTGAGCAGCTGTCCTGGGAAATGGGGGAACAAGATGCAATTTCCACAGCTATGAGGTGAGATGGCTGGCTGGTCCCAGCTACAGCTGCTCCTCAGAGCTCTCCTTCCCCTTTAAACCTTGTGAACCATTATGGAGACCCTGTGTGTCCCCACTTTGCCTCCCCCGCCTCAGCCCACACTGCTGCTGTTCCCTCTCTGGCCTTATCCCTTTCTGTCCTCACCACTCTAGCTCTGCTGCAGCTTTAGTGAGTTCCTCTCTGTTCCTTGACTGTATCAGGCCTGCTGTGGCCTCAGATTCTTGGTGTGCCCCTCTCGCCTGCAGTGTTACTGCCCTGGATCTCAGCATGGGTCCCCGGGGTTGTGTTTCTCTGAGCCTGATTCACTGACTGCTTCTCAGTGAGGCTTTACCCACTTTGCTACACCTAGAAGCCCTCACTCTCCCCATTTCTCACCTGCCCAGCTCAATTTTTCTCCATAGCACTATCTAACACACAGAGTTTACTTATTTAGGTAGTTTGTATGTTTAAGAGAAGTAACTTGAACAAGGCAGTATTTGGGTTTATTTTGTTCAGGACTGTCATGGCACATAGTAGGCATGCACATAAATATCACAAAGAGAATGGGTGGCTCCCAAAGGCCACGCAGTTGAAGGGCTCTTAGATAGTCTCTTCTGGGCCTATTACCTTAAAGCTCTTTCTGTTTCTTTAGCTAAAGGATTCTCAGCTGCATTGGCCAGGATCTTTTTGGTCAAAGCTCTTGCAGTTCTCTGTTGCCTCTAGAGGATAAGATGCAGCTTCAGGATGCTTCAGAGCAGAGCAGCAAACTGGCCCTCCTTGTAGGACTAAAGCAAGGTGACAGCGAGGGCCTGAGCCTCTCCACCAGGAGAGAGAAGCCCTGCCTCATCCTGCCTCTCAGGGTCTGGGGAGGCCCCAGGAGGCTGGTGGGGCCTAGTTCCTAGGCTGCTGTGTGGTTCCAGAGCTGCCGCTGCTGGTCTTCCTCCACTGCCTTAATTCCTTTTCTTTTACAACCCAGAGGAAGGGCATCAGAATTCCCCTTCTAAAGTACGTGACTGTGTACTTCTCTCTGGAAAGAAAAAGCCTCACAAATTCAAGGTCTGGCAGAGTACTTTCTACCTTTGTACCTATGGTAGGTTACTTGGCTAGACAAATAAAAATGAAATTTGTGTTTAGGTACTTAGTGTCTATATCATCCTCTCATTACAAGGCAAACATCAGGAACTTGTGCTGTTTCTCGTCTGAGATGGTTTATAAGACATAGCTTTTGCAGTATACCAACTATTCTGTAAAAATTGCTTCCAAGATACTAGTTATATTACTTTCAATTTTTAAAATGTTTATTTTGAAATAATTTTACATTGTACAAATACAGAGAACTCCTGTACAGTCTTTATACAGAATTTACCAAATTACAACATTATTTGCCATTAAAAATCATTTTTTCTTTCTCTTTCTCTCTGTCTCTCCCCTTCTCTATGTGTGTGTGTATAATGTTAATAGACCCCTTGATGTTTATATGACTTGTGTGTGTGTATACATATATATACACATACACACATATGTACACATATATACACATACATATGTATGTATATATATACACACACATATATACACATACACGTACATACACGCACACAGGTCATAAAATCATCAAGGGGAATATTAACATTATTAACATTATGAATCTCAAAGTGCTGGGATTACAAGCATGAGCCACCACACCCTGGCCTACCTTTATGTGGTGTGGTGTGGTGGCTCATGTTTGTAATCCTAGCAATTTGAGAGGCTGAGGCAGGCAGATCACTTGAGCCCAGAAGTTCCAGACCAGCCTGGGCATCATGGTGAAACCCTGTCTCTACAAAAAAATACAAAAATTAGCTGGGCGTGATTACATGCACCTGTAGTCTCAGCTACTTGAGAGGTTGAGGGTGGGAGGATCAAGAGTTCCAGGGTGCAGTGAGACGTGATTGTGCCCCTACACTCCAGCCTGGGCAACAGAGCAAGACCCTGTCTCAAAAAAAAGAAATATATATGTAGAATTATGTATGTTAGAATCCATATACATGTAGAATTATCCCATCACTCTATTATTGAGGAGTTAGGCTTGTTAGGTGCTAGGTCTGTCTTACCTAGAACTGCAGAGAAGAGGACCCGCCATTCATTATTGCAAACAAATACAGCATAACATTGATTAATTTTTATATTGCATTCCTCATACCTAAAATATGCCTGTAATAATGATGAATATGATAGTAATAGGGAACATTTATGAGCACTCATTATAGGTTTCTGCTACATGTTTCGTGTAAAGTATTTCACTTCCTCTTCATAGCAAGCCTGAGCCGTGGGTACTCTTACCTCCCGTGTTATTGATGAGGAGTCAGAAGCTGGTAGTGAGTCAGGTCTCTGTTCTGTAAAGCTAGCAGGTGGCACAGTCTGCACTCAAGTTTGTGTGACTCCAGAGCTGGGTACGTCCTGCTTCCTGTAATATACTTCCTGTATATTTTTGCCTTTTAAATGATGTACTTTTAGAGTATATCTTCTTGTGTGTGTGTGACTGTCAGTGTATTTCCAAAGTTTTGGCATTGTAAGTGTGGTCAGGGTAGGCTGCTGACTTGCTGGAGTAATATTTAAGCCAATTTTGTGTTAACGTTAATAAACCCCTTGATGGTTATATGATTGTTATAACACATAAGAGGTTAAGTTAAATGAAGGAGAATGGGAAACTGAGATAGGAATAATTAGCCTTGTATGATTTCCCCCCAATAAAAAGATGACAAAGTAGAATTTCCAAGGTGGGCTCAAATATATTTCCACTTCCCATGGTTGCACTACTAGAAGTCAGCAGAGGGCGCTGTTGTCATCAGAGTGTCTGTAACATTTTAAAAAGTATTATACAAATAGAATGTCCTCTGTAGTTTTGAAAACTCTCTTGTGGTACCATGTGGTATATTTAGTAAATTTCAGCTCTGTCATTGCATTTGGGGATAGAGCACTTTGCCCCCATTAAAAAAAAAAAAAAAAAACTTTCTCACCATCAAGGATAAAATGTTCTATCATCACGTCTCTGGAATGTGGGTGGCTCTCTGCTCTGTTCATCCTCCGTGAGACCTGAGAAGGCTGGCTTGACACTAACCAGGAAGGCTGTAGGGAGCTGCGGGAAGTAAAGGGATGAGGCTGGGTCGTTTGGGGTTCATCCGTTAACAAACAGTTACTTAATGCAGGAGATGGGACACACAGAGGGAAGCTCCGCCTCCATGTGATCCCTGCCTGATAGGCTTAGGGACAGAGAGAGGCTTGGGAATCCAGGCACAGACATGAGCAGAGAGGGGTGGCATGAGGGATTCCTGGAAGGTTCTGAGGAAGGGCACACCAGGAGGAGGTGGGGTGGGGATGAAGTGACCAGTTGCAGTGTCCAGACAGGTTACTGGGGAGGGGTCCAGGCCCGGATAGTAGGGTCGTGTGGTAGTGGAAAGCATAAAACTTCAACTATGACGTAATTTATTAATAGAGCCAGAATTTGGTCATTCTCTATGGACATTTCCAGGATTCTGTTTTTGAATAAGGGATTTTATGGATGCTCCAATTTAGTCCACCAAGTCATTGCAATCCTATTAAAAACCCCAATGGAAATTTATTATCAAACTTGCAAAGTAGAGTCTAAAATCACTTTGGAAATGCACATATGCATATTAAATGGCTGAGAAATTTTGTTTTAAATTTTTAATTATGACAAAGTATAATATTTTCTATGTATACAGGCTACAGAAAAACAATGCAATAAAAAACCATGTAGCCACCACAGTTTAGAAATAGGCCAGTACCACAAACTTTGAAGCCATCTGCATGTCTCCAACCTGCTCTCATCTGCTTCTTTTCCTGCCAGAGGGAACCACCATTCTGACTGTTAATTGTTCCCTTGCTTTTCCTTTTTTTTTTTTTTTTTTTTTGGTAATTAAACATCTTTGTATTGTGAAAAGACACAGAGAGATGCATAAGACATTATTGTAAAGAAAACACCTGTGTGATCACCATCCAGGTCTTAAGTTTTGAAAATGAATTGAGAGGGGGCTGGCTTAGCAGATGTTAACCACTCTGAAACTACAGGAACCAAGAAAGTGCAGTATCACTAAAGAAATAGATACCCGGGGGAGTGGAGCAAAACGTCTTTCACATCTTTTGCAGTTCTGGATTTTCTGTCAAATTATTTTGTATACACAAATCCTTTATTCATATTTTAATAAATATTAGACTCATAGAAAAAGCAATGAGTATCTATTTTGATTATACATTATGCATTATGATATATCTACATATCAGTGTATATCTTCATCCTTTAAAAGATACATATGTATTTCTTTAGAAAGTATAGAATGCATTGTGTAGAATAATTTGCCTTATACTGGCTAAAAGGATCTCTAAAATTGTACATGTAGGGAATGCAAATAATCAAAGGATTTGTGTTTGTTTTCAGACACAACAATCCCAATGAAGAATTCAGAGTGAGTTCTGGCAATTTAATGTCGTCTACCTCTTGGTCACGATATTTTCTCTGAACAAAATATCCCTTTGTTTTATTTTCTTAACTCTGTCCCATGAACTTTGGTACAAAGTCCTTTGAGTTTTTTTCAATGTCTGTTACTAAAAACAAACCAGAAGAAGCCCGTTAACTCTTGGTGCCTGGGATTAGGTTCTCAAGTCACAGAGTGGGAAGAGTATTTCCAAACTGACTCAGTGGTAAATGCTCAGAAATAAGCGTCACCTCGTTGGCTGACCAGCAACATCTCCCAGCTCAGCCAGTGCTGCAGTCATCCATTTTGAGGCAACAGCTTGTATCTCTTAGCTTTGAGTTCTGACGTGTCTCCAGCGGGCTCAGCTCCCAGGCCGGTGGACACTAAGTCTTGCTCTACTTTTCTTCCTCTGTTGTCCTTTCAGATCTGAGGATGTTCTATCTTGGCGTCGTTAGGAGGACCCTAGGTCCTCTCATTCCATAAAATATTGCTCATGCTTCTAGGCATTATTTTCCCTCAGTAAGAAGCTGTCTAGGGAAGGGCTTTTTGGCCTGTCTGTACTGCCCGCTAGTGAATAAAACGGATTTGTGTCCTTTCTTTTTTCCTTACAGGTTTATGTGACTGCTTCTCCTTGGAACTTTGTCATACTCCTCCCCCAAGGAGCTGGGAAGTGTCCTTTCTTTGTATTTTATGTGTTCTGCCACTTTGTCAAGTCATGGCTATACTGAAAATTTTAAAAAGGATCCATCTAATTTATTTTCACAGAAAAATGTATGATCCCCGGACTTGCACATATTGTTACCTGCTTCTTTGTGTATTGCCACTAAAATTAAGCTAAAAGGAAGTTTAGATGAAGAAATATTTTGCTCTCTGAATTGGATTTATGAGGGAAAAGAAGGAATGTATGTGAAAAGTGACGGAAATACTGAAAGAGTAATTTGTAAATGAAAAGTTAAGGTGAGCTTTTAACAGTGCCTGTGGGTTTTTCTGTATAACTTTTGTTTTCTGTTCTTTTGGAAATGTAAATAGGTGACATTGACTCCCTAATTTCAGTGCTTCACTAGGAAGACTACCAGGACTCAGGATATAGTTGCATTATCGGCTGAGATTTATGACAGTGAAAGGATACAGAACAAAGTCAGCAAAGATAGAAAGGGCATGGGGTGAAGTCTGCAGGAAACCAGTGCAAGCTCAGAATCCTTCCCCATGGGGTCGACACAAAGTGCTCTGAATTCCTCCAAGAATGAGTTGTGACCAGACGTGTGAAATGTTGTCTATCATTAGACAGCTCTAATGAGAGCTCATTAGAGACTCAGCACCCAGGGTTTTTACTGGGGGCTTGTCACATTGGCAGTCTCTGCCTGGCACTGGCAGAATTCCAGACTGTCAGAAGCAAAGAGGATGTTCAGCATTAACCACATTGTACAAATTGTTTAGGTACGGGAACCACCCTTACTGGTTAGGGAATGGTGGGTGAGAACACTTCTGAAATCCAAATGCTTAGACCACATCCAAGGGCCAGACTTGCAAGCAGGTCTTCCTAAGAATTGACAGTGTGAGGCCTGCTGTGTGAACTCTTTTCAGCATAGCTGTCCATGAGCACTTTGATGAGGTGATGGTGCCACCCCGTGAAAGAGAAGACAGGAAATAGTCCAGTTGTGTCTTTGAAGTGTAAATAGAGCTTGCCAGAGGGGCCTCATCAGCAATGCAAAGTATGAAGAAATGTATATATATTTGATTTTTGTATCAGGCTAATTATTACCAATTTCCACAAACTGAAGGAAAAAGGTTTTGCATGGTGCAGTATATTGTAGTATTTTTATCAGTATTGAGAGGAAGAGGAATACTAAAGAATCTAAGGGAGGTAAATCTTAAATAACAAAGTATGCTGCTTCTGTCATTTGAGTTTTCTAAAATAGATGGTACTTTTTAGAGCAGTTTTAGGTTCACAGCAAAACTGGAAGGAAGGTACAGAGATTTCCCATATAGCTTCTGCCCCCACAAAACCATAACCTCTCTCATGATTAAAATCCCACACTAGAGTGGACAATGTTGACATATCATAATCACCCAAGGTCCTACCATAGTTTATGGCAGGGTTTACTCTTGGTATTGTACATTTAATGAGTTTGGACAAATATTAATGGTCCGTTTTCACTATTATGGTAGTATACAGAGCAGTTTCACTACCCTAAAAATCCTCTGAGCTTCACCTATTCATCCTTCCCTCCTCCCTAATTCCTAGCAACCACCAGCCTTTTTGCTGTCTCCATCCTTTTTCCTTTTTTAGAATATCATATGATTGGAATCTTACAGTATTAACCTTTTTAGACCAGCTTCTTTCAGTTAGTAATATGCATTTAAGTTTTCTCCATGTCTTTTCATGGTTTGATAGTTCATTTCTTTTTAGTGCCAGATAATATCACATTGTCTGGATGTACCACAGTTTATTCATCTACTGAAAGACATCTTGGTTGCTTCCAAGTTTTAGCAATTATGCATAAAGCTGGTATAAGCATCCATGTGCAGGTTTTTATGGACACAAGTTTTTAACTCCTTTCAGTAAATACCAAGGAGCGTGATTGCTGGATCATGTGGTATGAGTGTGTTTAATTTTGTAAGAAATGGCTAACCTGTCTTCCAGAGTGACTGTAGTATTTTGCATTGCTATCAGCCATAAATGAAAGTTACTGTTGCTTCACATTCTTACCAGCATTTGGCCTGGATTTTGGCCATTCTTTTAGAGTCTTTTGGATTTTCTACCGAGATGGTCATGTCATCTCTGAACAAAGAGTTTTATTTCTTCCTTCCTAATCACAATACCTTCTATTTCCTTTTCTTGTCTTATTGCATTAGCTAGGACTTCCAGTATGATATGGAAAAGCACTGATGAGAGGAGTCATCTTTGCTGTGTTCCTGATCTTAATGAGAAAGTTTCGAGTTTCTCACCATAAAGCACAATGTTAACTACAGGGTTTATGTAGCTATTCTTTATTAAGTTGAGAAAGTTCCCCTGTATTCCTGTTTTTTCCTGGATTTTGTTGAATGCTGTTTCTGTATGTATTATGATCATGTGATTTTTCTTCTTAAGCCTGTTGTGTGATGGATTACATTAATTGATTTTCAATGTTGAACCAGCTATGTTGACCTTGGAGAAATTCTACTTGATCATAATATATAATTATTTTTCTACATTGTTGAATTTGACTTGCTGGTATTTTGTTGAGGATTGTTGCATCTTTATTCATGAGAGTTACTTGTCTGTAGTTTTCTTCTCTTGCAATGTTTTTGGTTTTGAAATTAGAGCAAAACTGGCCTTATAGAATGAGTTAGCGAGTATTCCCTTTGCTTCTATCTTTTGAAAGAGATTTTAGAGAATTGATATAATTTTTTCCTTAAATATTTGGTAGAATTTACCAGTGAACTCATTGGGGCCTGGTGCTTTCTGTTTTACAAGGTTATTGATTATTGATTCAATTTCTTTAATAGCTACAGACCTGTTTAGATTATCTATTTCTTCTTGTGTGAATTTTGACAGATGGTGTCTTTCAAGGAATTGGTCCATTTCATCTAGATTATCAAATGTATGGGCATTGCTTTGTTCATAGTATTCTCCTATTATCTTTTTAATATCCATGGGAGCTACACTGATGTTCCCGTTTTTCATTTCTGATATTACCAATTCATATTCTCTCTTTTTTTCTTAGTTTACGTTGCTAGGTGCTTATTACTTTTATTCTTATTTCCAAAAAACCAGCTTTCGGTTTCATAGATTTTTCTGCATTGATCTTCTGTTTTAATTTTACTGATTCTTCCTTTAATTTTATTCTTTTTTTTCTTATTAGTCTGGATTTAATTTGCTCATATTTTTCTAGTTTCTTAAGGTGTGAAAGCTTAGATTGTTGATTTCAGATCTTTCTTCTTTTCTAATATATGAATTTAATGCCGTAAATTTCCATTTAAGCACCGCCTTTACTGCCTCCCACAAAATTTGTTAAGTTGTGTTTTCATTCTCATTTACTTCAGAACATTTTTAACTTTTTCTTGGAATTTCTTTTTTGACTCATGTGTTATTTAGAAATCTGTTATTCAGTCTCCAAGTACTTTGGAATTTTCCATCTAACTTTCTGTTATTGATACCTAGTTTAATTGTATCAGTTTGCAGACATTGTATGATTTCCAGTCTTGTAAATTTGTTAAGGTAAGTTTTATGTTTTGTTTTTTTGTTTTTCTGAGACAGAGCCTCAGGTGATCCACCTGCCTCAGCCTCCCAAGTGCTGGGATTACAGGTGTGAGCCACTGCGCCTGGCCAAGGTGTGTTTTATGGTTTTATGGCCCATAATGTGGTCTATCTTTGTAAATGTTCCACGTGAGCTTGAGAAGAATGTGCATTCTGCTCTTATTGTATGATGTAGTCTATAAATATCCATTATACCCAGTTAATTTATGACATTGTTGATTCACTTACCTCCTTACTGATTTTCTGCCTGCTGGATCTGTCAATTTCTGATAGGTGTTGATGTCTCCAACTATAATAGTGGGTTAGTTTATTTCTCTTTGCTGTTCTATTAGTTTTTGCCGCAGATATTTTGATGTTCTGTTGTTAATCACATACACATTAAGAATTGTTATAGCATTTTGGAAAATTGATCTCTTTATCAGTATCTGATGGCCCCTCTTTATCCCTGGTAAGTTTCCTTGCTCTGAAGTATGCTCTGTCTGACATATAGCTACTTACGTTTTCTTTTGATTGGTGTTAGCATGGTTTATTTTTTTCTTTCCACTTAATTTGTATGTATCTTTACATTTAAAGTGAGTTTCTTATTGGCCGTATATAGTTAGGTCTTGTTTTTTTCTACCAACTCTGAGAATCTTTGTCTCTTAATTGGTATATTTAGACCACTGGTGTTTAAAGTTATTATCAATACAGTTGGAGAGGTATATACTGTATTTGTTATTGTTTTCTATTTGTTACTTTTGTTCATTATTCCTATTTATGTGTTCTATGCTTTTTCTGCATTTTGTAGTTTTAATTGAGCATTTTATATGATTCCATTTTGTCTTCTTTTTAGCATGTCACTTATACTTGTTTTTAAACTTTTATAGTGGTTGCTCTACAATTTACCACATTGACCACAAATCCAGTTTCACTTTCACATAACACTCTGCCGCTTCACAGGTATTCCAAATACCTTACAATAACAAAATAATCCAAATTCCTCCCTCCCAATCTTTGTATCATTGCTGTTTCTCGTTTTGCTTATACATAAGCATATATATATATGTATATGTATATGCACACATATGTATATGTATTTGAATATATTATTACTATTATTATTTTGGGCAAACTGTTATTTGTCAGGTCAATTATGAATAAGGAAGTGAAAGCTTTTTTTTTTTTCACTTATTCCTTCAGTGCTCTTTATTTCTTTATGTAGATCCAAGTTTCTGACCTTTTATCGTTTTCCTTTTTTTTTAAAAAAATTATTATACTTCAAGTTCTAGGGTACATGTGCACAACATGCAGGTTTGTTACATAAGTATACATGTGCCATGTTGGTTTGCTGCACCCATCAACTTGTCATCTACATTTGGTATTTCTCCTAATGCTATCCCTCCCCCAGCCCCCCATCCCCAAACAGACCCCGGTGTGTGATGTTCCCCGCCCAGTGTCCGTGTGTTCTCTTTGGTTCACCTCCCACCTATGAGTGAGAACATGTGGTGTTTGGTTTTCTGTCTTGTGATAGTTGCTGAGAATGATGGTTTCCCGCTTCATCTGTGTCCCTGCAAAGGACCATGACCTCCTCCTTTTTTATGGCTGCCTAGTATTCATGGTATTATATGTGGCCACATTTTCTTAATCCAGTCTATCACTGGACATTTGGTTGGTTCCATCGTCGTCGCTATTTGTGGAATAGTGCCCCATAAACATGTGTGCTGTGTCTTTATAGCCGCATATTTATAATCTTGGGGTATATCCAGTAATGGGATCACTGGGTCAAGTGGTATTTCTTGTTCTAGATCCTTGAGGAATCACCACATTGTCTTCCACAATGATTGCACTATTTTACACTCCCACCAACAGTGTAAAAGCATTTCTATTTTCTCCGTATCTTATCAAGCATTGTTGTTTCCTGCTTTTTTAATGATCACCCATTTAACTGGCATGAGATGGTATCATTGTGGTTTTGCTTTGCATGTTCCTCTGATGACCAACTGATGATGCGCAATTTTTTCATGTGTCTGTTGGCTGCATAAATGTCTTCTTTTGAGAAGTGTCCTGTTCATATCTTCCCCACGTTTTTGATGGGGTTGTTTTTTTCTTGTAATTTGTTTAAGTCTTTGTAGATTCTGGATATTGGCTTTGGTCAGATGATCATTTTCCTTTCTTTTAAAGGCAGGTCTAGAGGCAACAAATTCCTTCAATATTCTTGTTTTTCTTTTCTTTTTTTTGAGGGGAGTCTCGTTCTCATTCGCCCAGGCCTGGAGTGCAATGGCGCAATCTTGGCTCCGTAAGCTCCGCTCCTGGGTTCCTGCATTCTCTTGCTCAGCCTCCTGAGTAAGCTGGGACTACAGGCGCCGCCCACAGCCCGCTAATTTTTTGTCATTTTTAGTAGAGAACAGGGTTTTCCCCGTGTTCGCCAGGGATGATCCTTGGATCTCCTGACTCATGCTCTGCACCTCAAGCTCCCAAAGGTGCTGGGATACAGCGTGGAGCCCACGCTGGCAATATTTGTTTTTCTAAGACGTCTTTATTTCCTTTGCCTTTTTGATAGATAATGTTTGCAGGGTCAGAGAATTCTATGTTGGTGGATTTTTTTCTCAACACTTAATACTGCGCTTGACTCTACTTTTCTACGATCTAACAAGACGTGTGATTTTACTTGTTTTAGCTGGAGTGGTGCCCTTTCCAACTTTTAAAAAATGAAACTGGAAACCAGTCACATTTTAAACTTTTTATCTGAGTTGCTATTAAACTCTAAGAAAATGTGGCACATATACCATGAAATACTATGCCAGCCATACAAAGGATGAGTTCATGTCCTTTGTAGGGACCTGATGACGCTGGAAAACATCCTTCTCAGCAAACTATTGCAAGACGAAAAAAAACCAAATACAGCATGTTCTCCTCTAGGTGACTGAACAATGAAGAACACTTGGACAGCGGAAGGGGAGCATCACTACACTGGGCGTCATGGGGGAGGGGGAGGGGTAGGGGTAGCATAGGAGATATACCTAATGTAAATGACGAGTTAATGGGTAGCAGCAGACAACATGGCACATGTATACATCATGTAACAAACCTGCCATTGTGCACATGTACCCTATGACTTAGAGTATAATACTAAAAAAAGCTAATGTCTTCTTTGCCTCAGCTTTTGAAATTCCCATAAAGTGGGATCATGCAGTATTTGTTTCCTCTGTTCTTTTGGTTATTTCACTGAACATAATGTCTCTGGATTCTCATATTATTATAAATGACAGAATTTCCTGTTTTTTTTTTTTTTTTTTTTTTTAACAGAATATCACTGTGTAACCACCCCATAAATATCTTTAATTATTGTCATTAAAAGTAAAAATAAAACAAAAAACAATTATCTTTTGATTATGAGATTTGAAAATTCAGAATATATAGAATTTATAGAGAAGCAAATAAAAATCATTCAGGGACAACTATTGTTTATGTTTTGGTTCATTTTCAAATATATAGCTCTCTTTATATCCTTAGAGAACATTATGTGAACAATATTACATTCTTTTCCTTTTAAATTACATTGTGAGTGTTTTCAAATGCCACTAAATAGTGGCAACTTGATTTTGAAAATTGTGTAATATTCCATTGTTTGTCTTTTTTATGATTTCTTGATCCATTCTCCTAATGCTGTACATTTAGTATCCACTTTTCATGATTATAGCACTGTTATCATGACCATTATTTTGAAAATATTTATTGATTTGAGAGGTGGAAAGGACATCTGATTGTTTTAAATTTGCATTGCCTGAATGTTAGGTTGACTGTTTTAAAATTGACTATCACAGAGGTTTATGGTTTTATAGCAACCATATTGCAGGCTGTTTAAGGGGCGTCTTCCTAGGATCTGACTTTAGTACTACCTCTTACTATGTGTGTAACCTTAATCAATTACCACAGTGTCCTTGCTCACAAAATAAGGAAAACATTAGTATCTCCCTTATGAGGTACTAAAGAATACTTCAAATGTGCTTGGTGCTGTTATTGTTGTTCATTATCATATTTCTTTTCTAATTGAATATTCATTATTCATGTTCAATTGGTTCCATTGTTTTAAATATTTATAAGATTTATATGCATTACATTTGTTGAAAATCTTTTCCCATTTTGTCTTTTGCTTTCTAATTTTGTATATATTGTTTTGAATCTCAGAGGTTTTAATTGCATGTCAATAATTAATGTTGCATCTTTCAAATTTTGTAGATATGGTAAGTTCTGCTCTTGAATAAAAGGCAAATACTCAACTATATTTTCTTTAGATTGAGTATTTCTCCTTTTCAACCTATGCTTCCTTTTGATTAACATAAAATTACACATAGCCTACAGATTCCTGTACCCTTACCTGTTAGGATTATTCTTGTCTGTTAAGGGTAAGTACACCTTCTTTTATCTCTACCGGGCAAGAAGATACTTCAAGCTTTCCTTGTTCATTTTGTTGTGAAAATATGTTCCCTACCCCATTATAAAATTTTTTACTAATGAACTTTGTCAAAGATTTCTTGATTATTTTATCCATTTATGCTTTTAGATGTTTTAATATTCACCTGGCCAGATTTTAAAATATCTTCTTTGTATTTTGAACAGATTCATATTAAATCTGTATATTAATTTGGAATGGATTGATATATTTTATTTGGAATTTTCATCTATCCCTCCGACTACAGACATACCTTGCTTTTTTGTGTTTTGTTTTATTATGCTCATATATACTGCACTTAAAAAAATCTTTTGAGGGCCAGGCACAGTGGCTCATGCCTGTAATCCCAGCACTTTGGGAGGCTGAGGTGGGCAGATCATGAGGTCAGGAGTTTGAGACTGACCAACATGGTGAAACCCCACCTCTCCTAAAAATACAAAAACAAATATATAGCTCTCTTTATATCCTTAGAGAACATTATGTGAACAATATTACATTCTTTTTCCTTTTAAATTACATTGTGAGTGTTTTTCAAATGCCACTAAATAGTGGCAACTTGATTTTGAAAAATTGTGTAATATTCCATTGTTTGTCTTTTTTATGATTTCTTGATCCATTCTCCTAATGCTGTACATTTAGTATCCACTTTTCATGATTATAGCACTGTTATCATGACCATTATTTTGAAAAATATTTATTGATTTGAGAGGTGGAAAGGACATCTGATTGTTTTAAATTTGCATTGCCTGAATGTTAGGTTGACTGTTTTAAAAATTGACTATCACAGAGGTTTATGGTTTTTATAGCAACCATATTGCAGGCTGTTTAAGGGGCGTCTTCCTAGGATCTGACTTTAGTACTACCTCTTACTATGTGTGTAACCTTAATCAATTACCACAGTGTCCTTGCTCACAAAATAAGGAAAACATTAGTATCTCCCTTATGAGGTACTAAAGAATACTTCAAATGTGCTTGGTGCTGTTATTGTTGTTCATTATCATATTTCTTTTCTAATTGAATATTCATTATTCATGTTCAATTGGTTCCATTGTTTTAAATATTTATAAGATTTATATGCATTACATTTGTTGAAAATCTTTTCCCATTTTGTCTTTTGCTTTCTAATTTTGTATATATTGTTTTGAATCTCAGAGGTTTTTAATTGCATGTCAATAATTAATGTTGCATCTTTCAAATTTTTGTAGATATGGTAAGTTCTGCTCTTGAATAAAAGGCAAATACTCAACTATATTTTCTTTAGATTGAGTATTTCTCCTTTTTCAACCTATGCTTCCTTTTGATTAACATAAAAATTACACATAGCCTACAGATTCCTGTACCCTTACCTGTTAGGATTATTCTTGTCTGTTAAGGGTAAGTACACCTTCTTTTATCTCTACCGGGCAAGAAGATACTTCAAGCTTTCCTTGTTCATTTTGTTGTGAAAATATGTTCCCTACCCCATTATAAAATTTTTTACTAATGAACTTTGTCAAAGATTTCTTGATTATTTTTATCCATTTATGCTTTTAGATGTTTTTAATATTCACCTGGCCAGATTTTAAAATATCTTCTTTGTATTTTGAACAGATTCATATTAAATCTGTATATTAATTTGGAATGGATTGATATATTTTTATTTGGAATTTTCATCTATCCCTCCGACTACAGACATACCTTGCTTTTTTGTGTTTTGTTTTATTATGCTCATATATACTGCACTTAAAAAAATCTTTTGAGGGCCAGGCACAGTGGCTCATGCCTGTAATCCCAGCACTTTGGGAGGCTGAGGTGGGCAGATCATGAGGTCAGGAGTTTGAGACTGACCAACATGGTGAAACCCCACCTCTCCTAAAAATACAAAAAAAAAAAAAAAAAAAAAAAAAAATGAACTGGGTATGGTGGCATGTGCCTGTAATCCCAGCTACTCAGGAGGCTGAGGCAGGAGAATCACTTGAACCCAGGAGGCAGAGGTTGCAGCGAGCCACGATCACACCACTGCACTCCAACCTGGGTGACAGGGTGAGACTCCGTCTCAAAAAAAAAAAGTCTTTTGGGAAATAATTTTTAAAAATTGATGCCTAATACATGTACCTATTTTCAGGATACATGTGATAATACATTTATATAACTTTGCAGATCAAATAATATACTTGTGATGTTCACCATTTTAAGGGTTTTTATGTTAGAAACATTTGAATTATTTAATTCTAACTATTTTGAAATATATAATAGAAAATCATAAACTGTAGTCACTCTACTGGCCTATCTAACACTAGGTTTTATCTCTTCTGTCAAACTGTGTATTTGTACTCATTAACTTCTCCTTATCTCTGTCCTTCCTCACCTCCACTAGTGACTAATCTACTCTCTGTCTTCATGAGATACACATTTTAGGCTCCCACATAAAAGTGAGAACATACAATATTTGTTTTCCTGTTCTTAGATTATTTTACTTAATATAATTACCTCCAGTTTCATCTATGTTGCTGCAGATGGCAGGATTTCATTCTTATTAGTGGCTGAATAATATTTCATTTTGTATATATTTCACATTTTCTTTATTCATTCAGCCATTGATTTACACATAGATTAATTCCATATTTTGGTTATTGTGAATAGTGCTGCAGTAGACATGGGTTGGTGCAGACATGTTAAAGCACCCTACTATTATTGTATTATATCCTGTCCCTTCCATTAGATCTATTAATATTTGATTTATATAATTGGAAGCTCTGCTGTTGGTTGCACAGTTATTTATAATTGTTATATCCTTTTGCCAGATTGACCCCTTTATCATTATTTAGTGACCTTCTTTCTCCATTATTACAGTCTATTTTATCTTGATTTGTAGTTTATTTTACCTGGTAGAAGTACAGCTACACTTTTTCTTTTTTGGTTTGCAATTGTATGGAA
Source organism: Rhinopithecus bieti (assembly GCF_001698545.2). NCBI lineage: Eukaryota > Metazoa > Chordata > Mammalia > Primates > Cercopithecidae > Rhinopithecus > Rhinopithecus bieti. Next base: position 177,666 of record NW_016841755.1, on the reverse strand, counting down.
TATCTTTTTTTAACCCTTTTATTTCAGTGGATGTGTGTCTTCACAGGTGAAGTGGGTCTCTTGTAGGCAGCATATCGTTAGGTTCTGTTTCTTTATCCATTCAGCCACTCTGCCTTTTAATTGGAGAGTTGAGTCAATTTACGTTCAGTGTTGTTACTGATAAGGAAACACTTACTGCTGCCACTTTCTTGCTTGTTTTCTAGTTGTTTTGTAACCCTTCTAACCTTTTCTTCCTGTCTTTTTTTATTGTTATATTATCTGGTAGAATATTTTAATTTGTTGCTTTTATTTTAATCTATTAATAGGTTTTTTTCATTCTTGTACCATGAGGCTTATAAAACATCTTACAGATATAAAGAGTTATTTTAAAGAGATGAAAACCTAGAACACAAACTAAGGAATAGACACAAATAAAGAAATGAGAAAAAAATTACATCCTTTAATTACCACTCCCCACCTTATGTTTTTACCTTTAGTTGTCTCAATTTACATGTTTTTATGTTACCTATCTCCTAACACGTTGCTGTAGCTATTATTGCTGATAGATTTGTCTTTTGGGCTTCATAGTAGAGTTATGAATGGATTGCATACCACAGTTACAGTGTTAGAATATTCTGAGTTTGTGGACTTAATTTTACCAGTAGGTTTTCTATCTCCCAATTTTTTTTTCCACGTATTAGTATTTATTTCTTCCAGACTGAATAACTTCTTTTAGCATTTCTTGTAAGATAGGTCTGGTGTTGGTGAATTCTTTCAGCTTTTGTTTGTCTGGGAGATACTTTATCTCTCCTTCATATTTGAAAGACAGATTTTCCAGATACAGTATTCTTGGATGGCCGTTTTCGTTTCCTTTTCTTCCAGCACTTTGAAAATGTCATTTCACTCCCTCCTGGCCCATGTGGTTTCTATTGAGAAATCTATTGCCAGATGAATTTGTGCTCTTTTATGTTATTTGCTTCTTTTCTCTTGCTGCTTTTAGGATCCTCTCTTTGTGCTTGGCCTTTGAGTATTTGATTATTATATGTCCTGGAGTAGTCTTATTTGAATCAAATCTGTTTGGTGTTGTCTAGTATTCTTGTACCTGGATATATCTTTCTCAAGTTTTGGAAAGTTTTCTGTTTTTATTTGAGTAAGTTTTCTACTACTTGTTCTTGCTCAACTTTGAATCGAACACTAATAATTATTAGATTTGGCCTTTTGAGGTAATTTTCTGTATCTTATAGGCAGTCTTCATTCCTTTTCATTCTTTTCTTTTTTCCTCTGAATAGGTATTTTCAAATAGCCTGCCTTCTGCCTCACTGATGCTTTCCTTTGCTTGATCCATTCTGTTTTTGAGAGCCTCCTATGAATTTTTCAGTTCAGCAAATGTATTCATTAGTTCCAAGATTTCTGTTTGACTTTTTACAGTTATTTCAATCTGTTTGCTAAATTTCTCTGATAAATTTCTGAATTGCTTTTCTTTAAATTTTTTTGTATTTCCATAGGTTATTTGGGGGAACAGGTGGTATCTGGTTACATGAGTAAGTTATTTAGTGGTGATTTGTGAAATTTTGGTGCACCCATCTCCTGAGCAGTATACAATGAACCCAGTTTGTAGTCTTTTATCCCTCATCCCCTTCCTACCCTTTCCCCTTGAGTCCCCAAAGTCCATTGTGTCATTACACCTTTGCATCCTCATAACTTAGTTCCCACTTATGAGTGAAAAATACGATGTTTGATTTTCCATTCGTGAGTTACTTCACTTAGAATAATAGTCTCCAATCCCATCCAGGTTGCTGCACATGCCATTAATTCATCCCTTTTTATGCTGAGTAGTATTCCATTGTTTACATATACACCACGGTTTCTTTATCCATTTGTTGATTGATGGGCATTTGGGCGAGTTCCACATTTTTGCAGTTGTGAACTGTGCTGCTATAAAAATGCATGAGCAAGTATCTTTTTTGTATAATGACTTATTTTCCTCTGGGTAGATACCCAGTAGTGGAATTGCTGAATCAAATGGTAGTTCTACTTTCAGTTCTTTAAGGAATCTCCACACTACTTTCCATAGTAGTTGTACTAGTTTACATTCCCTTCAGCAGTATAGAATTGTTTCCTTTGTGCCACATCCATGCCAACATCTGTTATGTTTTGATTTTTTGGTTATGGCCATTCTTGCAGGAGTAAGGTGTATCACATTGTGGTTTTGATTTGCACTACCCTGATCATTAGTGATGCTGAGCATTTTTTTGTGTTGGCCATTTGTATATCTTCTTTTGAGAATTGTCTATTCATATTCTTAGCCAACTTTTTGATGGGATTTTTTTTCTTGCTAATTTGTTTGAATTTTTGTAGATTCTGGATGTTAGTCCTTTGTCAGATGTATAGATGGTGAAGATTTCCTCCCACTCTGTAGGTTGTCAGTTTACTAACTGTTCTTTTGCCACAAAAAAGCTCTTTAGTTTAATTAAGTCCCAGCTATTTATCTTTGTGTTTGCATTTCCTTTTGGGTTCTTGGTCATGAAATCCTTGCCTAAACCAGTATCTAGAAGGGTTTTTCCAATGTTATCTTCTAGAATTTTTATAGTTTCAGGCCTTAGGTTTAAGTCTTTGATTCATCTTGAGTTGATTTTTGTATAAGGCAGGAGATGTGGATCCAGTTTCATTCTCCTATATGACTTGCCAATTATCCCAGCATATTTGTTGAATAGGGAGTCCTTTCCCTGCTATATGTTTTTGTTTGCTTTGTTCAAGATCGATTGGCTGTAAGTATTTGGGTTTGTTTCTGGATTCTCTATTCTGTTCCATTGGTCTATGTGCCTATTTTTATACCAGTACCATGCTGTTTTGGTGACTATGGCCTTATAGTATAGTTTGAAATCAGGTTAATGTGTTGTCACCAGATTTGTTCTTTTTACTTAGTCTTGCTTTGGCTATGTGGGCTCTTTTTTGTTTCCATATGAATTTTAGGATTGTTTTTTCTAGTTATGTGAAGAATTACGGTGGTATTTTGATGGGAATTGTATTGAATATGTAGATTGCTTTTGGCAATATGGTCATTTTCACAATATTGATTCTACCCATGCATGAGCATGGGATGTGTTTTCACTTGTTTGTGTCATATATGATTTCTTTCAGCAGTGTTTTGTAGTTTTCCTTGTAGACTTTTATTGCATTGAGATATGTCCCTTATAGGCTGATTTTGCTGAGAGCTCTAATCATAAAGCAATGCTACATCTTGTCAAATGCTTTTACAGCATCTATTGAGATGATCAGGTGATTTTTGTTTGTAATTCTGTTTATGTGGTGTATCACATTTATTGACTTGCATTATGTAAAACCATCCTTGCATCCCTGATATGAAACCCACTTGATCGTGGTGGATTATCTTTTTGATATGTTGTTGGATTCAGTTAGTATTTTGTTAAGGATTTTTGCATTTGTGTTCATCAGGGATATTGGTCTTTAGTTTTCTTTTTTGGTTATGTTCTATGCTGGTTTTAGTATGAGGGTGATACTGGCTTCATAGACTGGTGTGGGGAGGATTCTTTCTTTCTCTATCTTGTGGAATAGTGTCAATAGGATTGGTACCAATTCTTTGAATATCTGGTAGAATTCAGCTGTGAATCCATCTGGCCCTGGACTTTTTTGTTGGTGGTAATTTTTATGTTACCATTTCCATCTCACTGCTTGTTATTGGTCTGTTCAGCGTCTCTAATTCTTCCCTATTTAAGCTAGCAGGGTTGTATCATTCCAGGAATTTATCCATCTCCCCTAGGTTTTCTAGTTTGTGTGCATAAAGGTGTTCATAGTAGCCTTGAATGATCTTTTCTATTTCTGTGGTGTCAGTTGTAATATCTCCAATTTCATTTCTAATTGTGCTTATTTGGATTTTCTCTCTTCTTTTCTTAATTAATCTTGCTAATGGTCTATCAATTTTATTTATTTTTTCAAAGAACCACCATTTTGTTTCATTTATCTTTTGTATTTTGTTGTTGTTGTTGTTCAATTTCATTTAGTTCTGTTCTGATCTTGGTTATTTCCTTTATTCTGCTGGGTTTGGGTTTGGTTTGTTCTTGTTTCTCTAGTTCCTTGAGGTATGACCTTAGATTGTCTATTTGCTTTTTTAGACTTTTTGATGTAGGGATTTAGGGCTATGAACTTTCTTCTTACCACCGCTTTTGCTGTGTCCTAGAGGTTTGATAGGTTGTCTCATTTTGTCATTCAGCTCAAATAATTTTTATTTTTCCATCTTGATTTTATTATTGACCCAGTGCTCACTCAGGAGCAGGTTATTTAATTTCCATGTATTTGTGTGGTTTTGAAGGTTCCTTTTGGAGTTGATTTCCAGTTTTATTCCACTGTAGTCTGAGAGAGTACTTCATATAATTGCAGTTTTCTTAAATTCATTGAGACTTGTTTTGTGGCCTATCATATGGCCTATCTTGGAGAAAGTTCCATTTACTGATGAATAGAATGTATATTCTGTGGTTGTTGGGTAGAATGTTCTGTAAATATCTGTTATGTCCATTTGTTCCACGGTATAGTTTAAATCCATTGTTTCTTTGTTGACTTTCTGTCTTGATGACCTGTCTAGAGCTGTCAGTGGAGTATTGAAGTTTCCCACTGTTATTGTGTTGCTGTGTATCTCATTTCTTACATCTAGTAGTAATTGTTTTATAAATTTGGGAGCTCCAGTGTTAGGTGCATACATATTTAGGGCTGTGATATTTTCCTGTTGGACAAAGCCTTTTGTCATTACATAATGTCCACCTTTGTCTTTTTAAACTGCTGTTGCTGTAAAGTTTGTTTTGTATGATATAAGAATAGCTACTCTTGCTCGCTGTTGGTGTCCATTTGCTTGGAATATATTTTCCCACCCCTTTACCTTAAGTTTATGTGAGTCCTTATGTGTTAGGTGAGTTTCTTGAAAGCAGCAAATAGTTGGTTGGTGAATTACCCATTCTGCCATTCTGTATCTTTTAAATGGAGCATTTAGGCCACATTCAATGTTAGTATTGGGACTTAAGGTACTATTCCATTCATTGTGTTATTTGTTGCTTGTATACCTTTTTTAAAAATTGTATTTTTGTTTTATAGGTCCTGTGAGATTTATGCTTTTAGAGGTTTTGTTTTGGCGTGTTTCCAGGATTTGCTTCAAGATTTAGCACTCCTTTTGGAAGTTCTTGTAGTGCTGGCTTGATAGTAGCAAACTCTCTCAGCGTTTGTTTATCTGAAGAAGACTGTATCTTTCTTTCATTTATGAAGCTTAGTTTCGCTGGATACAAAATTTTTGGCTGATAGTTGTTTTGTTTAAGGAGGCTTAACATAGGGCCCCAATCCCTTCTAGCTTGTAGGGTTTCTGCTGAGAAATCTGCTGTTAATCTGATAGGTTTTTATAGGTTTCCTGGTGCTTTTGCCTCACAGCTCTTAAGATTCTTTCCTTTGTCTTAACTTTTTTTTTTTCTTTGAGATGGAGTCTTGCTCTTTGCCCATACTGGAGTGCAGTGGTGTAATCTTGTGCAACCTTCACCTCCTGGGTTCAAGTGATTCTCCTGTCTCAGTGTCCTGAATAGCTGGGACTAAAGGCATGTGCCACCATACCCAGCTAATTTTTGTATTTTTAGTATAGATGGGGTTCTGCTATGTTGGCCAAGCTAGTCTTGAACTCCTGGCCTCAATTGATCTGCCTGCCTCAGCCTCCCAAAGTGCTGGGATTACAAGTGTGAGCCACCATGCCTGGCCTACTTTTCCTTAACTTTAGATAACCTGATGACAATGTGCCTAGATGATGATCTTTTTGTGATGAATTTCCCAGGTGTTCTTTGAGCTTCTTATATTTGGATGTCTAGGTCTCTAGCAAGGTCCGTGAAGTTTCCCGATTATTCCCCCAAATATGTTTTCCAAACTTTTAGATTTCTCTTCTTCCCCAGAATGCCAATTATTTCTTAGGTTTGGTCATTTAATATAACTTCAAACTTCTTGGAGGCTTTGTTCATTTTTTCTTATTCTTTTTTCTGTGACTTTGTTAGATTGGGTTAATTCAAAAACCTTGTCTTCGAGCTCTGAAGGTCTTTCTTCTGCCATGTTCAATTCTATTGCTGAGACTTTCATGAGCATTTTGCATTTCTCTAAGTGCACTCATTACTTCCTGAAGTTTTGATTGTTTTTTATTTATGCTCTCAATTTCACTGAAGATTTCTCTCCTCATTTCTTGTATCTTTTTTTGGTTTCCTTGAATTGGGCTTTACCTTTCTCTAGTGCCTCCTTGGTTAGCTTAATAACTGATCTTTTGGATTCTTTTTCAGGCAAATCAAGGATTTCATCTTGGTTTGGATTTATTGCTGGTGAGCTAGTGTGATTTTTTGGGGGATATTAGCCTTGTTTTGTCATATTTCCAGGATTGTTTTTCTGGTTCTTTCTCATTTGGGTAGGCTATGTTGGAAGGAAGGTCTAGGGTTCAAGGCTGCTCTTCAGGTCTTTTGTCCCATGGGGTGTTTGTAGTAGTCTCCCAATTTTCCTAGGGATGTGGCTTCCTGAGGGCCAAGCTGTAGTGATTGTTATCTCTCTTCTGGATCTAGCCACCCAGCAGGCCTACCTGCTCTGGGCTGCTACTCACGGGACAGGGGGGCTGTCTGCACAGAGTTCTGTGATGTGAACTGTCTGCAGGTCTCTCAGCTGTGGATACCAGCTCCTGTTCCAGTGGAGGTGGCAAGGGAGTGAAGTGGACTCTGCAAGGGTTCTTAGTTGTAATTTTGTTTATTGCACTATTTTTGTGCTGGTTGGCCTCTTGCCAGGAGGTTGTGTTTTTAAGAGAGCATCAGCTGTGGTAGTACAGGGAGGATGAGGTGGTAGGTGGGGCCCTAGAACTCCCAAGAGTATATGCCCTTTGTCTTCACCTGCCAGGGTGGGTAGGGAAGGACCATCAGGTGGAGACAGGGCTAGGCATGTCTGAGCTCAGACTCTCCTTGGGTGGGTCTTGCTGTGGCTGCTGTGGGGGTTGGAGATGTGGTTCCCACATCAATGGAGCTATGTTCCCAGGAAGATTATGGCTGCCTCTGCTGTGTCATGCAGGTTGTCAGAGAAGTGGGGCAAAGCCAACAGTCACAGGTTGCACCTGCACCCAGCTCCCGTGCAACCTAAAAGGCTGGTCTCACTAACACCACGCCCCCCCACCCCTCCAATAGCACCAAGTCTGTTTCCAGGCAATGGCTGTGCAGCGCTGAGAACTTGCCCCAGTCTACCTGCCTCTCAACTGTGAAAGCAAGGAGGGCTTTCGTGCCTCCCCACCTGTGGAGTCTGCACCCTGGATTCACACCCTCCCCCAAGTTCTGGCCAGGAGACATTGCGTTCAGTTGGAGTTGTTACGAAGTTTAGCTGGAGGTTTCCTTTTCCTTTTGGTCTTTTCCCAGTTCCTCTGGCAGCCCTCCCCAAGGATCCTTCCTAGGCAAGACAGAAATGACTTCCTTGTGGACCCAGAGAGCCCGCAGGGCTTTTCCCGCTGCCTCCTCTGCCCCTGTATTTCACTTGGCTCTCTAAATTGACTCAGCTCCAGGTAAGGACCCATGAATCTTCTCCTGTGATCCAGACCTTCAGGTTCTCCAATGAGGGTGTGTTTTCGGGGTGGGTGATTCCCCTTTCCTACTTCCATAGCTTGGGCACTCACAGTATTTGGAGTGTGTCCTGTGTCCTGCGGGAGTAATCTGCTTCCTTCAGAGGGTCTGTGGCTTTTCTCAGTTTATCGACATGTTTATTTTCCTGAATTGCTTTTCTGTGTTATCTTGGAGATCACCAGGTTTCCTTAAAACTGCTATTTTGAATTCTTGGTCAGAAAGCTCACATATCGCCATCTTGTTAGGGTCAGTTACTAGTTTTTTTTTTTTAACTTTGGGACATTATGGTTCCCTGTTTGCTTTTCTTTCTTGTGGATGTATGGCTATATCTTTCCATTGAGTGATTAGTTATTTATTCCAGTCTTCTCTGACTGGTTTCTTTTTTTTTTTTTTTATGGGATATATTTACTTAGTGATTCTTTACTACCAAGTTGCTGGCTCCTTTTTGGCTCTAGGTGGTGCCTTAAGCCCATTTTCACCTTGGCTGTAGTAACTAATTGGAGTACTGCTTGTCTCAGATGCAGGAGGCCCCAAAGAGTATATCCTGGCAGTATGAGAAGACTGGCTGGAGGTTTGTGCCCAGGAGTCAGTGGAACATCCATCCTGTGGTGTGGTGCTACTGAACAGCCACAACGATTTGGCATCTCCTTTGGCTGAGTTACTGAGCTGCATTTCCAGGGCTGGGGATGATAGTCTCACCTCCCCACTTTGACTTTGCCTGTCCTCAAGGGTATTTCTCTCTTCAGGCACTCGCAATACTTCCCATGGGTTAAAGCAGGGACAGGTCTCCTGCCAGGGTACCAAAGATCATGGGGAAGCTGGTTGTCCACCTTAATCTCATATTTCCATTGTGGAGACCATGAGTTGCAGGGAAATTTTCTATGCCCTTGGTTATGGGTAGAATGGGGGAGGGGTGTCACAGATGTGAAATCCAATTCTATTACCATCTGCTCAGGGTCTTTCACTTCTCTGTGGCCTCAGGAACTGTCTCATTCTCGTATTTGAGTTCTGGAATATTTCTGGTGATAATCTTAGCATTGTGCATTTGTTTTGGTTTTCTGTTGAGGGAAGTGAATCCAGCTTGCTTGTATGCTACCATGTTGGATCTGGAAGTCTAAGATATTGTAGTTTTTACAACTTGAAAGTTTGTGGCACCTCTGCATGGAGCATGTCTATTGGTGCCGGTTTTCCGATAGCATGTATTCACTTTGAATTTCTGTGTCACATCTTGGTAATTCCCAGTATTTTAAACTTTTTCATTATTATTATTATATTTGTTCTGGCGATTTGTGATCAGAGATCTTTGATGTTACTATTGCAACTGTTTTGGGGCACCTCAGACAGTGCCCATGTAAGATGGCAAACCTGATAGATAACTGTTGTATGTGTTCTGACTGCTCCACTGGCCAGCTGTTCACCCATCCCTCTCCCTCTCCTCAGGCCCTTCTATTCCCTGAGAAACAAGAATGTTGAAATTCGGCCAGTTAATAATCCTACAGTGGCCTCTAATCATTCAAGTGAAAGGAAGAGTTGCATGTCTCTCACTTTACATCAAAAGCTAGACATGATTAAGTTTAGTGAGGAAGGCATGTTAAAAGCCAAGAGAGGTTGAAAGTTAGGCCTCTTGCACCAAACAACCAAGTCATTAATACAAAGGAAAAGTTTTGAAGGAAATTAAAGTGCCACTCCAGTGAACATACAAATGATAAATCAAAACAGCCTTATGGCTGATATGAAGAAAGTTTCTGTTATCTGGGTGGAAGATCCAGCTGGCCACAGTATTCCCTTAAGCCAACACCTAATCCAGAGCAAGGACCTAACTCCCTTTTATTCTGTGAATGCTGATAAAAGGTAGGAAGCTGCAGAAGAAAAGTTTGAAGCTAGCAGAGATTGGATTATGAGGTTTAAGAAAACAAGAAATATCCGTGGCATAAAAGTGCCAGGTACGGCAGCAAGTGCTGAGGGGAAGTTGCAGCAGGTTCTCTGCAAGATCGAGTTAAGAACATTGATGAAGGTGGCTCCACTAAACAACGGATTCTCAATTTAGATGAGACAGTCTTCTATGGGAAGGAGCTGCTATCGAGGACTTTCATAGCTGGAGAAGAGAAGTCACTGCCTGGCTCAAAGGACAGGTCGACTTTCTTGTTCGTGGCTAATGCAGCTGTTTACTTTAAGTGCAAGCCAGTCCTCTTTTACCATTCTGAAATCCTAGGGATCTTAAGAAGGCTGCTAAATCTACTTTGTCTCTGCTGTATAAATGGGACAACACAGCCTAGATGATAGCATATCTGTTTATAGCATGGTTTACTGAATAAGTCCACTATTGAGACCCACTTCTCAGAAAGCAAGATTCCTGTATTAGTCTGTTCTCACATTGCTATAAAGAAATACTCAGGATTAGGTAATTTATAAAGAAAAGAGATTTTATTGGCTCGAGGTTCTGTAGGCTGTAGAGGATATAGAGTGGCATCAGCTTTTAAGGAGGCCTCAGGAAGCTTATAGTCATGGTGGAAGGTGAAGTTGGGAGTAGGCACATCACATGACAAAAGCTGGAGCAAGAGAAAGGAGGGGAGAGGCCACATACTTTTAAACAAAACCAGATTTTGCAAGAATTTACTCACTATCATGAGAATAGTACCAAGAGGGTAGCACTAAAGCATTCATGAGAAATCTGCCCCCGATACAATCAGCTCCCACCAGGCCCTACCTCCAACATTGGAGATTACATTTCATCATAAGATTTTGGCAGAGGTACATATCTAGACTATATCAATTTCTTTCAAGGTATTACTGCTCATTGAGAATACATCTAGTCATGCAAGAGCTCTGATGGGGATGTACAAAAAGATTAATGTTGTTTTCATGCCTGCTAATGCAACATCCATTCTGTAATCCATAGATAAAGGGTAATTTCATCCATTAAGTCTTATTTAAGCAATACATTTTATAAGTCTATTGTCTTATAAGTCTTTTTACAAGTCTATAGTTTTGTAAGTCTATAGTTTCCATAGATGGTGATTCATTTGATGGACCTGGGCAAAGTCAATTGAAAACCTTTCAGAAAGGATTCACTATTCTAGATGCCATTAAGAACACACATGATTCAAGGGAGGAGGTCAAAATATCAACATTAACAGGAGTTTGGAAGAAGTTGATTCTAACCCTCATGGATGACTTTGAGAGGTTTAATACTTCACCTGAAGAAGAAACTGCAGATGTGGTGGAAATAGCAAGAGAACTACCGTTAGAAGTGGGGCCTGCTGTGACTAAATTGCTTAATCTTATGATAAAACTTGAGTGGATGAGGAGTTGCTTCTTACAGATGAGCAGGGAAAGTGTTTTCTTGAGATGGAATCTATTCTAGGTGAAGATGCTGTGAACATTGTTGAAATGACAACAAAAGATTTAGAATATTCCATAAACTTAGTTGATAAAGCAATGTCAAGGTTTCAGAGGCTTGATTCTAATTTTGAAAGAAGTTCTACTATGGGTAAAATGCTATAAAACAGCTTCACATACTACAGATAAATGTTTCATGAAAGGAAGAGTCAATTGATACTGCAAACCTTATTGTTCTCTTAAGAAATTGCTGCAGCTAGGCTGACTAGATGCAGCCAGGAGGAACATCTGCCACCGAGGGACTGGGACGTGGGAAAGACAGGGAAGACTGGTACCCTCTGAGCAAATCTTTGGAAGGAAGGCATTGAGAGTGGATAGAGGGAGGATACACATGCTGGGCTGCAGGGGAAGGGAGCTGGGGACCCTGCATGTGGCTACTGTACACCATGACATGTTGTTCCTGGCCCCCAACAACTCCTGGGGAAGGGGTGAGTTGAGCAGATGAGGAGTGACCTCCTCTTTCCATGGGCCTCTGGAATCCTGGCAGCAGGAGACCTCATGACTCCCACAGACACTTGATCTGGCAGGGAGAGCTGCTTAGAGGGATGATAGGGGCAGGACACTAGCCTGTGTGGAGCTAAGAAGGTTTGGTATGAGAATGGCTGAGAAGGTTTGGTGTGAAAACATCTGCAGGGGAGTATGGCCAAGGACACCTACTCTCCAAGGCTTGCCAAGCTTCTCTAGGAGACTGTAGCCTTAGGAGAACTGCTGGACCTGAATGGAGCAGGGTGATCTTGCCCATGAATTGAGGCCAGTCTCACCTGAGCACCCTTCTGTCTGCTGGCCTCTCCCAGGGCACCAGCTTGGCTGTGCCTGCTTGCAGTGCTGCCTTGGAAATGCAACCATGGCTTGGACCCACATCATAGCTCCTGCCAGACGCACACTGACCAATCAGAGAGCTCCAGCAAGAGTGGCCGTCGCTGACACGGCAACCAAGCCCACATGGCATTCATTCCTCATTGCAGACTACCCTATGCCACTTTGCTAGCATGCACTTTTCTGCGGCCACCCTCTCATTGCTTTGTCGGCACACATGTGTGAGTGAACCTTGCCTTACCTTTCTTTCCAGCGTGTAGGTATATGTGCACTCCACCATGCTATTGCTGCTGGCGTGAGCACACCCCCCACCTATTGTCCATGTGCATTGCTGGCACAAACATGTGCATGGACAACAGCAGGCCTTCCCCCACCCTGTGTTGCCACTTCTGCTGGTATGAACACATGCATGGAGGTCGCCAGCTCTGTGTCTCAGGTGACAAGCACGCACCCTGCTGTGCTGCTGCTGCTCGCCCATGCAAACAAGCATGGATCCTGCTGCCTCCACATGATGCTTTATCTGGCACCACCCATTAGAGTGTTGTGGCCAGCATTCTGAGAACACTGGCTCCTCTCGCACAGCAGGTTTCCATCCTCAGGGGCGGTCAAAAAACAAAGCTGGGGTCCTGATATCAGTCTTCCAGAGTTAAAACATGCAGCCTAGGGGTGCTGAGCTGAGCGTTGGCCCCCACAAAATCTACCAGAAATGAAACCAGTCAACTCAATCTACCTTATCTCACAATCAAACCCCCAGCAACATCAAAGATAAAAGCAAAAACATACACTTATCCAAAGGACAGCAGCTTCAAAGATTGAAGAAGTATCAGCCCACACAGATGAGAAGGAACCCGTGCAAGAACTCTGGCAACTGAGGAAGCCAGAGTGTCTTCTTACCTCCAAATGACCACACTAGTTCCCCCACAATGGTTCTTAACCAGGATGAAATGACTAAAATGACAGAAATATTATTCAGAATATAGATAAGAACAAAAATCATCAACATTCAGAAGAATGTCAAAACCCAATCCAAGAAATCTAAGAACTACAATAAAATGATACAGAAGATGGAAAATGAAATTGTCATTTAAGAAAGAACTAAACTGAGCTGGTGTAGCTGAAAAACTCACTTCAAGAATTTCAGAATACAATCACAAGTAATAACAGAATCAATCAAGCTTGAGGAAGGAATCTGAGCTTAAAGACCAGCTCTACAGAAGAACTCAGTCAGACAAAAAATAAAAAAAAAAATGAAGAAGAATGAAAAAAACTCCAAGAAGTATGGAATCAAAGAGACCAAATCTATGATGCATCAGCGTCCCTGAAAGACATGAAGAGAAAGCAAACAACTTGAAAAACATATTTTATGATAAGGTCTGTGAAAATTCCCTGAGCCTCTCTAGGAGGCCAACATTCAAATTAAGGAAGTACAGAAAACCCTTGTGAAACACTACACAAGAAGACCATCCCCAAGACACATAGTCGTCAGATTCTCCAAGGTCAAAATGAAAGAAAAAACATTAAAGGCAGCTAGGGGGAAGGGGCATGTTACCTACAAAGGGAACTTCATCAAACTAACAGTGGACCTTTCAGCAGAAACCCTACAAGCCAGAAAAGAATGGGGGTCTTTAGTCAGCATTCTTAAAGGAAATAATTTTCAACTAAGAATTTGATATCCAGTCAAAGGAAGCTTCATAACTGAAAGAGAAAGATCCTTTTCAGACAAGCAAATACTAAGAAATTTTGATGCCACCAGACCTGCCTTACAAGAGGTCCTCAAGGTAGTTGTAAACATGAAAGACTATTGCTGTCCACTACAAAAACACACTAAGTGCATAGACCAGTGACACCATAAAGCAACCACACAAACAAATCTACATAGTAACTGCTAACAATATGACAGCAACAAATCTAGATACGTCAACACAAATCTTGAATATAATCAGGCTAAATGGCACAATTAAAAGGCACAGAGTGGCAAGTGGATTTAGAGAAGCAAGACCCAATGGTTTGCTGTCTTCGGAACACCCATCTCACATGCAGTGACACCCATAGATTCAAGGGATGTAGAATGACAAAAATCTACCAAGCAAACAGAAAAGAGAAAAAAGCAGGGGTTACTATTCCAATTTCAGACAAAACAGACTTTAAACCAACAAAAATCAAAATAGAGAAAGAAGGACATTATATAGTGATAAAGGGCTCAATTCAACAAGAAGGCCTAACTGTCCTAAATATGGACGCACCCAACACAGGAGCACCCAGATTCATACCGCAAGTTCTTAGAGACCTATGAAGAGACTTAGATAACCAAACAATAATAGTGGGAGACTTCAGTACCCCACTAACAGTATTAGATCATCAAGGCAGAAAACTAACAAAGATATTCAGGACCTGAACTTGACACTTGACCAAATGGACCTAATAGCCATGTACAGAACACTTCACCCCCAAACAGCAGAATATATGTTCTTCTCATCTGTGCATGGCACATACTCCAAAATCAACCACACAACCAGACATAAAACAATCCTCAGCAAATGAAAATAAAGGAAACCAAAATCATACCAACCACGCTTTTGGACCACAGCACAATAAAAATAGAAATCAATATTAAGAAACTGTAACTCAAAACCATACAATTACATGGAAATTAAACAACTTGTTCCTGAGTGACTTTTTGGGAAATGATTGAGGCAGAAATAAAGAAATTATTTGAAACTAATGAGAACAAAGATACAATATATCAAAATCTCTGTGACAAAGCTAAGGCAGTTATGAAGGAAGTTTATAGCACTAAACACACACATCAAAAAGTTAGATCTCAGATTAACAATACAACACCACAACTAGAGGAACTAGAAAACCAAGAGCAAATCAACCCTAAAGTTAGCAGAAGACAAGAAATAACCAAAATCAGAGCTGAACTACAGGAAATTGAGATGTGAAAAATTGTACTAAATATTAATGAATTCAGGAGTTGTTTTTTTGAAAAAATTAAGATAGACTGCTAGCTAGAGTTATAAAAAATAGAGAAGATACAAATAAATACAATCAGAAATGACAAAGGGGGCATTACCACTGACCCTAGAGGAATACAAAAACCCTGAGACTATTATGAACAACTCTATGCACATAAAGCTAGAAAATATAGAAGAAATGGATAAATTCTTGGACACATACACCCTCCCAAGACTGAACCAGGAAGAAATCGACTCCCTGAACAGATCAGTAATGAGTTCAAAAATTGAATCAATAATAAAAAGCCTGCCAACCAAAAGAAAGCCCCAGACCAGAAGGACTCACAGCCAAATTCTACCAGCTGTATAAAGAAGAGCTGGTACTATTCCTAGGGAAACTATTCCAAAAAATTGAGGTGGAGGGACTCCTCCCTAAGTCATTCTGTGAGGCCAGCATCATCCTGATACCAAAACCCGGCAGAGACACCATTAAAAAGAAAACTTCAGGCCAATATCCTTGATGAACATAGATGCCAAAATCCTCAACAAAATACTAGCAAACTGAATACAGCAGCACATCAAAAAGCTAATCCACCATGATCAAGTAGGTTTTATCCCCAGGATGCAAGGTTGGTTCAACATATGCAAATCGATAAATGTGACTCATAACAAATAAAACCTAAAACAAAAACCACATGATTATCTCAATAGATGCAGGAAAAGCTTTTGATAAAATTCAACATCACTTCATGATAAAAACCTTCAACAAACTAGGCATTGAAGGAACGTACTTCAAAATAATAAGAGCCATCTATTTCAAATCCAACATTATACTGAATGGGCAAAAACTGGAAGCATTCCCCTTAAAAACTGGAACAAGACAAGGATGCCCTCTCTCACCACTCCAACATAGTACTGGAAGTCCTGCCTAGAGCAATCAGACAAGACAAAGACATAAAGGCATCCAAATAGGAAGTCAAACTATCCCTGTTTACAGGTGAAATGATTATATGACTAAAAACCCCCATAGTCTCTGCTCAAAAACTTGATCTGATAAACAACTTCACCAAAGTTTCAGGATACAAAATTAATGTACAAAAATCAGTAGCATTTCTGTACACCAACAACATCCATGCTGACAGCCAAATCAAGAACACATTCCCATCCACAAATGCCACAAAAAGAATAAAATACCTAGGGGAACAAAACACACTGGGGCCTGTCAAGGGGTGTGTGTGTGGAAAGAGAGAGCATCAGGATAAATAGCTAAGGCATGTGGGGCTTAATACCTAAGTGATAGATTTAGGTGCAGCAAACCACCATGACACATGTTTACCTATGTAACAAACCCGTACGCCCTGCACAAGTATCCCAGAACTTAAGATAAAAAGAATAAAATACCTATGAATAGGAATACAGCTAACCAGGGAGGTGAAAGACCTCTGTGAGATTTATTTTGTCATTCTGTGAGAATTACAAAACACTCCTCAGTGAAATTAAAGATGACACAAATGGAAAAACATTCCATGCTGATGTATAGGAAGAATCAATATTGTTAAAATAGCCAGACTGCCCAAAATAATTTATAGATTCAATGTTATTCCTATCAAACTACCAGTGAAATTCTCCACAGAATTAGAAAAAACTATTTAAAAATTCATATGGAACAATAAAAAAGCCCAAATAGTTCAAGGCAATCCTAAGCAAAAAGAACAAAGCTGGAGGCATCACATTTCCTGACTTCAAACCATATTACAAGGTTACAGTAGCCAAAACAGCATGGTGCTTGCATAAAAACAGACACACAGATCAATGGAACAGAATAGAGAGCCCAGAAATAATGCCACACACCTACAACCATCTGATCTTCAACAAAGAGACAAAAGCAATGGGGAAAGGACTTCCTATTCAATAAATGATGGAGGGATAACTGGCTAGCCTATGCAGATGATTGAAGCTGGACCAATTCCTTACACCACATATAAAAATCAACTCAAGATGTATTAAAGACTTAAATGTAAAACCTAAAACTATAAAAACCCGGAAGATAACCTAATAAATACCATTCTGGATATGGGACTGGCAAAGATTTCATGATGAAGACACCAAAAATAATTGCAACAAAAACAAAAATTGACAAATGGGACTTAAATTAAAGAACTTCTGTACAGCAAAAGAAACTATCAGCCAAGTAAACAGACAGCCTATTCAATGGGATAAAACATTTGCAAACTCTGCATTTGACAAAGATCTAATATCCAGCATCTGTAAGGAACTTACAAGCAAAAAAAAACAAACAAACAAAAAAAAAAACACCATTAAAAAGTGGGCAAAGGACATGAACAGACAGTTTTCAAAAGAAGACATACGTGCTGCCAACAAGCATATGATAAAATGCTCAACATCACTAATCATTAGAGAAGTGCAAATCAAAGCCACAGTGAGATACCACCTTACACCAGTCAGAATGGCTATTATTAAAAATTCAAAAAAGTGACACAGGCTCACAAGGTTGTGGAGAAAAGGGAACACTTATACACTGCTGGTGTGAATGTAAATTAGTTCAGCCATTGTGGAAAGCAGTTTGGCAATTTCTCAGAGAATTGCAAAGAGAATTACCATTTGACCCAGCAATCCCATTATTGGGTATGTTCCCAAAGGAATATAAGTTATTCTACCATAAAGACACATGCAGGTATGTGTTCACTACAGCAGTATTCACAATAGCAAAGACATAGAATCAACTTAAATGCCCATCAGTAGTAAACTGGAGAAAATGTGGTACATGTACACCATGGAATATTATGCAGCCATGTCCTTTACACCAACATAGATGGAGCTAGAGACCATTATCTTAAGTGAACTAATGAACAGAAAACAAAATACGGTATGTTCTCACTTCTAAGGGAAAGCTAAACATGGAGTACATATGAACTCAAAGAAGGGAACAACGGATACCACCAGGTCCTCTTTGAGGGTGGAGGGTTGGAGGAAGGTGAGGATCCAAAAACTACCTATCGGGTACTGTGTTTATTACCTGGGTGATGAAATAATCTGTACAAACCCCTGCAACATGCAGTTTACCTATATAACAAACCTCCACATGTACTCCTGAACCAAAATAAAAGTTTAAAAAAATGCCACAGCCGCATTCAGCAACCACCATCCTGATCAGTCATTGGTCATCAACATTGAGGCAAGACCTTCCACCAGCAAAAAGATAATGCTTTGCTGGAGGGTCAGATGGTCATTAGCATTTTTTAGCAATAAAGTATTTTTGAATTAAAATATGTACATTATTTTTTAGACATAATGTTATTGCATAGTTAAAAGAGTATAGTATAAACATAACTTTTATATGTGCTGGGGAACCAGAAAATTTATGTGACTTGCTTTTTTTGTGATATTTGCTTTATTCCTGTGGTCAAGAACCAAATCTGCAGTACATCTGAGATAGGCTTGTTTTTAAGTTTCCTTCTAGTACCCTGGAGAAATGCTTTTATGTAGATCCTGCATCTTTCTCCATTTATTAATACTTATTTTTGTGTTGCCTTTGTGAACAAATTCTCATTTATTATGTTTCCATATTTTGTTAGATTTGCTCTATATCCTATAGACTTTCTGTAATATACTTTCTATTAAAATACCAATTAAAAACTATTCAGTGCTGGCCGGGCGCGGTGGCTCATGCCTGTAATCCCAGCACTTTGGGAGGCTGAAGCGGGCGGATCACGAGGTCAGGAGATGGAGACCATTCTGGCTGACATGGTGAAACCCCATCTCTACTAAAAATACAAAAAATTAGCGGGGCATGGTGGCAGGCGCTTGTAGTCCCAGCTACTTGGGAGGCTGAGGCAGGAGAATGGCATGAACCCATGAGGCAGAGCTTGCAGTGAGCCAAGATCGTGCCACTGCACTCCAGCCTGAACAACGGAGCGAGAATCTGTCTCAAAAAACAAAACAAAACAAAACAAAAGCTGTTCAGTGCTTACTCTGTAAGACACAATAGAAAATGTCAAGGGTATGAAAATAAGGTTATGGGCCTTAGAGGTATGAAATTGTTCAGCTCTTTAGCAGCAGAACCTGATATGTGCAGGTGATCTCATTATGAAATTCTTCTTTACTGTTTTGGGTTTTCTTCAGTTATTTTGTATATATCATGTTATCTTTTATTGTTGTAATTCCAAAATAGGTGACTTTTGTTCCTTCTTGATATTAACAAGTTTCTTGACATTAATTTTTTTTTCTGTGTCTAGTTCAGGTTATACTCCCCAATAATTTCTAATAGGTAAAGCATTAGAAACAGTATACTCCTTTCTGAGTGGTAATTACCTAGAAAACTCAGAGCAGATAATTCATTATAGCATATTTATTAGTACTTGTTAGTACGGGTTTTCT
This sequence comes from Rhinopithecus bieti, assembly GCF_001698545.2. Taxonomy (NCBI): domain Eukaryota; kingdom Metazoa; phylum Chordata; class Mammalia; order Primates; family Cercopithecidae; genus Rhinopithecus; species Rhinopithecus bieti. The sequence continues at coordinate 158,501 of NW_016841755.1, read as the reverse complement.
TGGTTTGTACATCTGATGACTTATTATGAAAGTAAGTGTTACAAATTAGTGTTTCTCATTTGATGAAATCTAATCAATTTTAAATTTCCTGGTTGTTTTTTCCTGTTTTAAAACTTTTTCTATCCCAGGTTATAAAGATATTCTTCTTTGTTTTTCCTACCATTGTTATGGTTTCAGCTTTTGCATTTCGGGTTGTTATCTGTCCTTAACTGGTTTTGTGTAAATTAGAAGATAAGTTGATGTTCTTTCCTGGTGTGGATGTCCAGTTGTTTTTGTACCATTTGTGAAAAGACTTTCTTTGCTCATCGAATCATTTTGATGACTTCGTCAAAAATCAATTGCTTGTAAAAGTGTGGGTCTATTTCTGAACCCGTCTATTCCATTGTATTGATCTCTGTGTCCTTTTTTGTTGTTGTTTTGAGACAGAGTCTTGCTCTGTCACTCAGGCTGGAGTGCAGTGGTGCGATCTTGGCTCACTGCAACTTCTGCCTGCTGGGTTCAAGCAATTCTCCCACCTCAGCCTCCTGAGTAGCTGGGATTACAGATGCCTGCCACACACCTGGCTAATTTTTGTATTTTTAGTAGGATGGTGTTTCACCATGTTGGCCAGGCAGGTCTCAGACTCCTGCCCTCAGGTGATACGCCTACCTCGGCCTCCCAAAGTGCTGGGATTACAAGTGTGAGCCACCACGCCCAGCCAATCTGTGTGTCTTTATAAACACAATCCCACACTGTCTTGATTTCTGTAGCTCTATAGTAAGTCTTGAAGTCAACTTTTTTTCCTTTCCTAGATTGTTTTGGCTATTTTAGGTCCGTAGCATTTTCATATGGAGTTTAGAATCATCTTGCCAGTATCATTATTTATGTAAGTTTTAATTATTTGTAAACAATTTTCTCAAGTACCTGTTGGGATTATGCTTGTGATTGTGTGAAACTATAATAGATAAGTTTGGGTAATTGGACATCTTCACTATATTGGGTCTTCCGGTCTACAAACGTGGCACATCTCCACATTCTTCTGGACAATGCACTTGGCAGTCTTTAGATAGAATATTATTATTGAGATAAAGCATGGAGGGTACTTAACACACTTAGCTTGGCATACATAATCAACTACTGTATAATGTTAATATTTATTACCAGTTCCATTCATCCTCACAAAGCCTTATCAAGTGCTATTTGTATCCATATTTTACTGAGTTTGGAACTTGACCATGGTTATACATTAGTAAATGGCTGAGCAGGGTTTGGAATGGGTCTTTATGAGTCTAAAGGCCATGCTTACAGGTACAGTGTCACTGGAAACCAAGGATGGTGAGCCTCAAATTGTATTTTGCTGAATTTTGCAGATGGTCTTGTGTATTGGTAAGTTAAGGTTAGAGTCTCCAAGAACAGAATTTATTCTGAATGACTTAAGGAGCATGGGAATTTAATAAAGGATATACTTGCTTATAGTCGGTCTAGGAGAGCCACGCTCTGTTTATAGATGCAAAGCCATGCTCTGTGGTTTGTCTTGTGAAACTGTCACCAGTATAGTAACCACTAGCAGCCTCTGGACCTCTGCCCCTGCCAGCATGAGGAGCAGGCCACTGCCACTGCCTCTGCCAGCAGGTGGCTCTTCCCATTCTGTCCCTCCTCTCAATACTCATTTCCGACCCCAGGTTTGTAGGAACACATGTGTCTCATGGAAGGAGCCTGCATCACCAGTGACCTGATTATAAGAAGGGCTGGGAGTGGAGGCTCAGCGTGGTACTTACAGGCTGAGCCATTACCTCAAGTATTGGGAAGCCATAGTGATTCCTCAGTTTATTCTGCTTGCTAATTTCTAAATAGGCATTTCTCTTGGGAGTAATATGAAAACAAACATGAGAATCTGAATCTGCATTATAAGTTCTTGGCTAGTAGATAATTACTTAGTGATATGTTTCACATATTTCTTACTCTATTGTAACATAGACTCTGGACACAGAAAAGGGTTTGGATCGTGTTTCTGCCATTGACCTTGGTTACTGTTAATCTCCCTGCATCAGTTTTATCACCTGTGAATTCAGAAAATTATAATGCCCAATTAATATTATTATTTGAGGTGTTACATATTCTTCTAAACTATTAAGTGTCTAACTCTGTGGTTGGTATACAATAAGTACTCAAAAACACACCCATTATATATACACACACTTTCACACATCTGTTCCATGTGCAGATTGTTTAAATGTAGGAAGAGCTTAACCTTTCTCTGTCTTGTAAGTGGTTACAGAGGGTTGGCGGAAAGAGCTCTGACCTTTGGAGACACCACAGTGTTATAATTGTTCTGAAGTGGGAGAATACCTGGTAATAACAAAATAACAATCTCTGCTTCCTACAGAGATTTGATGTTTATGAGCTCAGACAGTTGCCATTGAGACGTTATTGGCTGCTACACTTTGGAATGCATTTTCTGCCATGTCCTGGGGACAAGCTGTGTGGAAGAAGAGCTCCTGGTTTTCTGTAGGCACCGTCGGCTGCCTGCCTTTGCTGTACCAGTCGGAGGCCTCCCTTGATTTTGCACATGGCTGCAGTAGTGCAGGACAGAGCAGAGTCACATCTGGTTCATTTAGAATGTGGTTACTGTGCCTCCACTGAGGCCTCACTTTTCATACACTTCTTCCCTGCTTCCGTCAAGCCCTGCTGAGGTGACGAGGTGATGAGGTGACGGCAGAGCTGTTACCTGGGAATGGTCCGTGTCATTTGGCATTTCTTCCTACACCTGGGGAGAGTGGAAGGGAAGCTACACAGTTCTTGCTAATTACTCAGCGGTAGAGAGGATAATGTGGGCTGCCTCTGTCCTTGGAACAGAAATAAGACGAGGAGAAACCAGCAGCGTGGCATCTGGGTGAGGAGCTCCCCTTTGCGGGGCTGGAAACCCTGCCTCTGTGTCGTCTCTCATTTAGAGGCCCCTGGCAAAGCGTGGGCTATAACCTTCTGGTGACCCTGAAGTTGGAGAACACTGTATAACATTTCTAGAACAGAGCTGTGGCTCCCAAGACAGCTTGACTTTGGTTTTATTTTGTCTCGTGAAATAACCAGGCCAGGGCTGGAGAACACTTGCTCTTTTCCATGATTTTTCCGTCTGCTTTGCCCAGTGACTTGCACCTTCCCTTTGTTCAGACTTCCGTCTCTGGAGAACTCTCCGGTATGAGTTGTGTTGCTGTGCCTGATGGTCGCTTCTCAGGGTGTGTTCAGACAGAACCAGGAAGCTTGTGTCTGTGAAGCCGAGTGGTGCCGCGGCTCTCCCTGCCACAGGAGGCCTAGGGCAGCGGGGCTAGTGTGCTGCGTGGGTGCGAGGGCTCCTCCATGTGGCCAGGCTGCTGTAGCTGGCTTGGAGCTGGCAGCAGAGGGCCACAGGGTTTGGCCTCCAACTAGGTGGGCATGTGCACGGACTCTCACTCAGTTACAGGCATGTGCAGAGGTGTGTTCATATGAGTTGTTTATTTCCTGTGAGTTTCTTCCTCTCCTCTTCAGGTTCGGCTGCTCTCCAGCCCCCTTGTTTCTTTGCCATTTCTCCACCTGCTTTCTTGAGCTCGGTAATTATAGATACCGGTTTCCAGCACTGTTGGCTTACCCACATCAGAAGAACCCTTTCTTCCTTCAGCAGCCACCTTTCCATCAGCGACAGGTGGCTATCCAGGCTCACCTCAGCTGGCTTCCCCTGACTCACCTTTGACATCATCTTTCTGGGTACTTGTGAATGTTGCTGTCTCTGGGACATAGATGCATCGCTCTGGCCTCAAGCCGGAGGCTGGGATTGCTGTGCCCATGTTGTCCCAGTCGGTGAGGCCAGGGCTTACCAGGGTGAGGTGTCCTCATGAAGTCACTGACTGAACGTGCTTGGCTTGTCCTACATTGGAAGACAGTGATTGAAACAATCTTATATCTTTTCAGGAAATATTGAAAATGGACATGTGAAGCTCATTGTTATACATTTAAAAAATAACAGAGAACACCTACCTCTTATTGGAAAAGTTGGCCTCTCATGGAAAACTGGTATTTTTGATGGCTGTATAAAGGTAAAAAACAGAACCGTTTTCTTTTCTTCAAGTAACTTGATTTCTATATAATAAAAGGTCAGTTTATATGTGTAGATTATATAATCATATACATATGATGTTTCTTTTATAGTCCTGGATTTATTGTTCTAGTTTCTGAAGGTTGGTGCATATTCTGTTAGCCATTGACAACCAGTGGATTCACTCATGAGATGCTTATTGAGGACCTTTCATGTGTCACTGAGTGTGGTGGAGTTGGAGGGTCAGGTAGTCTGCAGCAGTGTTTCAGAACACTGTTGATTACAGCCCCCTACTCCCTCAAAGCACCTCTGTTTTGTGGAAAGAGAGTGGAACTGAAGGTTGGACCAGGCAGGCAGCATCTACTCAAAACATCTTGATCATCCATGTACCAATTTAAAACTTTTTGCAGTTATAAATTCATAGTCCAGGATACAGGGATTTCCTTGAACTGTTATATAAAAGATTAGCCACATGGGTGGGAGAGTTGATTTAGTGGTTGGGGAAGTGGCAGGGAAGGAGGGAGGAGGAGGAACAGGAGAAAGATGTTCTCACAGTTTTGCTCTCTTCTGTCCTTGTGCCCATGGCTGCTCCTGGTTCTTGTCACTCTCCATCTTTATTTTGTGGGATGAACAAGATTTTCATGGTCCCAGGAACCAGTGGGATCAATCTCCTGTGACTGCGGGGACTTCCTGTAACATAGCTTTATTCTGCGCTGTGCATGGGCACCTTGTTAGAACTGTTAGTGATGACGACCGGGACCAAGAGTGGTGTTATCCTGAAGCACTGTCCCTTGAGCCACTTGATATTTGATACAATGAGATATTTTACAAATCCTATTCATTCATAGCAAATGTTTAAATTTTGGTAAAAATTATGTTTATCACACACCATATTGTCTCATGCCTTTAAGAGAACAGACCTACCTTCTTTCTTTTTCTTCAGATTTCGATAAAGCTTATAATAAAAATAGGTACTAAGATAAAATATTCACATCAAATAGACCTTGAGGATCAAGAAAGGCAGAATATGAATGTGATAGTCTTTGAAAGAGTCAGCATAATTTTTAAAAATAAATTTGTTCTGTGTTTTCTGGTAGTCCAGAGCAAGATGAGAGCAGTCATTTTGTTCTCATTGGGAGAAAAAAGGGAAGTGTAGTAATTATACAAAGAAAGCCTTATCCCACTTCTGATCATTAAAAACAAAATCTCCAATGGGACTTTATGTAGGGCAGACTAAGCTACATAATGGACCAACCCTAAATAGCATCTTAGCAGCAGATGCACTCACAGATTTCTCATAGAAGTTCTCAGAGAAGCTGAAGATACAGCTTCAAAATTGGACTTTTACACGAGCTCCAAGCAGTGATTCTGTAGGTTGCTAAGCCAATGTGACTCAGGTGCACAGGTTTTTAGAAAAACAGCTTGATCTGAAAGCAGGATTTTGAGTTTTTAAAGTAGGGAATGGATTGCATGTCCCTGGACAGTTTTCCCCATAATTCCTCCTCTCAGATGGGCTTTGGGAAAAGATAGCGAATAGCTCAAAAGCTTGTACCTTCTCCCTTGGGCCTGGAGGGAAGATGTGGTTTATTTTCTGTTTGCCTTTTATGTTCTTGGGTTCAATATTAAGACTAAGCTGTCCTCAGAATTCCCAAAAGAATAAAAAGTCAGATCAGTGATGTCATATTCCTTGTATTTGCTGTGCAGCTCAGATATTTCTCTCCAGGAATCTGATCACCCTAAGAATAGTGAAATAACATATATTTTAAGAAATTTCTTGGAAGGAGTTAAAAACTTTTTTTAAAGCATGGACATAAGCTTAGAAAGTTTCTTAGGTACATATGACTTTTAAAAAAATGTAAAATAAAAACCCTGCTCCTTCTGGAAATTGTAGACACAACCTCTGGTGAGGAGCTTCTACTACATAGTTTACGATGGCTGTCAGAGCATAGGCTACTGAGAAAGTGCATCACCCAAATATGATGCTGGTGGAAGGACAGAGAAGTGAGAACGTATTAACGATAATGACGGAGGATGCTGCCTGGTTGGGTCGTGTTGTTTGAAGTGATGTGCGGTCATGAAAGGACATCTGATGTCCTTGGGACCTACTGTTCCCATGAGAATCTTCACCTTCCTGCAACCTCAGAGTTGAGTCACCTCCAACACTTAGTGCTGTGGAGGTAATTCAGGTGGAAAGTATCTTTAGGTTGAGTTTCTGGAGCAAAAACTCAACAGATCATACGTTTATGTGGTAAATTATTAAACTTTAAAATTTTTAAAAAATCATATTATAAGTAGGTCAGTTTTATATTCCTTTTTTTAAAAAGTCAAGCTATGGTATCAAATATACTTTAAAGATGCTTTCAGTGGCCATGTGTTAGTACTGAATCCATGCAGGACATTTGCTCTATAAGTGGTTACCATGCTGTTTTACAAAGTCATGTTGAACAGCTAGGCTATCCTCTCTAGGTAACCTTGCTGCAGTCTTCAGTGTAAGTCAGGTAATCAAAGTGAAATACTCTCCTGCTCTGTCTCCTCCCAGTGCCTATCAGAATTTCAGACGGATGGATTTTCTTTTGGTGAGGCTTTTCCCGTATGTTTCTTTTATGTTTTTCTTTCACTCGTTGGCATCTTTGATGTTATTTTAATGTTACTTCTAAATCCGTATGGAGATTGGCATCAATTTTTATTTAGACTAGATATTTCAGTGGAGTTCTGTGGTTCTGCTTTGTGTAAGAACAGTTGAGTTCAGTAGAGCCTGCTATGGGCACATCGTGGCTCAGCATGTTGCGGGTGGCCGTGACCCATGAGAAAGGCACCCTGGCCACTTTGCTTGACAAGCACTGCAGCTGCATGGGTGATTAGGGCTGCTGGTGCTGATACAACTGAACAGCTCAGGAAGAACAGGACAGTCCCACATGTGCAAGTGCTGCACTGTCCCCAGACGCTGAGTTTTGAGCCTGGCTTAGTTCACTGGTCCATGGGGGCGCAGGTGAGGAGAGACTTCCTCCTGCAAGGAGGGTGAGGTCTGCCGACTGCTCAGATGTGTACCTCCTGGACTTACAGGGTGCGAGGGACTGATTTAGGAGAAGATTGAAAACAAACTCTGTGAGGAGAAAGAGGAAAGGGCCAGTGGGAGGAAGGCTCGTGGGAGGTTCTGACATGCATCCCCCTCCAGAAGATTGGGAGAGATTTATTCTAGAGAAGTAACCCATTGGAGAAAGAGATGCTTCGGACAGGATGGGAAATAAGGAGCGAGGTTCTAGAGGTGAGGGGCAGCTGACCCGAGGAGGGGTGCGAGACCCATTGTGCCGCTGCAGCTGGTGCTGAGGCAGGCCTCTTCCTAGCTGGCTGTCCTGCCTGGGATGGGCTAGCGCCCAGGGACAGGAGTGAGAGTGATTGGGGGGCATTGGAAAGGCTGCTGGGGCATGTCAGGAGGGGCCTTGAAACCCTCAGGAAAGAATTTGGATTTTGGTGTATCTATGGATGTTGTTAAAGAGTTTGATGTGCCTATCGTGTGCTAGGCCATGTTTTAGGTTAGGAGGGAATTGGAGAATGCTGGACTTTGAGAACTAGGAGGGCTTCAGAAGAGAATCAGCTCCCAGCTCTTGATCTGGCAGTAGAGGGATTGGGAGAGCAGAAAGACTGAGACACCCACTGACGGCTTAGGGCTGTGAGCTGCGTCCTCACCAAGGAGCCCTTGTGCCCCACCGGCTGCTCCTTCCTGACTTCTGCCAGGGTTTCTCCTCCTCAACCTTCTTGCAGGTGATGGGACCCAGGGCTCCACCTCCTTCCTCCCATGGGATCTAACCACCATCTCTATGCTGGTGGGTTTGGTGAGGTTGTAAGTAACACAGTCAAGTGACTGCTAGCCCCGTGGCTAAGGAAAGTTGTCTCAAGGCAACTTTCTAGCCATGGAAAGTTGTCTCAGGGTTTTAAGCTGTGGGTGGCATGCTCAGACCCATGTTTTGTGATGGTGTGTCTTCTGAATGAGGAGAATGAGTGGGGGATGAGCTGGATGGCTGACTCCTTAAAGGAAGAGCAGTCACTTGGTGTCTTAGTCGGCCTGGCCTGCGGTCACAAACCACCGTCAGCTGGGTGGCTTTTAGCACTAGAAACTTATTTCTTACCATTGTGGAGGCTGAAAGCCCCAAGGTCAAAGCATCAGCAGATGGATGTCTGGTGAGGGCCCTCTTCCTAGTTCCTGGAGGCACCTTCTAGCAGTGTCCCCACCTGGTGGAAGGAGCGAGACAGCTCTGTGGGCCTCTTGTATAAGGACTTCAGTCTTATTCATGAGAGCTCTGCTCCCATGACCTAATCACCTCCTAGAGGCCCCACCTCCTAAAAACAGTCACATTGGTGATCAGATTTTTAAGACACGGGGTTTGAGGGGCACAAACGTTCAGACCATAGCACTTGGATTAGGGCAGTGGCAATGGAGACGGACAGAAGTAAAGCTGTTGGAGAGAGAGGTAAGAACTAACAGGACTGGGTGATGGTTGGCGCGTCAGGGCTAGGAGGGAGGCCCCTAGAGTGACGCCCACATTTCAGGCATGCACAGCCAGATGACTGATGATGGTTTCACCAATCCCTGGGATGAGGAGCACCAGGAGAGCTTTGCTGGGAGGGTCCTGAGTTTGGATGTAGTCCTGCTGGACTTGAGGGACCCTTGAAAGATCCCAGAAGTTGAGTATGCACTTGAATATTTAGGTCTTGAACTTGGAAAAGAAGTTCGGCTGGAGATAAATTTTTGGGAATCACAGGCACGTTGGTGATAGCTTAGGATATGGATGTAGATGAGTTCCACTTATGGGGAGAGATTACATAGGGTGAAAATAGGGCCTAGGACCAAGCTGTAGAAACCTCAGCAATGGGAGTGGGTAGAGAGCTACAGGGCTTGTGGGTTCTGGATGCATTTGGGGAGGTGGAATTACTCTTCATGTTTTCTTGAAAAACTAAGTACTGCTGAGAGGCAGACTGACAGATGGCCACTGGATTTAGTGGCCTTATCAAGAGATGTTCGGTCAAATGATGGAGAAAGGGTACCAGGCCAGAGTGGTTTGAGGAGTGAATGGGTATTAATGGACAAATCCAGCGGGGACAGCTCTTTGGAGAGGGCTGTCTGGGAAGTGAGCAAAGAACAGGGGTCTGTGGGGCCCAGGGAGGCTGTTTCTCTCTCTCTGTCTCTCTAAGATGGGAGTTACTTGAATGTTTTGAAGGCTAAAAGCTGATGGGAGGACAGAAGTAGTCACTGGAGAGAGGGACGTCGTGCCTTTGCGAGATGGGCTATGCTGCAGCAGGAGATTACTGGGCCACACCCGGGAGAAGCAGATGAGAAACACATGTGAGGAGAGGTGGGTACAGAGGAGCTGGGCTGTGGATCTGCAGTGGGAAGTTGAGGAAAACATCCTTCTCCCCTCTCTGTGAAGGCCAAGGTCCTCTGCAAGAGAGCACCCTCCTAGCAGGATGTGGAGGGCTGAGGAAGGGGATGAGGCATTGTTCCATGAGGCGGAGAGGGAGCCACCCAGAGAGCCAGGGTGGGACCCTCAGGCCATGCTGAGGGTGGTGCGGCTGCATGGGCACCCAGCAGCTCTGTATGCAGCCCTCCTACTGGGCTTGGTGCTCAGGTCCAGACAGGTAGAAAACAACTGGGCTCCTCCAGGGCTGGGGTTTTGCTGGACCTGGACCTAAGTTGTGATGCAAAGGGAACGAGGGAGGTATGTGCATTGGCAAGAGTGTTATTCCAGCGAAGGCCAGTGAAATCTAAAGTGGAAAGGAAGAGGCAGGAGAAGGAAGGGCTGGCCGGCGGCTGGGCTAGGTCCATGGGCAGTGCTCTTCAGGCCTTTTTACATATCCACTGCGTTATGGGCATATACAAACCACACATTCATGTGCAGTGAAAACAGCGTTGATGAAATGACGTTTATGCTTACTCTGTGCAATGCATGCTGACTCTGTTCTCTTTCATTTTGTTTCATTTTATTTTGACAAACAGTTGTGTCCTGCTAAGTGTAATTCAGGATGCATTAATAGGTCATGGCTTGCAGGGTGAAAACACTGGGTGAATCTGAAGTACAGTTGTAGTGGAAATCATCCAGTGAATCAGCTGGAAGACGAAGGTGGCAGTTAGAAGACAGGGTACCTGAGGCGTTGATAGTGGAAGTGGACCACTTCTGGGAAGTGATGTGTCGGTGGTGTGACTGTGGGAGTGAGTAACTGAGGTCAAGTCGAGGAGGAGGTCATGGAGTTGAACAGCTCAGGAGTTGAGAGTCCAGGATACTGGAGGCTCCACCAGGGTCCCCACGGATGTTGGGATCACTTGGGATGACAGTGAGACTTGGAAGACTTGGGAGAGAGTGAGAGGGAGAGGCAGGCAGCAGGACTGGCGCCAGAGTCCTGGAAATGAGAGTGCGCAGACAGGAGGCTGGCACATGTCGGAGACGCGCATGGAGCAGGGGTGCAGAGCTGAAGTTCAGAGCCTCGGAGAAGCAGGAGGTTTCTCAGAAGAGGGGAGGGGACGGCCTAATGGTGGCAGTGAAGACCCAGGAACACGGCCACACTGCTCTTCAGGGTGATGCCGCCTCACGCTCGGAAGCACTGACTGGTTGTTGGTGTGATTTGTGTCACATCTGTAGCCTCTGTACTTTAAGTTCCATGAGGACAGGGACAATATTTGTGACACATTTCTCTGAGCTCCCAGTGCTAAGTAAGTCCTAAACTGAGCCCTGTGAGTGCTCCTGTGTGTATTTGAGAATGAATATTAAGTGATGAGACACAAGCCCAAGTATAGTCTAGGTTATGAAGTAGGCCATGGAAAACCAATGATAGTATTCTGGATTTTGATGCCACACGCAGCATTTCTAGTCAGTTTTACAGAGTCACGATTTTCTGTGAAAATCAGGTCTGATTGACCTTTTTGTCCTTGTCAATCTGTGTTTATTTTGCAGAGTTGTTCCATGATGGATGTAACTCTTTTGGATGAACATGGGAAACCCTTCTGGTGTTTCAGTTCCCCGGTGTGCATGAGATCGCCTGCCACACCCTCTGACGGCCCCAGCTTCTTGGGACAGACGTACAGCGTGGACTACGTCGATGCGGAAGGAAGAGTGCACGTGGAGCTGGTGTGGATCAGAGAGACCGAAGAATACCTTATTGTCAACCTGGTCCTTTACCTTAGTATCGCAAAAATCAACCGTTGGTTTGGGACTGAATATTAGCAGTAGGTGGCAAATTATTGTTATCTAGTTGTTTATTTTTGACTGGCTTTGTTCTTCGTGTTGAAAGTTAAAATAAAGCAAATCTGCAGAGTGCTGTGTGATGCCTTTCATCTCACATTAGAAATTACGACTTATGGGTCATTTTTAAGTTAATGTTTGAAGGATTCAGTTAAATTTTAAAATAAAATAACAGTGAAACTTCATATAAAAGAAAAAAGGTATTTACTTCTCTTCCGCCCTGCGTTAAAATCTAAGAACTTCTACTTAAGCAAATGATCATGTGATCACTCTGTGTGTGTGTGTATGTGTGTAAGGGTGTGTTCTTATAACGGTTTTTCTTTTTCTTTATTGGTAAGAAACTCAAGTGAGAAAATGTACTTAAATATTAATATAAACTTCGTTGTATTCACTAGAATTAGAAAGTGCTACGTTCATGACAGTCAGCAGCCATATTGGTATTTAATAAAGTGAAATAGACCAGTGGCCTCATTCACAAGGAAAGATGTATCTCAGATCATAAGGAAGTTATAACTTAAAAGAGCAAGGCACGGTACAAGTCCAGTGGGGACACCAGCTCTGTGTGAGTGGGGATGTAGATGGATGAGTTACCGAAACTTCCTCTGCAGAAATATTTTAAGAAAATTGACAGATGATCACGATTCAAATAGGGGTGATAAGTAACTAAGCCTATGTTATTTTAGGGCGTTTGGTTCTACGTGTGTTTTAGATTGCGTTGGTTGCTTTGATTATATTTTTATCCCCCACTTGAACGTTCCCCTCCGAGGTGGTTTTCGACATCCTGCCATGTTCCTTCTCCTCAGGCGTGCATGAGCACATGCCCCCTCTCTGTGTTCCATTCTTCTCCTGTTTAGTGACCCGGCCACTTTCTCTTTGGAGGTGTGTGTATGATGGTGAGCGTGTGAGAGTGTAGAATAAAGAGCCTGAAGACAGCAATCAAGTGAAGATGGGGAACAGATATTATGTTCTTGCCCCAAAAAACGTGAGAGTAAAAAGGATTTCTGCTGCTGACACCGTCCTCTGCACTCCTGTTCTCCACCACCTTGGGCCAACGTCCTTGGGAAAGAGAGGAGTCCAAAATGCGGTCAGATGTTGTGAGCACTGGGCTGTGTTATTTCATGGTGTCACCAATGAGGGAATGTGGAGTGTCTGCCCCAGCTAAGTGAGCGTCAGGGGAGGGAGGAGGCACTGGCCTGAGCACTGAGCCCAGATGAGAACCAGGAGTCAGGAGAGGCCCGGATGCCGAGTGCTGCTTACAGAACTGCGTTGGAATACAACCACGAGAAAATGCGTGGAGGCCCCCTGAGCCCCCTGGGTTAAGTTGTGAGGGACTAGGTGTCCTGACAATACTGGAAACACAGTAGAGCCAGGGAAGGAGCCCTGTCCTCGACCTCCTGTTTAATGATGTTTGGATGGAGGGGGAAAGCAAGGACCTCCAGGGATGGCAGAGTGGAGCTCTGTGGACACGAGCGCCGCCTTCCCCGCCAGACTGCTAGTCCTGTGAGAAGGGATAATGATGACTCTGGTTCACTGCTTCATCCCCAGCACCTAGGAGCATGCCAGGTGCTCCATAATCGATACTCAATAATGATTTGTCGAATCAATGGAAACTGTTGTAGGGATATACCAGCAGCTATGGGAGCACAAAGGAAGCAGGGAGCAAGTCGGACTCTGATGATTCTGGGAGTCCCTTACATCTTAGGTGACATCTGAGTTCACCCTGGAAGGGAGGTTTACTGGGCAGCAATGGGGAAGGGTGAGGCAGAGGAGGCAGTGCTCATAAAGCCTTGGTGCTTTTAAGAGTCTCATCAAAACAGGTGTGCATGCCACACACAACCGAAAGATGCCAGCAGATACCCTGTCCCAACATAACTTACACGTGTCTGAGATATTAATGTTCAGCTTTTAAATCTGTCTCATATTTGCCTCCATATTTCTACATATATTTAAACATACCAGATTATGAATTCCACTTTTTTTTCTCCCAGGATACTTCAGCCCTGGAGTTCCATCTCTTTGCTGTGAACTGCCTGTTCTCCAGCCTTGCTGGGCAGCTGTCATTCTGGGGTTCCCTGCATGCATCCTCCATTTTATGGAATCCTGTCTTCCTCTTTCCTGGTTCATATCCTTTTTTTTCAGAGGTACACATTCTCCTGTGGCTTTCTAAGAAAGATGACCGGAAGATACATTTTGAATCTATGAATTTCTGAAAAATGTCTGATGGATAGTTTAATTGGGTACCAAACTGTAGGAAGAAAAATGTTTCCACTGGGAACTTTGAAGACAGGTGTTATCATTGTTGCTGTATCTCATGCCACTTTGCCTTTTCTTCCTCTCTGTGGTCTTCTCTCTTTCTCTGGTCGCTGGAAGCTTCTAGGATTTACTCTTCTCTCCTGGTATCTTAAAATCTCAAGATGATGTGCCTTGGAATAGGTTTTTGCGTTCATTATGGGTCATTTTAATCTGTAAACTTGTGTACTTAAGTCTTGGATTTTTAAAAAATCTGACAGTACTTTTCTTTGCTTCTTTCAGTTTTGTTAATGAACTGTGATTCTTTCTGGATTGATTCTCTCAAATGCCTTATCTTTTCCATCTGATCTTCTGTCTTTTAGTCTTTTGTTCTGCTTTATGGAATATTGCATCATTTTTGTATTTTATTTTTTATTTTGATGATCAAGGTTTTCTAATTCCTTCTAAAGCATTTGTGTCTGTTTTATAAATGTGATATTTTCTCTAAAGCAGGTGTGGGCAAACTTTTTCTGCACAGGACCAGATAATAATTGAGGCTTTGTGGGCCATATGGTGTCTGCTGCACCTCCTCAACTGTGCCATTGTAGTGTGAAGTCAGCTATAGATGGGACACAAATGGGCATGGTTGTGTTCCAAAAAGACTTTATTTATAAAAACAGCAGCTGAATTTGGCCTTCAGGCTGTAGTTTGCCAAGTTCTGCACACATCTCTAGGTTATTGATTTCAGTTTTCAATAAAGTTTTTATCTTAACCATTTGGCAAAACCATAGTAGTAATAATAGTCTTAGGCAAGAATCTTCAGTAGATACTACAATATGTGGGTAAAAGTATGATGAGAAAGGAGATATTGACATAGTCTCAAAGATTTTGCCACAAAATAAAATTAGTTACAAAGGAAAAAATTGGAAGTTCACAGCGAAGGAGCCTAGGACAGCACCTTAACCAGTGCTTAGCGGCGTCAGCAGTGGGCAGACATTGCCTCCTGATCATGCCATGAGAAAGACACCTTATCATTTTGTGGCATTTTATCAAAAATGTATAACAAGGATGATACATGGGGAAACGTCAGACAAATACAGGTTGAAGGAAACTCTGCACTTACATTTGTACTTGTAGTCTACATTCCCCTTTGAAAGTATCGGTGTCGTAAAAGGCAATGTCTCCTCGACTGGAGGGGGCAGATGAAAGCAACACGTGATCTCAGATGGGACCCCGGATCAGAAGATGGCACTAATGGAACCACAGGTGAAATGTGAAGAGGGCCTGTAGATTACAGCATGTCAGTGTTCATTTCCTGACTTTAATATCAAAATGTGACATCAACATTTGGTGAGTCTGAATGAAGGGCGTATGGGAAAGCTTTCTTATATTTTTGCAACTGTTAAATAAACCTGAAATTGTTTCAAAGTAAAAGTTAACATAAAAAAAAAACAAAGGTTTTCACATCTTCCCATGCCCTGTTTTGTGGAATTCAGGCTGTCTTTGTCAGTCTATTTGCCTTGCTCTCAGGCTTGCCTGTTGGAGCCTCTGCTGTCTGCTCTTATTTAAGACTGAAGCCCTCAGAAACGCAGCAGGAGGTCTGCCGAGGGGACCCACTTGTCAGTTGATGGCTACACTGGAGTAATTGGGCCCTGCACTGCATTTGGTACTGGGATCTCCAAATACGAGTATTAGGAAGCCTGTTCTTTAGGGCTGCCAGTTTCTTCACAGAGTTCTCCCATTTCACAGGAGCCCAGGGTTGCGCAAGTGTCCCCCGTGTAAAGGACATGGAGAGGGGCTTGCTGTGGTCACAGCCCGGGGAAGGTAAACCTGACACAGCTTGGGCCGTGCTGAGAAGGGAACAGCATGTCCAGATAGAGTTGGACTTGATTCTTTACATGATAGGAAGTTTTTAAATGTTTTGCTTTGTTTTCATATACAGAGGTGATACATTCAAATAATAGGAAGATATAAATCAGAATATAAACAAAAATTTTGTTTCTAAACTACTCCACCTCCATCTGGCCAAAGTGAATTGTCATTGGTTGGACATGTGGTTTGCACACAGATGGGAAAGGATGGACTGGAGCAGGAGGACGTGAAGGCAGGGATAACAGGTGGGAGGTCATGGTAGGAATCTGAGCAGAAGTAACATTTGTGTGCTCTTGGCCTCCTGTGATTAAGGGTGTGAGAAAGGGAAGTGGACCAGGACATGGAGCAAAGGATCGTAGGGGAAAATAGTTTACCCCAGTAGTATTTAGGTGGTCAGAGCTTTCCAAACGTTAGCAATTTGAAAACAACAGGTAAATCTACTTTGGGATACACTTAAAAATGTCTTTCTCCAGGTTCCTAAATGACAAGACAATATTTTTTTTTTTAATCAAGGGGTTCAGTTTGATATTTATTTTTAGTTTTGTTCTTTTGAAGCACTCTCAAACTTACAGAATTGTTACAAGTGCAGTTCAAATAACTCTTTTTCTTTTTTAAATGACTGAATCATTTGAGAGTAAATTGCTAACAGGTTGCCCCATCACCTCCCAATACTTTAATGTATATTTCCTACAAACAAGGATAGTCTCTTAATAACATAATCACAGCCACTACAATCAGGAAATCAACACAACTGATTCTGATGATCTCATACTTAGACGCCCCCATTCACGTTTTCCCAGTTGTCCCAATAATGACCTCATAGCAGAAGGTCCAGTTCAGGATCAGGTGCTGTGTTTGGTTAGCCCGTGGCTCTCCTCCCTTCACTCTGGAGTGGCTCACCAGGCTTCCTGACTATTACGACCTTGACACTTTTGAATGTCACAGGTCAGGTATTTAACAGAATGTCCCTCAATATGAGCTTGTCTGATGTTACGTATTTGATATTGTTTGGCTGTGTCTTCACCCAAATCTCATATTGAATTGTAGTTTCCATAATCCCCACGTGTCGTGGGAGGGACCTGGAGGGAGGTAATTGAACGATAGGGGCAGTTACCTCCATGCTGTTCTCATGATAGTGAGTTCTCATGAGATCTGATGGTTTTATAAGGGGCTTCTCCCCAACTTCATTCTGCATTCACCTTGCTGCTGCCATGTAAAGAAGGACATATTTGCTTCCCCTTCCACCAGGAATGTAAGTTTCTGGAGACCTCCTCAGCCATGCAGAACTGTGAGTCAATTAAACCTCTTTTCTTTATAAGTTACCCAGTCTCAGGTATTTCTTCAGAGCAGCATGAGAACAGACTAATACAGCATCTTTGTCAGAAATATTGCAGAAGTGGTGCCGTATTCTCACTGTGTCCTATCAGGGTCATAGGATTTCAATTTGTCCCCTTACCAAATTGTTCCCTGCAGCCGCTGGATGACAATGGTGTCTGGCAGCTTCTCTGAAGTTACTTTTCCCACCTTTGTGATAATTATTTTGTGGGAGGTACTTTGAAACTAGGTAACTCCCCTGTTCACCAGCAAACTTTTAACATATTTATTTGTTTCTCTCAGTGTAGAATCATGGTTTTCTTTTTTTCTCATTGGGTTGTAATCAGTTACCATTATTATTTATTTCTGTGCTCAAATTTTCTCAGGTCTGGCTGGCAGAAGCCCTGGTGAGCTGGCTTCTGTGTTCTCTGATATGTCCCCCGTCACTCTCCGGACACTTCCTTTCTGGAATAAGGTGGTTCAGACTCATCCTGTACTTTCCCTGCCACAGCCCTGGAATCAGCCTTTCTTCAAAGAGCGTGCCTTCCTTCTGGTGGAGAGTATTTGGAAACAAAGACTTTTGCACCAACTTAATATAGCCGCAGATATTGAAAAGCATGAATTCACCCCTATATCTTCAGTTTCCACACAGCACCACAAGTTCATTCTTGTTTTCTCCTTTGGATGCTTGGAGCTCCCATGCCCACCTGACTCCCATCATCCTGAATCTCTTTCCTCCTCGGGGCATCCCATCCCATCTCCCATCACCCCTCTCCTGCAGATGCCTCACTTCCTCTCCTGGGCTCTGACAGATTGTGATGAGAGGCTCAGGCACAAGGAGACCCTCCGCACTACGCCAGAGCCCCCACCCCTCATGCCTGAGGGCACCCACTCAGGCTCAGAAATGTCACACTCAACCACTGACCTATAGGATTAAAGATTCTTTTTCATGCCCATAACATCCTGGCATTCGGATGGATGATGGGCAGAACTCTTGGTTACTTACAGCTCTAAATAAGAGAAGGCTGCCAGATAGGGCCACTTGGGGGTTACCCCTGGGGACAGGGTAACAGCAAGCTGGCATTACAGGGGCAGCCTATTAATGGTGAGCTGGGTGTGGAGGGAGGCTAGTTAGGTCTCACAGCCTCCCTATGGATTGGCTAATTTGAATAATTCTGTGGTCATATCCTAGTTGTCTGGTACCTGGCCCCAGAGCCATTAAGGCTGGCACATAGTGGACATTGATGATGAGAGCCTGATACGGGAATTGGTTGGGGTGTGGACTTAATTAACTGCTCAGGAAGGGAACTGACCGGCCTCTATCCTCAAAATCAGGTCAAGCATTAAATCGATACAGCGTTAAAAAAAACCTGATATGGTTTGGATTTGTGTCCCCACACAAATCTCATTTCAAATTGTAATCCCCGTATGTCTGGGGAAGGTTCTGATGGAAGGTGATTGGATCATGGGGCCAGTTTCCCCCATGCTGTTCTCGTGATAGTGAGCGAGTTCTCACGAGATCGGATGGTTTAAAAGCGTGTGGCACTTAACCCCCTCGCTTTCTCTCTCTGACCACCATGTGAAGAAGTTCCTTGCCTCCCCTTCATATTCTGGGAGGCCTCCCAGTCATGCTTCCTGTTAAACCTGCAGAACTGTGAGTTAATTACACTTCTTTTCTTCATAAATTACCCAGCCAGTCTCACGTAATTCTTTATAGCAATGTGAAAATGAACTAATACAATAACAAACCAGTTTCCAGCCACTCCTTCTAAGCCCTGCCTCCTCTGCCAGACACCCCAATCACTCCACCTGGGCCTTAAGGATCGCTTATTCCACCAGCTGCAGGTGCTGCCTTGCTCTGCTCCACTTAATGTCTTTAGGAATCAACAGTGGGCGAAGGGGAGATATTTCTCAAGGATTAAATATGCTAACATCATGTAAGTTCTGTGTGTCATAAATGTTCACAGATTATACCCAGTAGAAATACTAGCTTTTTGCGGGGACTGACCATCTTAATACTGTGTGTGTTGAAATGCAGTTGTCAGACACATGAAAAGAAAGCATTTACTAATCATACTCCTTTGTCAGAGAGAAAGCTTTTTGTTTGCAAAACAAGAGGAATTATTGTGCTGGGGTATCTTGACTACAAAGAAAAAATCACGAGGCAGGGCTCGTTGAGCTGAATCAATTCAAGAAAAGTAACAGGTGCAAACTCTTAATCATGCAGTTGGCAAAGAAAATAGGTTTGAGTTACAAGAAAGCATACCTACCACTAGTGTAGAAAAAAAGGGCATGTTTTTTATTTCAGGTAAACTCCAGATGCAAAATCTTGTCTGATTCAAAATTAGATCAGAGATCTGACCATCCTTTGGAGACTTGACTTTTATAAGTAACTTCATAGTTGTCTCTTATTTTCATTAACATCCACCTAAGTCTAATGATCATAACTTCTTCAGAAACAAAATGTTCTCATGGGAAAATCTATGGAAACTACTTTCCCAATGCTTGTAATGGAAAGAGGTTGTGCCTTTAACACATTGGATGGTTTCAGGCACCTGTGAACCTTTGGTGCGTGGAATATCATGGCATTTACCTGCAGGCTAGGGAGTACTGTGGCCTTCTGTGGAATAACCCCAGGTTCCTGTGAGCTGTGGGGAATATGAACCAGGTCACTGCCGGGTACCTCTTGAGCTGCAGAAACCCCTGGGGCTGCGAGGCAGGCTCACTAATCACCGCTCTGGGAATTAAACAAGGCAAGAAAGGAGGCGGGTGCGTAGGACACCCAAAGAAATGAGGGCTGCTGTGGGGAAATGAAATGCATGTTCGAGAGCAGCTGGATGGCAGCTCTCCTTTGCCCACTGCAGCCATGGAGGTCCACCAGGCTCCCAGGGAAGAGCTTAGAGGAAAAGGCTGGGCTGCCGGCAAAGCGGGTTAAAGGTGCAGCCACAGACCATGTCAGGCCCCCTGCCACCAGCACAACATGCAAGCCCCGGCAGGGATGCAGGATGCTTGCTCACACACCCGTCCCTGCAGCTGCGCAGGACGTTGTGGGTGTCAGTTTGTTCCTGAAAATGACGTGCAGAGATGAGCGCATGCCCTGAGAAATGTGTGAACACTGGGGATTTGTCAGGTTTTAGAGTCACGTGGGGTGGGGCACACAGGTCATCAGCCTCTTTCTCCTGCCTCAGCCTGGACAGCTGGTCTGTGCCAATCCCCTCACTTTACCTTCTGGCCTCCTGGTGATGATAAAAATGAACTCCGAGAGGTGCTCCTCAGGAAAATGTGTGTTTACCGCTTGACATACAGTCACATGATGGAGTTAGTGAAACGGCTGTAAGAAATACATGAATCTTCAGGTGTTTGGTTCAGAAAAGTGCCCAGAGATGCAAGATGAAACACCTGTGATTTCTCACTGACTTAATCTTGGTAAAGGAGAAAGTGAAAAATTCACTTTTTAAAAGTTGGTATCTTATTGTGTGCCAGGCATTATGCAACAAGCTTCACCTATATTTTTAAAAATCCTCCCAAAGCACTCTGGGTAGTTGGTATGAAAAACGGCATTTACAACGAGGAACTGAGCAGAGAGGTTAAATGCCCAGAGGTACGTATCTGGTACTGGGCAAAGCTAGGATTGGCCTGGACAAAGCTAGGATTGGCCTGGACAAAGCTAGGATTGGCCTGATTCTAAAGCCCCCGGCCTGTTGTCCCATATCTCCACCTGTGCACCCATAGTGCTGGGCGGTGGATGATGGATTATGAACATTTGACACACAAGGTCGTCATGTAGGTATTTAGCAGAGCATAAACACATGCAGTGAAGCTCATTCTGTCTAACAGGGATAAGGCTGTTTGAAAGAACTAGGTCTTAACTCCGTGGAACTGGTATATACTAACACAAAGAACTGAGAATAACCAAGTCACTTTGAAGACGTGGAAGGTGGCAGGGCTTGCTCTACCACATGGGAAGGCTTTCTGTAACGCCACAGGAAATTCGAGTGCCCTTTGGTGCAAGAGAAGAGTAAATAGACAAATGGGGCAGAACACAGAGCTCAGAAACAGACGCACACTGAAGGACAGCTGTTTTATGGCAAAGGTGGCGTCTCAGAGCAGTGGGGGAAGAATGGACATTTTCATAATGATGCTGGGACAATTATATAGCCATCTGGAAGAAAGAAAAGTGGACCTATTTATACCAAGCCCTAAATGTGGAAAGCAAAGTAAGGAAGTTTCAGGAAGACAATATGGGCAGTATTTCCACGTTCTGTCATCTCTGACGGGCACTCAAGTGGGGAACCGTTCTTTTACTTTTTAAGAAATAGGACTCTCACTTTTCTTAGGAAACATACTCTCTCTTTTGATAACTCGTGCTGGAATATTCCTCTCCAAGTTGAATCAGCCCAGAGGCGACACCTGCCCATAAGTAACTTTCAGAAAACTATGACTGATTGGTCTTATTTCCCCCCACTGGGGGTTCGTAGAAGTCTAACCCTTACTGGCCTCGCCTCAGTTGTTTTTAAAGGGGAAGGGGAGATGGGCCTCAAAGCATCAACTAAAAAAGCTGGAGGAACAATCTATGTTGCATCTAAGCAGACAGTGCTCTATCTTCTCAGGGCTGTAAGGGGCATCTTAGTCATCTACAATCAACTCTGAAAAACAAAATGAAAGTTTTATTATATAATGTATATATAAAGAGAGCAGGGTATTTGACTCTGCCATTTTAGCCACAATGATGTTTGTTGGGTGCATTATTTTAAAAAACTAGACTTGGTGGAAATAACAAATCTAAAATAAAACTGAGAGTAGTTAAAACTTCACAGAAGAACATTAGCCTGGGAAGAAATAATGGTCATTTCAGAAAATGCTCAGGGACAGACATGGTGATTGGTAAAATTTGATAGGGATCAAAAAAATCAATGAATCAAATTTATATTGTGAAATTTACATGGACGAGAATTGGTCCCAATGAGAAGGAAAAATTGAAAACAGTTCACTTATGCAGACTTGGTAATTAATCAAACGATCAAGTTGCTTTAATGGCATTTAATCTTGCTATAATTCTGAGAAAAATATTTTACTGATAAATAGAGCCTAAACATCCTCAGGGTAAGATAGTAAGGTTAAAACATTCTGAACATTCTGTATTGATTTAAAATATCAAGTACTTCTTAACTGCACCGTTCTTTAAGCTAAGCAAAAGTTAGATATTTTAATAACAGACTAGAAGTAATAACGGACAAATAAATGCAATTTGATTTGTCGAAGTCATGAGATTCTAAGTATATTTTATTTGTAATTTTATTAATGTTGCTATAATAAAATATTTTAAAGTGAGAAATTTAGTTCATGGTTACATTAATTCTACTATTAAACTCTGATGTAACTAGACTCTGGAGCCAGCAATAAAAATGATTCAATCTTTTATTTACATATAACCTACATCCCAGCAGTCTTATATTGGCCCCAATTCTTGTGTTTGTGCAATGCACGCTGATCTTTGCACTATTAGGGCAAGAATTGCTGTTGTCTTGGAATAAGGTACCAAGTGACTGTCTGCTTGCTTACAGATTTATAGACCCCATCTACCCATTTCCCCAGAACAAGATACTTTCTTTCCATAATAAGATTCCATTGGCCACTGTTTTGCAGCTAAATTGCGAATTTGTCCTCTTATTGGTTTTGCTTAAGTGGAATGAATGGCCATGCCCGAGAAATGCGCTTCTGTGGCAGCCCTGTAAAATGACTATGCTGATGTATCTGTTTAGTAAGGGCTCCATGGACAGCTGAAATAGACCTGTGCGATGCCTGACCTGAAATTGTAGGCGTTTGCTCTTCTCTTTCACAAGGAGATAATTATGGTACATCTAAAACTGTTGTAAAAAGAGATTCTCAAAACTATATTGTATAAAAAAATCCCCAGTCCCCAGATGGTAAAACTTTGTTTCACGGAGGGGCAAAAACGGAAAACCTGCCACACTGGCATTAGGAAAGTGTTGAAAGTTTTATCCTGGAGGCAGACAATGCATTATAGTCTCACGGTTTATATTCCCATCACTTTTATTCCTCAAGGGTGTTATTAAATTAGGAAGTATAACCATGCATTTTAATCACTATGATTTAAGAAAACCCTAATAGCAACAGAGAATATTACTTCTGTGTGCAGAATCTCCCCTGTCCCCATCTGTGGATGTGAGAAAATCGTTCCCTTAGTTGTGAATATGGGTTTGAAACTTGTTCCTGTCTCAGGAGTTAAATATGGCTTCTCGGACAGAATACTTAGGATTGCCTTCAATTATTTTAAATACTCTAGTCTCCCCATGAAAATGGTAGCACATGAGGAGGATTGTGTAGCACATGAATGTGAGCCCTTTGTTCCAGATTTCAGCATGAGCTCCGGGTTTTAAATGTACGCATTCTCTGTGAGCCACAGCTGATACTTTACACTTAAGTAGCAGGCTCTTGCTCACACTTCATGCCACTCATTCTAAAACGCAGGCAAGAAAACTGTTCTTCCCCTAACAATAACAAGGGACCCTCAGAAGGAAAGCCAGCAGGCATTTACATTGTGCTGCTTTAGCACAAGGCAACACCCTGGCTACTTTGGATTCCAGGAGGAAAGGACATGGACAACTGGAGAAGCAGACCATGATGAGTGCCATGTCCCAGTTCTGTGCTCTGTGCAGGGAAGAAGGGATGAGGTCTGAGGAGGGAATGAAAAAGTCACCATGGACCTTTTATGCAGGGCAGGTGAGCCCCAACTTGGGGCTTAACCCAGGAGGGTTCCTGGCTTCAGCTAGGAAAGAATTTAAGGGTAAGCTGGTGGTAGAAGAAAACAGCTTTATTAAGGTGGCAGTTACAGCTCCGTGACTGCACCTGCAGAGCAGGGCTACCCACAGGTGGTGCGCTGAGAGTAGCTGCCCAAAGGTCCTTCTGCAGCCGTATTTATACCCACGTGAAATTACATGCAAACTAAGGGGCAGATTGTGCAGACATTTCTAGAAAAAGGGTGGTAACATTTGGGTCACCAGGATGTCGCCGTGGAAAGGGGCAGTGGCTTCTGCATGTTACTATGGCAATGGTAAACTGACATCCACACTGGTGGGTGTGTCTTAGGAGAGGTGTATCTGCCTCTTCCTTGTTTTAGCTAGTCCTCAATTTGGTCTGGTGTCCAAACTCCACCTCTGGAGTCAAATTGTGCTTCCTACTTCACCTTGAAATACGGGTTGATTTTTGTTTTGTAAAACTGAGGTTATCTAGGTAGGGAGACAAGCGTAAGAAAAAAGAAAAGGGAAGAACATGTGGGGAAAATGCAGCTTCCTTTTCAGTATTCAATAGA
Organism: Rhinopithecus bieti; assembly: GCF_001698545.2. Taxonomy (NCBI): domain Eukaryota; kingdom Metazoa; phylum Chordata; class Mammalia; order Primates; family Cercopithecidae; genus Rhinopithecus; species Rhinopithecus bieti. The sequence continues at coordinate 134,476 of NW_016841755.1, read as the reverse complement.
CCCAATTTTTTAACTAAGTATTGAGCATAACAGTTGATCTCAAAGTACAGCAAGTGCTCAACAAGTGTGTGGAAAGGAGAAGGTAGGGGATAAATCACAGGGCCAGGAGAGAGGTAGACAGAGGAGGAGGAGAACTAGAGAAAAAGAAAGAGCTGGGGTTGGGCTTTGGGTAGAGGCCAAAAAGACACCAGGCAAGGTAGCCTGGAGCTGAGGAGGGCCCAGGGGAAAGTGGAATGGGCAGGCTGCTTTCTCCCAAGGCCCAGTGTTTTCCTCTTCTTTGCCTACATAATCCAGACATTTAAATATTCTTGTTATAAAGTCTTTTACTCATAGATATTTTTGATATGGGTATAACATTTTAACTTTATTGTTTGTCAGTGTTTGTCAGTAATCCCAGAATTATTCTTTATTTTTTCAGTCCATGCATGCTGCTTACATAGTCTGTACATAATCTACTGGCACTTTTTTTTTTTTGAGACAGTCTTGCTCTGTTGCCATGCAGTGGTTCAATCATGGCTCACTGCAGCCTCAACCTCCTCAGCTCAAGTGATCTTCCCACCTCAGCTTCCTGAGTCGCTGAGACTACAGGTGGATATCACCACATGCAGCTAATTTTTCTATTTTTTGTAGAGATGGGAGTCTCTCTATGCTGCCCAGGATAGTTTTGAACTCCTGAGCTCAAGCAGTGCTCTTGCCTCGGTCTTCCATAGTGTTGGGATTATACGCATGTGCCTCCACACCTGGCTACTGGCACTCTTTAGTTAGTCATAGATGCCATAAATACTTGGTGTGTATTGCCAGAGGCGATGACGCATTTCTGAGTTCTATACAACAGGCAGAAAGGTTCATGTCCACCATTTCAGGAGCACAATTTTGGGAAAAAAATATTAAAATACTTTATATTTTATATAGTTTGCTGTAATTTCTTTTTCTAAATAAATACGTGACCACATCCAGCTTAACTGATTTCACACATGAATCACCTCAAACCTTCAGGTTTTCCCTTTTTAGATGACCTCAAATATGTACCCTTCATGCTATATAGGCCACACAGCAGCCTCTGTAAAAATAGAGTGGAAACATGTTTTTGTGCAAAATTCAAATGCTCCGTCTTCTCTGTTAGTGCTGCAAGGGACGTTCCTGGTCCAGGAGATATTCATGGTCTGGGAGGCTTCCTGTCTCAAACTCTAGCTTGGAGGTCAAGGCTGCCGCTGACTCTCTGGGCCAAGCCAGGCTCTGCCTTTCTTTGGCCCTGTGACGTCAGGTGGGTTCCTTCAATTTTCTGTGTCCCAGTTTGCTTGTAAATGAAGTTGGCGTGGCAGAAGAACCTCCTGGGGTGTGAGAGGAATAATGGGGCCAAGCACCTACACCAGTAACTGACTCCCATGTCCATCTGGGAGGCCAGCTGACCAGATGTTGAGGTGAGGGAAGGAAATCACTGCCTTTGCAGTACTGAGAACCGGTCAGCTGAGGCTGTTGGTCTCAGAGTGCGAAGCGTTGTTCCCTGTACCTTGGAGGACGTCTGTGAAAGGGCCCCTTGGGAGAGCTGTGGTGGGAGAAGCAGAGGGAGAATGTTTCCTGGGTTCCGGAGCAAGAGAGCATTGTGCCTTGCCCACAGGTCAGTGGCAGAAACCCTCACCTGGGCCGCAGCCTGCGCTCGTCACCCACTCTGATCTGCAAACCCTCGGTTGCTGCATGGCATACTGTGGGCACCGGCGGTCCCAGCCTGTTCCCCAGCCTCCCGAACGCAGCTTAGCGAAGGATCCTGGGGCTGGTCAGAGTGACTAAGTGGGTCCCCAGATGATCCCTTGTCATTTGGTTCAACCCCAAAGCTTAGAGCCAAAGGGAAGCCTAGGATAAAACAGCGAGGGAGAGACATTTAAGTGTTTAACAGCTAAGCGATGAATGATCAAGATCCAAGGAGGAGCCACGTCCTCAGGAAGGCCCTCCTCCTCTCCCACCCAGAGCCACTGCACTGTGGTCGGCGCTGTCTATCATAGCCATAAACCATCCATTGGCCAGAGTGTCAGCAGTCTCTTCTGCTCTGGTGTGATGGAGAAACCAAGGCACTGACTCTGCAGATAGATTGTGGATGCAGCCAGTGGGGAGGTGGCCGTGCCACTGACTCACACCAGACACAGTAATGGGCAGTCACTGCAGGTCACGAGGCTGCTGGCCGTCATCCTAGCAGTGCATCCTCGTCTGCTGGGACACAAGGGCCAGCAGGGTGTGTGGCTGGTGGGGCTGAGGCTTTGCTTTCATTGCTCAGATGAGATTTCACCTCATCTGTGCCTGTCATATTTCCTACGTGGTACCTCTGTTTTTGTGTTTGTCTCTATATTCTATTTCTCTCTTGTTCTGTCCCTGTCTCTCTGATTCTGTCTCTGTCTCTCTGCCCCCCACTTTTTGCCTCTGTCTTTGTTTTAGTCCCTGTCTCTCTCTGTTTCTGTTTTTCTCTCTTGTTTTCTCTGTCTCTTCCCCCATCCTCATCGGGGACACAGAATTCTGGCTGACCATACTGATTTTAGGGGTGGGTTTTAGGTGGAATCTACTGTATGATGAGAGGCCTCTTCTGTGCAGTGCAAACACCAGGATGAGCGGAGAGGCTCATTTCTTACCCCTGTCTGGGTCTGGGAGGCTAAGTGTAGAATGTGCAGTGAAACCAAACCAGCACAACTCTGTGGAAGTGGCTGTTAGAGGATTGTTAGCCAATTAAACACCAAGACCTTAGATTAACTTAATAATGCCTGTGTTTTGATAGACATCAGAGATGTTTGAAGGCAACAGCTCAACTGATCCCAGGAAGAAGATACAGGGTGATGGCAAATATTAGTGGAGGACCTTGTGAGAGCATCAGGATGCCCCGATCTGCTGAGGCTCCTCTGTCAGCCCAGCCACCACTTCTAGGCTGATTGTTTTAGGCTTGATGGTTTAAGAGATTAAAAAAGAAAGGGGGTGTTGAGAAGGACCTGATCCTGCTCCTCTCCCATCCCAGCCTTGTCTTAGCCACCTGCTAGTGTTTACCTTTGGTGAGCGTGGGAGTCAGTCACCTGCTGAGCTTGTTACAGCACAGCTGTGGATTCAGCAGGGCTGGACTGGGCTGGGGCTGAGCTTCTGCGGTTCCAAGGAGCTCCCAGGAGATGCTGACTGTGGGTCTGTCCAGGGACTGTGCTTCCAGCAGCAAGGCCAGGAAGTAGAGAAGAGGCTATTCCTGTTACCCAGAGTGAAGGACATTGGCTGACACTCATTTCACTCAAAGTCAAGATGACGGTGCCTTAAAATTCAGAGCCTGGGGTTGGCACCTCTTTTCTTTTGTGCTGCCTGCCTCAGAAACAGACGGGATGTGGCTTTTGGGAAAAGTCTGACCCTGCATCCTCTCCTTTTTTTAGGGGACTCTGCACAGACAGTTGAGCCGGTAAGTAGGACAGGAGATATTTCAGAGCTGGTGTTTTGTATCCCTGAACTTGATCTCAAGCCTGGGGAGGGAGGCAGCAGATCCCATGCCCAAGCCACATCCTGCAGCTGAGCACACACACCTCTCAACTGCCACATGGTCGAGTTGTATCTTCAGACAGTTTCGCTTTCTAATTGAACTTTGTAGCAGGAGCACTTGTTTTATTTTCAGATTTTCCAGAAATTTCAGGAAAGGGAATTTCCCCAATGTAATTCTTCAACTATTTTTGGGGTGGGAGAGATTCATGTAATTAATTAAACTATTAGGCATATTAATCAAAAATAAAATATATGAATATCAAACTTAGATTTAGCTAATAATTAGACGAATGACCTTCAAGTCAGAGATTCTACCTTATTCACTGAATATCCCCAGTGCCTAATTTAGTGTCTAGTAGCTGCTCAAGAAATACTGACTTCAATTCCTAGTGCAGGTGTTGCTGTGGACTGAATGTCTGTGTTTCCCCAACCCAGGTTCATACGTAGGAGCTCAAATCCACAGCATGATGTGATTTGGAGACGGGGCCTTTAGGAGGTGAATAGGTTGTGGGACTGGAGCCCCCTGATGGGATTAGTGCCCTTATAAGAAGAGACACCAGAGAGATTCTCACTCTCTCTCTCTCTCTGCCATGTGAAGACACAGAGAAAAGGTGGCTGTATGCAAGCCAGGGAGAGAGTTCTCATCAGAAACAGTCAGTGGGCACCTTGGTCAGGTATGGCAAGCTTTCAGAAGTGTGAGAAATAAATGTTTAAGCCACCCAGCCCCTGGATTTTTTCTACTGCAGCCCGAGCTAAGGCAGGTAGCAAAATGGATTGATTTCATGTGAGCTTCTAGCCAGGTGTTCCTGGGGTGAGATTATGAAGAAGCATTATAGTTCTGCCTTTGTGGAGGTTTTGACAGTCAGTATCCAAGGACTTGGGTGTCCTGGAAATTGCAATCTTAGATTGAACTGTTTTATCTAATGCTGGTCCCCAGAGAACGTTTGTGTAAGGGAAATCTGTCTTTGTTGTGTGCGATGGGTAGCTTTATGTGTCCACTTAGCCAAGCCATCGTTCTCAGTGAAGTTATCAAGCATGAATGTAGGTGCTGCTGCTGCGAAGGTGTTGTGTGGATGTGGTCACATTCACAGTCAGCTGACTCAGCAAAGGAGATACCCCTCTGTAATCTGGGCTGCATCCAGTCACTTGAGAGCCTCAAGGGCACAGATGGAGGTTTTCGGGAGGAGAAGGAATTCTCCTTCAAAACTGCAGCATCCTTTCCTGCCCGAGTTTCCATTTGGCAGCCTGCCCTATGGATTGTGGCCTTCCTACCCCCACAAACATGTGAGCCAACTCCTTCAGGTCCCTTTCCTGTTGGATCTGTTTCTCTGGAGAAGGCTGATTGACACCATGTGCTCTACATTGCTTGCTGAGCCCCCACCTCTGGTGTCCTTCCTTCCTCTCTATGCCCAGTGGCCTCTCGCTGTCACCTGCTGTGGGTCACCCCCACTCAGATGCACTCCTCCAGTAGGCCTGTTCCATGCTCCAGAACTGACCTTGTTGCTCAGGACCATGTGTCTCGACCCAGGGAGCTCTTGGGAGGTTGTCAGGAGAGAGACAGTGGATTAGGGCGGTGGTCCCCCACGTCCAGCTCCCTGCAAGTCACTGGAGTCAGTTAACATGCAACTCGCTGGGCCCAACCCCCAGAGTTTCTGGTTCAGAGCATCTGGGTTGGGGCCATGGAATCCAAATTTCTTTTTAAAAATTTTGTTTAAATTATAGTTTAAGTTCTGGGATACATATGCCGAACATGCAGGTTTGTTGCATAGGTATACATGTGCAATGATAGTTTGCTGCACCCATCAACCCATCATCTACATTAGGTGTTTCTCCTAATGCCATCCCTCCCCTAGCTCCCCACCCCCAGCATCACACACACTGGGGCCCTGCGGTGTGTGATGTTCACCTCCCTGTGTCCATATATTCTCATTGTTCAACTCCCACTTACGAGTGAGAACATGCAGTGTTTGGTTTGCTGTTCCTGTGTTTGCTGAGAATGATGATTTCCAGTTTAATCCATGTCCCTGCAAAGGACATGAATTCATCCTTTTTTGTGGCTGGGTAGTATTCCATGGTGTATATGTGCCACATTTTCTTTAACCAATCTATCACTGATGGTCATTTGAGTTGGTTCCAAGTCTTTGCTATTGTGAATAGTGCTACAATAAACATATGTGTGCATGTGTCTTTATAGTAGAATGATTTATAAACCTTTGGGTATATACCCAGTAATGGGATTGCTAGGTCAAATGATATTTCTAGTTCTAGATCCTTGAGGAATCATCACATTGTCTTCCACAATGGTTGAACTAATTTACACTCCCACAAACAGTGTAAAAGCATTCCTATTTCTCCGCATCCTCTCCAGCATCTGTTGTATCCTGACTGTTTAATGATTGCCATTCTAACTGGTGTGAAATGGTATCTGATTGTGGTTTTGATTTGCATTTCTCTAATGAACAGTGATGATGAGCTTTTTTTTCATTTGTTTGTTGGCCACATAAATGTCTTCTTTTGAAAAGTGTCTCTTCATATTCTTCACCCATTTTTTGATGGGGTTGTTTTTTTCTTGTAAATTTGTTTAAGTTCTTTGTAGATTCTAGATACTAGCCCTTTGTCAGAGTGATAGATTGCAAACATTTTCTCCCATTCTGTGGGTTGCCTATTCACTCTAATGATAGTTTCTTTTGCTATGCAGAAGCTCTTTAGTTTAATTACATCCCATTTGTCAATTTTGGTTTTTGTTGCCATTGCTTTTGGTGTTTTATGAAGTCTTTGCCCATGCCTATCTCGTGAATGGTACTGCCTAGGTTTTCTTCTAGGGTTTTTATGGTTTTAGGTCTTAGGTTTAAATCTTTAATCCATCTTGAGTTAATTTTTGTATAATGTGTAAGGAAGGGGCCCAGTTTCAGTTTTCTGCATATGGCTAGCCAGTTTTCCCAACATCATTTATTAAATAGGGAATCCTTTCCCCATTGCTTGTTTTTGTCAGATTTCTCAAAGATCAGATGGTTGTAGGTGTGTGGTGTTATTTCTAAGGCCTCTATTCTGTTCATTGGTCTATATCTCTGTTTTGGTACCAGTACCATGCTGTTTTGGTTACTGTAGCCTTGTAGTACAGTTTGAAGTTGGGTAGTGTGATGCCTCCAGCTTTGTTCTTTTTGCTTAGGATTGTCTTGGCAGTGCGGGCTCTTTTTTGGTTCCACATGAACTTTAAAGTAGTTTTTTCCAATACTGTGAAGAAAGTCAATGGTAGCTTGATGGGAATAGCATGGAATCTATAAATTACTTTGGGTAGTATGGCCATTTTCACAATATTGATTCTTCCTATCTATGAGCATGGGATATTTTTCCATTTGTTTGTGTCCTCTCTTATTTCCTTGAGCAGTGGTTTGTAGTTCTCCTTGAAGAGGTCCTTCACATCGCTCATAAGTTGCATTCCTAGGTATTTTATTCTCTTTGTAGCAATTGTGAATGGGAGTTTACTCATGATTTGGCTTTCTATTATTGTTGTATAGGAATGTTTGTGTCTTTTGCACACTGATTTTGTATCCTGAGACTTTGCTGAAGTTGCTTATCAGCTTAAGGAGTTTCGGGGCTGAGACGATGAGGTTTTCTAAATACACAGTCATGTCACCTGCAAACAGAGATAATTTTACTTCCCCTCTTCCCACTTGAATACTCTTTCTTTCTTTTGGGTATTTCTTTCTTTTGACTGATTGCCCTGGCCAGAACTTCCAATACTACGTTGAGTAGGAGTGGTGAGAGAGGGCATCCTTTTCTTGTGCCGGTTTTTGAAGGGAATGTTTCCAGCTTTTGCCTCTTCAGTATGATATTGGCTGTGGGTTTGTCATAAATAGCTTTTATTATTTTGAGATACACTCCATCAATACCTAGTTTATTGAGTGATTTTAGCATGAAGGGGTGTTGAATTTTATTGAAGGTCTTTTCTGCGTCTATCGAGATCATCATGTAGTTTTTGTCATTGGTTCTGTTTATGTGATGGATTACGTTTATTGATTTGCATATGTTGAACCAGCCTTGTTGTGTCTCTACCAGGTTTTGGTATCAGGATGATGCTGGCCTCATAAAATGAGTTAGTGAGGAGTCCCTCTTTTTCTGTTGTATGGGATAGTTTCAGAAGGAATGGTACCAGCTCCTCTTTGTACCTTTGGTAGAATTCGACTGTGAATCCGTCTGGTCCTGGGCTTTTTTGGTTGGTAGGCTATTAATTACTGCCTCCATTTCAGAACTTGTTATTGGTCTATTTGGGGATTCTACTTCTTCTTGGTTTAGTCTTGGGAGGGTGTATGTGTCCAGGAATTTATCAGTTTCTTCTAGATTTTCTAGTTTGTGCAGACGTGTTTATAGTATTCTCTGATGGTAGTTTGTATTTCTGTGGGATCAGGGGTGATATCCCCTTTATCATTTTTTATTGTGTCTATTTTATTCTTCTCTCTTTTCTTCTTTATTAATCTGGCTAGCAGTCTATCTATTTTGTTGATCTTTTCAAAAAACCAGCTCCTGGATTCATTGATGTTTTTGAGAGGTTTTTCAAGTCTCTGTCTCCTTCAGTTCTGCTCTGATCTTAGTTATTTCTTGTCTTCTGCTAGCTTTTGAATTTGTTTGCTCTTGCTTCTCTAGTTCTTTTAATTGTGATGTTAGGGTGTCGATTTGAGATGTTTTCTGCTTTCTCCTGTGGGCATTTGGTGCTATACATTTCCCTCTAAACACTGCTTCAGCCGTGTCCCAGAGATTCTGGCACATTGTGTCTTTGTTTTCATTGGCTTCAAAGAACTTACTTATTTCTGCCTTAATTTTGTTATTTACCCAGTAGTCATTCGGNTTTTTTTTTTTTTTTTTTTTTTTTTTTTTTTTTTTTTTTTTTTTTTTTTTTTTAATCTTTGTTGGTTGAAACTCTGGTTTATCAGAGACAGGATTGCAATCCCTGCTTTGTTTGCTTTCCATTCACTTGATTAATCTTCCTCCATCCCTTTATTTTGAGCCTATGTGTGTCTTTCCACATGAGATGGGTCTCCTGAATACAGCACACCAATGGATATTGACTCTTTATACAATTTGCCAGTCTGTGTCTTTTAATTGGGGCATTTAGCCTGTATACATTTAAGGCTAATATTGTTATGTGTGAATTTGATCCTGTCATTATGATGCTAGCTGGTTATTTTGCCCATTAATTGATGCAGTTTCTTCATAGTGTTGATGAGTCTTTACATTTTGGTATGTTTTTGCAATGGCTGGTACCATTTTTTCCTTTCCATATTTAGTGCTTCCTTCAGGAGCTCTTGAAAGGCAGGCCTGGTAGTGACAAAATCCCTTAGCATTTGCTTGTCTGTAAAGGATTTTATTATTCCTTCACTTATGAAGCTTAGTTTGGCTGGATATAAAAGTCTGAGTTGAAAATTATTTTCTTTAAGAATGTTGAATATTGGCCTCCACTCTCTTCTGGCTTATAGTCTGATGGGCTTCCCTTTGTGGGTAACCCAACCTTTCTCTCTGGCTGCTCTTAACATTTTTTTCCTTCATGTCCACTTTGATGAATCCAATGATTATGTGCCTTGGGTTGCTCTTCTTGAGGAGTATCTTTGTGGTGTATTTTCTGAATTTTGAATGCTGGCCTGTCTTGCTAGGTTGGGGAAGTTCTCCTGGATAATATCCTGAAGTGTGTTTTCCAACTTCGTTCCATTCTCCCTGTCACTTTCAGGTACATCAATCAAGCATAGGTTGGGTCTTTTTACATCGTCCCATAGTTTTTTGAGGCTTTGTTTATTCCTTTTCATTCCTTTTCTCTAATCTTGTCTTCATGCTTTATTTCATTAAGTTGATCTTCGATCTCTGATATACTTTCTTCTGCTGGATCGATTCAGCTGTTGTTACTTGTGTATGCTTCACAAAATTCTCGTGCTGTGTTTTCCAGCTCCATCAGGTCATTTATGTTCTTCTCTAAACTGCTTATTCTAGTTAGCTGTTCCTGTAACCCTATATCAAGGTTCTTAGCTTCCTTACATTGGATTAGAACATGCTCCTTTAGCTCGGAGAAGTCTGTTATTACCCACCTTCTGAAACCTACTTCTGTCAATTCATCAGACTCATTCTCTGTCCAATTTTGTTCCCTTGCTGGTGAAGAGTTATCCTTTGGAGGAGAAGAGACATTCTGATTTTTGGAATTTTCAGCCTTTTTTGCACTGTTTTTCCCTCATCTTCGTGGATTTATCTCCCTTCGGTTTTGATGTTGGTGACCTTTGGAAGGGGTTTTTGCTTGGTCTTTTTGTTGATGTTGATGCTATTTCGTTCTATTTGTTAGTTTTCCTTCTAACAGTTAGTCCCCTCTTCTGCAAGTCTGCTGGAGTTTGCTGGAGGTCCACTCCAGACCCTATTTGCCTGGATATTACCAGCAGAGGCTGCAGAACAGACAGGAAAGATTGCTGCCTGCTCCTTCCTCTGGAAACTTAGTCCCAGGGGGGCACCCGCCAGATGCCACCCGGAGCTCTCCTGTATAAGGTGTCTGCCGACCCCTGCTGGGAGGTGTCTCTCCGTCAGGAGGCATGGGGGTCAGGGACACACTTGAGGAGGCAGTCTGTCCTTTAGCAGAGCTCGATCGCTGTGCTGGGAGATCTGCTGCTCTCTCCAGAGCTGGCAGGCAGGAACGTTTAAGTCTGCTGAAGCAGTGCCCACAGCCGCCCCTTCCCCCAGGTGCTCTGTCCCAGGGAGATGGGAGTTTTGTCTATAAGCCCCTGACTGGGGCTGCCGCCTTTCTTTCAGAGATGATCTGCCCAGAGAGGAGGAAGCTAGAGAGGCAGTCTGGCTACAATGACTTTGTGCCCCTGCGGTGGGCTCCACCCAGTCTGAACTTCCAGGTGACTTTGTTTGCACTATGAGGGGAAAACCACCTACTCAGTCCTCAGTAATGGCAGATCCCCCTTTACCCACCAAGCTAGAGTGTCCCAGGTCGACTTCAGACTGCTGTGCTGGCAACGAGAATTTCAAGCCAGTGGATCTTAGCTTGCTGGGCTCCGTGGGGGTGGGATCTGCTGAGCAAGTCCTCTTGGCTCCCTGGCTTCAGCCCCCTTTTCAGGGGAGTGAATGGTTCTGTCTAGCTGGTGTTCCAGGTGCCACTGGGGTACGAAAAAAAACTCCTGCAGCTAGGTCAGTGTCTGCCCAAGTGGCCGCCTAGTTTTGTGCTTGAAAGCTAAGGCCCTGGTGGTGTAGGCACTGGATGGAATCTCCTGGTTTGTGGGTTGTGAGGACTGTGAGAAAAGCATAATATCTGTGCTAAATAGCACTGTCCTTCACGGCACAGTCCCTCATGTCTTCCCTTGGCTAGGGGAGGGAGTTCCCTGACCCCTTGCACTTCCAAAGTGAGGCGACGTCCCACCCTGCTTTTGCTCACCCTCTGTGGGCTGCATCCACTGTCTAACCAGTCCCAGTGAGATGAACCGGGTACCTCAGTTGGAAATGCAGAAATCACCCACCTTCTGCATTAGTCTCACTGGGAGCTGCAGACCCGAGCTGTTCCTATTTGGCCATCTTGCCTGGCAATCAGAATCTGAATTTTTAGCATGTCCCTGGATGGTGCCGCTGGCCGTCAGGCCCAGTGCTGAGAACCCTGGAGTTTCCCATCAGCGTCTCACAGCTTAGGAGTCACCAGAGAATCTGGAACCATAGCAGAGGAAAGGTCAAGAGGATGTCCTCACTTTAGGAAATAACTCTTCATCCACATATAGGGTGAGAGGAGTGGGGTGGGGCATAGTCAGGAGATGGGGGTCGGGGGATGGTGGGGAGTCCAGTGAGAAATGGCCCTGAGAGAGTCTAAACCAGGAGGGGCAGAGGCTTGGGGAAGAGGGTTTATACCCTGGTGCAGGATGGTGGGGTTTGTATTCACCATTGTGTCCCCAAAACAGGTTCCTTTGCTCATAAAAAAGACTTACTCAGAAAGTGCTCATTGAAATAGATTAATATCCCCCTTTGAAAGTCATGACTAGATGACCGACTCCAGGGTAATGACAGATATTTGGTCAGGGTGGGAAGACTTTCCCTGTTTGTATCTGCCCTGAATCAAGCAGGCGATGTTTGTCCGTCTCCCTGAGAAACTGCAGCCAGCAGAAGGAGCTACACAGCAGAAAATGTGTCTGAGAGGTCTACATTCATGTGTTCATTCATCCGTGTACAAAACTCTCATTAAGTTCCTAGGGTATAAAAGGCATTGTTCTGTATACACGGGGGACAGCCCAAATCCTCACTGCCTTCAAGACTCACACAACCTAACCCAGGGACTGTTGAAACTGTGATCTCAGTGTGGGCAGAGGCAGCACTCTGACCGAGCTAAGGAGTCTGTTGATCTCTTAGCGGGTCAGACGGAGCAGCACTGACTGCAGGACAGGAACCATCCTGCCTTGGACTTGGGAATATGCTGCCTCCTGGGGGACATTCCAGGTGCTCAATACCAAAAGGTTACTGTTGTTTATCCTGGCATTCCATGCTGAACAACGACATTACTCTCTGAGCAAGCAACTCTACACTTCTTAATACGATGACAATCTTCATGTCCCACAACCCAAAACGGAATTCTCCAAAGAAATCAATGAGGGATGAAAGTAATAGTTTCTGATGTGGTACAAGTAGAATGCAACTCAGCAGTACTCGTCCCTGTATAAAAACTTGCCTGGTGATAGACTGTGGATTTAGTAGCTTGCAATGACAAACACACAGTAACACTGTTAATGCACAAAGATATATTGTGTCTGCACACTCCCTCTCTCCTCTCTTTCCTCCAGAAACATTAACACGGCTAATTTTCTGGGAAAATATTCCATAAGCGTTCTGAATCTTAAATCAAGGCCATCAGGACTTCGCCCTGAGGTAGATAATTGTGTGCTCACTCTCCCATTGGTGCAGTGTACAGAATGACAAATCACATCGTAATGAGAGGAGAATCCCTTGTGGGGCTAATGCATGTCCTTAGAAAGTCTGGTGGAACACAGGGTTCCATACTGAAAAACACAGGAGAAACTACAGCTAGGAGTGAGTAAAAAGAACTGCTTTTATTCACACCCCTTCCCAAGTTATTACATTCAATTCAACAAATATTTATTGAGTACGTAACAGGTGTAAATTATTACCTGTCTCTCTACAATATTTATTATGATCCATAGTAAGATCTGTCTGTGATTCAATAGTAATTTCCATGTTTTCAACCATCAGTGTCTATTTAACTTGAAGATAACACCTAAATTTTCAGAGCCCAAATTAAAGTTCCCGGGCAACTTGTGGCGAGGATATAGACACTTTCTATGAATTAAAAATGGGTTCATGACTCTGTTTTTTTCTTCACTTGCCATGTTGGAGTCTTAGAGAAATGGCTCCACATGAGAGGAAGTCAGCTATGCCTATCCTGGGATCAGAAATCCAGCGTATATATAACGAGCAGCTGCAGATGGTGCTGGATGCCGCACTGTAGTTCTTTCCCTCCTCCTCAGCAACTCCCCTGGCATGTGTCTAAAGGAAGACGGTGGATGTGTGGATGAGCAAGGCGGGATGCAGCTGAAAACGTTCAATTTTAGAAAGTTACAAGCATTGTGACTGCATGGAGGTTAGAGTGTTTATTGTAACCATCTGGACACTGGAGAGGGACTTGACGATGTTATCTGTCCTGCTTCTAACTTTGAGGTTCACTTTCAGAAAGGCCTTTAGGATGTCATTTAGAAGAGAATCTTGCTGACCAAGTTGGCATGCTAAATAAAGCCCACAAAGAGAACACGTTGAATTGATGAAGCTTCATACTTCATTAAAGTTTGCCAAGGGAGAGAAATTGCAGTAATGAACTGATGTCATCCTTCACAGAGTAGACAGTCAACAAATGTGGAATCCAAGCAAGTTTGTGGCAGTGAATGCAGTTACACATCTTCTCCTGACTTGACTCAAATAATTAAACTGCTAATCTCCATTAGAAGAGCAGTAGTTTGTTTATGTAATTAGGCAAGTTATTTTTAGAGACAAATGAATACTAGAAATTGTGCCCACATCTTTGCCCGTGGGACATTTTATAGCTGCCTATGTCCAGAGAAGTAGTTAATAGCTTAGTTTTGGGGATGTAGCTTTAGTGTAATTCCTCAGCCAGGGCTGAGATCTCTGAAAGACCTGTATAATTGGGATGGAATTCACCTAAGAAACAGTGGGATAAGCCTCCTTTTATTAATCTATGAATCTTAGATATGATGTTCCATCTTTTGTCATTCGTAGATTTACCTTCCAATCCACCAACTTGGCAGACAATGTGGAGCAGGGAAGAAGGGATGATTCGTTAGAGAGCTCATCTGTCTTATGAGAAGTAAAAATAGAAATTGATAGTTAAATCTGACCTATGGGGATGACAGTTTTCACTTGTTTGCTGTACAATTTAAAATACAAGATAAAGGCCAATTGAGACCATGTGGTAGTACTATTTAAAATAAAAACTGAGATGCAGCTAAACAGCATGGAAAATATAAAGTAAGGTGTTTTTTTTTCTTTCTTTTTTTTTTTTTTTTTTTTCTTTTTGAGGAAAAAAAAAAACCCAGAGTTCTCGCTTTGTGCCGCCCAGCTGGAGTGCAGTGGCCGGAAATCTCAGCTCACTGCAAGCTCCGCCTCCCGGTTCACCGCCATTCTCCCGCCTCAGCCTCCCGAGTAGCTGGGACTCCACACGCGCGCCGCCCATTCCTCGGCTAGTTTTTTGTATTTTAGTAGAGACGGGTTTTCACCGTGTTAGCCAGGACTGGTCTCGATCTCCCCTGACCTGTGATCCGCCCGTCTTGGCCTCCCAAAGTGCTGGGATTACAGGCTTGAGCCACCGCACCCGGCAAGTAAGGTATTGATAGATGACTCCTGGCTAAAAAAGCAAATAATTTTCCTAATACATTGCATTCCTATACTCTGTCACAGAATATTAGAATTTGGTGAAAATAGTTAAATCCACTTTCTTTCCATTGGGGAAATTACCTTTCTAAATATGTTGCCAAACATTTTATTCCGATACCGAGATGAATTATTTCCCTAAAGATAAACATTATCCTGACTTTCAGGATATTACATGCTTACTTTTCTTCATACTTTCTTTTCTTTTTCTTCTCTTTTTTCCTTTTTTTTTTTTTTTTTTTTTTTTTTTTTTTTTTTTTTTTTTTTTTTTTGAGATGGCGTCTTACTCTGTTGCCCAGGCTGGAATGCAGTGGTGCGGTCTCGGCTCACTGCAACCTCTGCCTCCTTGGTTCAAGCGATTCTCCTGCCTCAGCCTCCTGAGTAGCTGGGATTACAGGTGCACGCCACCACGCCCAGCTAATTTTGTATTTTAGTAGAGATGGGGTTTCACCATGTTGGTCAGGCTGGTCTCAAACTCCTGACCTCATGATCCGCCTGCCTTGGCCTACCAAAGTGCTGGGATTACAGGCGTGAGCCACCGCACCCAGCCTCTTCATGCTTTCATAATCTTAGTATGCATTCCTAAGTGTTTCAGTTTCTTCTGTTTGTGAACTTTATATAAATGGCTTGGATGGAGGTCGTGGACAGTGCAGGAAGTTTGGAAAGAGAAAAAATGAATAAGAATTAGAAAGCGGTAACTAAGCTGTTACTTGCAAATGATGTGATTTTCTACATCGACACCCCAAACTAACCTATTGACAAATTTTAAAATAAGAAAGTTCGGTAGAACCTCTGGATAAAATATCTATGTATGAAAATCAATTTAATTCTGTTAAAAACTCACCAATCAGAAAGTTAAATGAAATGATATGTTATTTATAATTGCCAAAAAGCCTAACTGAAACTCCATGATACTTGGGAACAAGTTCAACAAAGGACATATAAAAACCTATATGGAAAAAATTTACAACTTTCTCAAAACCACAAACAAAATGTAAATAAATGGAGAGTTACCATTTTCATAGATGGAAAGGCTCTAGCAATGTCTGTTCCCACTAAATCTACAAATACAATATCACTGCAATCTAACTGCTAAATAATTTTTTTAATAAGTGAATTAATAAACATGGAAAACTACAGGACTAAGAATGGAGAAGACGATTCTGAAGAACAGTGTGGAGGGGCATGCTTTCAGGACGTAGCTTGAGGGTAAACGTTGCTTTATAAACAAACAAAGTCATGCATAATGCTGTAAATAACAATTTACAGCAAAATAGCATTATCAATGAGATGGAAATGATAGACCATTTAATAAATTGGATATCCATATGAAAAATATTAAAATTAGACTTTTACTTTACACCATATGCCGAGATACATTCCAGGTAAAGATATAAGCAAAATTTCAAATTTGAGATGAAAATACTGGAGAATATCTAATCACAGTGTAGGGAGGGATTTAAATAAAGACACAAAAAACACAAGCCCTGGGAAGAATACAGATCAAATTGTCTATATTTAAAACAAAAATTTCCATACATAAACAAACTACAGAATGAGAGATATTTGTAAAACATATAACTGATAAATGATTGGTGTTGAGAATAACTTAAAAAACCCCAAACTCCTTCAAAGCAGTAAGCTGCAGACCAGAAACTCACTAGGAAGATAGTAAAGAATATGAACAAACAAGTCGTGGGAGATGAACCAACATGAAAATAGTCAACATCACTAGTCCTCAGAGAAGTTCACATTAAAACCCAAGTGAGATACCATTTCACATTCTTCAACTGGCAAAAATTGAAAATCTGACAATTCCAAGGGTTAGTCAGGATGTGGAGCATAAAAACTCACATGCCCTGTGATGGGAGTACAAACTGGTATAACCATTTTGTAAAATAATTTTGCATTCTCTAATAAAGTTCAAAATGTGCATAATCTACAATCTACTAATTCCATTTCCAAGTACATGCCAATGGAAACTTGTGCACATGTACACAAGGAGAGATGAAAAATGTTTATAAAAATATTGTTTGTGATAGCAAGAAATGGGAAACATCCTGTATATTTCTCAACAGGAAAAAGAATAAATAAATTGTGCTATATTCATAAAATGAATATTATACAGCAAAGTGAATGTGCCAGAGCCACATTCATGAATATGGATAAATATAAAAAAACAGAGCATTGCAGTATGATATCATTTCTGTAAGACTCTAAGACCGTCAAAACCAACACAATATGTTTAATGAAAACATGCATTTATAGTAAAATCATTAAAAATACGAATGGAGATGATAAACATCAATTCAAGTAAGAGATTATGTTTGGGAAGGGAGGGAAAAGAGGGTTAGTGGGACTGAGAATACTTTAAAAAGTGATATAAAACCAATATGGCAAATACGAAAAAGCAATGAAGAACGATGGGATGCTTGAAATATTTCACACAGAAAGGAAAACCATCATTAGTATGTACCATCATCTCACTGTGCTCAATTTTGATATCTAAACAGTGTTACTTAGTAAGGTCATATCATAGACATATTGAATAGTAATTTCATGATCATACTTATATATGCATATAAAGTTTAGATTTATTTAAATTTTTAGAAACCGATATAGTTAAATAAGCCCAAATATGCAATATATAAATTATATACACCTACAAACTCATTTACTGCAATTAATCAGCAATTCTCAAGAACATCATATTAAAAAAAAAGTGGATAGATGTTGTTAACCTCTGACCTCCTTCCAACTCTTTTCTAACTCAGCCCTTCCATGCCAATCCCCTACACTTGAAGCCTGAGGAAAAGATACTGTCAATGCAAGTTAAACCTGAGATATAAAAGTGGGATCTAGGAAGCATCTGCAGAGTTTTAAAATATTAATGTATCAGGCCAACAAGACAGTGATGTGATTACAAACATTTCCATCACTTTCCTTGATGTTGTTTTCTTTATACGCTAGATTGACAGCCATTAGACTGCACTAGGAGTGACCCAGTCTTTGATTGGAAGAGAATTAACTCTATGTAACACTAGAACTGATGCAAAACAATGGGTAATTTCTGCTGTGAGAAAGGAACCAGTAATGTGCGACTGTGTAATCTAAACTCTGCGGTAACTTACAGATTTAAATGGGAAGAATGACAAAATACTACTGTCTTAATTTCTCAGGCAACGACACCAAAATACCATATATCAGGTGGCTTCGACAGCAGATATTTATTTCTCACAGTTCTGGAAGCTGGAGGTCCAAGATCAGGTTCCAGCTGATTTAGGCACCTGCCTTCTTGCTGTGTCCCCACATGGCAGGGGAAGGAGAGAACTCTGGAGTCTCTTTCTATAGGGACACTAATCCCATCAGATCAGGGCTCCATCCTCATGGCCTCATTTAACTTTAGTTTCTTCCTTACTCCAAATACAGCCACAGTGGTGGTGAAGACTTTAACATACGAATTTTGGAAGGACACATACGTCCGTCTATCCCATATTACCAACTAAGGCAATTATCCTCAAGCCACCTGGGGCCATTTGTTATTTTGTATCATTTGCACAACCAGTTAGGGATGGATACATCAACTGGGCTTGGTTTTGAGGGCTACTCCGTGCGCTTCCTGCTGCTGTCTTGTTAGGGATGAATATCAAGGACATTGGCACCAGCTTTGGGCTCTCATAAAGGGGTTTGAAAACAGGACTATGTTACCTTTCAGAAAAAAGATGGAAATTTAGATGAAAATTTTCAAAAAGATCTAACCTAATAGCTCTAACCTAATAGCTCTTATTCAACTGCTGGATGAAAGATTGTTCTGAATCGTGGAGACAGACAAAATATTTGGGCTTCTTGTTCCTCCCTAGAGCACTGATAAAGCACAGTGCCTGGCACACGTCAAATACCCAATGAAAATGTAATTTACATAATGAACAAATGAATGAAAATTCATTAATGTTTTGCCACTATAGCCCAACTTGGCTTAGTGAGTGACTTGTTAATGGCTTATATTTCTGAACATACCACACTGTCTTCTTTGCTCTGCTTGGCAAGTGCCTTAACACCTTCTACTTTTTGTAGGTCAAGGAGATAATTGCTACTTAATATTTAAAAGCAAATTGATGTCTTGGATAGTGAAGGACAGTTCTGAGGCTTTTTATTTATAGCTTTATCTCCCATGTCCCCATTTCATTCTCTGACTTGTCCTTTTGGTTCTAACCATTAT
Organism: Rhinopithecus bieti; assembly: GCF_001698545.2. Taxonomy (NCBI): domain Eukaryota; kingdom Metazoa; phylum Chordata; class Mammalia; order Primates; family Cercopithecidae; genus Rhinopithecus; species Rhinopithecus bieti. Next base: position 115,857 of record NW_016841755.1, on the reverse strand, counting down.
TTGCTTGGTGTGAATCAGAAAGCCCTAAAGAAGCTGGAAAGAATAAATGAAATGATGTCTCCAATGGGCAAGTGCTTTGGAGATGATACAATAAAACACTGTAAATAAAATGTTTGGCCTTATAATTTTGATGACTTTTTTTTTGCAGTGATAGAAAATAGGGGAAGGGCCACCATCCTTTAGTTTTGGTTGCCAGGACCTACAAGGTGGCAGGCATCAGGAAGAGGGCAGGAGTTCTGCTGGGGCCGGAGAGAGCACAGAAAGGCGAACGGGCAGCTGGGTCTGAAGAGGCTCTGGCCGGATAACGCTCTGATTAAAAAGCACTAATTTAGGAGCTTTCGGCCCCACAAGAAATTGTCTTCACCCCCACCTTTGCACTTTGGCTACTTTTGTTGGCTATATTGAAATAAAGTCACTTTAAAAATCTGAGTTACTTAGAGAAACTGCTTGATAAACTTGTCGAAATAGGAGATGATGTGGAAAGCATGAGCACTTGGAAGTTGGAACAATCCAGATCCCAGTCGTGGCTGTGTCAATGACTAGAATGTGATCTGGGTAACATTTTTAAGTTCAGATCCTGAGTTCTCCATCCATCGACAGGAAGCAATACCTGCCCGTGGCAGTGGATTATTGCAGAGCGAATGGGAGGAAGGCAGCTGCCCGTGCATCTGCATGTGGGAGGCACTGGTGCTCCTTTCATTCCTTTCCCATTCCAGGTGGAATTTTGGAAATCTGAATGGACGTGAAGCCAGACAAGCAATGTAAAGTGGAGAACTAAGACATCTTGGGAGCTGCCGGTGGCCCAGGGTTGGACCAAGAGCGTCACACCCAGAGGAGTCGTGGGCATGTTTCTGTGATAGAATATTGGATGAGCACACTTTAAAACTTTGACTTTGCTTTTTTCAGTTATATTAGAATGACACTTGGTGGTACTGTGTTTTTATCATATGCTCTGGACTTCCACATATGGTTTCTATTGTGTGATGTGGAAGTGACAAGCTTGTGCCTTAAGGGTGCAGGAGGAAAGGGAGACTCCTGTGCTGCCCCCCAGGCTTGAGGGATGTAGAGGTGGATACGGGATTTATGCACGGAGTCATACAACAGCCTCGGTTGGATGGACACTGTAATTAGCACATTTCTTAAAATATATTTTATGACGGCTATTTATACTGTGGCATTTAGTGTGGCTTGCCTGTCTTAATTTGCTAAACTGCTTCTTGTTTCTTTTTAGGAGACAAGAAAATGAAAATAGGGAGAAGTCATAAGGATAGCTCTTTGTGTGTGTGTCTGTGTGTGTAAGCAAGAGAGGACGAGGGAGAGAGAGTTTTTTAAATTTAGTTTAATGTGATTTTAAGTTCCTGGATACACGTGCATGACGTACAGGTTTGTTAGACAGGTAAACTTGTGCCATGATTTGTTGCACCTATCAGCCGATCACCTAGGCATTAATCCCTGCAAGCATTAGCTATTTATCCTGATGCTCTCCCTCCCCCACCACCACAGGCCCCAGTGTATGTTGTTCCACTCCCTCTGTCCAGGTGTTCTCATTGTTCAGCTCCCACTTATAAGTGAGAACATTTGGTGTTTAATTTTCTGTTTCTATGATAGTTTGCAGAGGATAATGGCTTCCAGCTCCATTCATTTTCCTGCAGAGGACATGATCTTGTTCCTTTTTATGACTGCGTAATATTCCATGGTGTACATGTGCCACATTTTCTTGATCCAGTCTATGATTGATGGGCATTTGGGTTGATTCTATGTCTTTGCTATTGTGGATGGTGCTGCAATGAATATACGTGTGCATCTATCTTTATAACAGAATGATTTATATTCCTTTGAATATATACCCAGTAATGGGATTGCTGGGTCAAATGGTTTTTCTGGTTCTAGGTCTTTGAGGAATCGCCACACTGGTGTCCACAATGGTTGAACTAATTTACATTCCCACCAACAACAGAAAAGTGTTCCTATTTCTCTGTAGCCTCGCCAGCATCTGTTGTTTCTTGACTTTTTAATAATCACCATTCTGACTGGCATGGCAGCACTTCACCGGATTCTTCAATCCCAAACTTTTCCCGCCGCGCAGCGAAAATCACAGCCGGCGACCACCGGGAAGGTGCAGACCAAACTAGGCATTATGCCGAGGTGATGTCAATCTGAAGAGACCAAGATTTACCTGGTCGCACCTTGTGGGAACGCCCCGGACACGCCCGTGCCCGCCTAATTGCCACTCCCACCTCCTAAAAAGAAGCCGCTCCGGAGGCACGCCAACGCGCGGCTTCCTAAACAGTACTCCTACCACTCCCTGTCGGAGAATGACAGGATGTGGGCGAATCCGTCGAAGAGCATGATACGGGTGACTCTGGGGGGCCCCTTTTGTCGGGGGCGCAACAAGACCTCTCCCTACCCAACCTTCTTCCCTTGAAGCTAGGTGACCAGAAATAAAGCTTGCAGTTTTGCTCCTACCCTTGCCTAGTCGCTGGTTCTTTTGTACCCGCTCTGGTGGTCTTAGAAAAACAAAACAATTAGATGCTATCTCATTGTGGTTTTGATTTGCATTTCTCTAAATCAGTGATGTTGAGCTTTTTTTCATATGTTTGTTGGCTGCATATATGCCTTCTTTTGAGAAGTGTCTGTCTGTTTATGTCCTTTGCCCACTTTTTAGTGGGGTTGTTTTTTTCCTGTAAATTTGTTTAAGTTCCTTGTAGATTCTTTGTCAGATGGATAGATTGGAAAACGTTTAGGGAGAGAGAGTTTAATAGGAAACATATTGACGCCTTCAGAGAAGAGAAGGAAATATTTAAATGTTTTGAGAGAAAAGGCATAATTAAGTTGAAAAGGTTGTCTAGCCTCCATATAAACATCCTCCCCAAGTTTTTAGAAAAGTTTTATTATTATTATTATTAAGATAACTTTATTTTGAGATTTTGGTGTGGTGATTTAATAGCAGAGAATAAAGAAAAAAATGTGATAGAGACCAGATAATTTAAAAAGTTGAGGAGTGTTAGTCTGTTAGTCTCTTTTGAGATAAATCACTACTAGTCTTTCAAATTCAGTTTGCATTTGTTTGTAGTTGGCCTTCAGGGTGGAGCCACGAGGACAATGGCTAGAGCATTGTTTTATCCACTGGAGCAGCTTTGTTTCTGTTCTGCGCTTTGCTGCCCATTAATTGAGTCACCTTGTATGTGTGATTTGGTTCTCTGGGTCTCACTTTTGTCATTTGTGAAATGTCATCTGTGTAATGACAGAACATGTCTCATAAGATTGCTGTGTTAAATAACATGGGTAGCACCTGGCCCATAATAAATGTCCAGCTAATACAGTTATCATTTCTCTGTGTTTATACTGAGCAGTGTATTACAGAGAATTATGTCTGTGCGTATTATTTAGCAGCATGGCTGAAAAGGAAAAAGTGGAGTAGAACTGGGAATCGGGTACAGAGACTTGGAATTTATCCACTGCAAGAGTTGGCATTATTTCTTTTTGCTTTGTTTCTCTTCCTATCCTGTTGAATCATGTCCTTGGAAAGCCGAAATTAACCTCTTCCTAAAATCTGAAACTGCTAGTATAATACATACAAAATACATACTCTTCTCGTAGTTTGCATTCCTTCTGATTTAAAATAAGTTATTATTGAAATATTTGTTTTCTTTTTCCAGTTCATTTGTGTGATCATTTCAATGTACTTTTACTAGCTTTCACAGTGTGGTATACATTCTGCTGAATATGAGCCAGAAAGCTGAGAAAAGAGGAAGAAAAATTCAAAGAGGAAGAGTAGGAGGAAGCTTTGATCTGGGAAGAGCTTGCAGACCCATGGGGCAAATGGTCCTGAGGGCCAGTGGTCTCCATGTGTTGCGGTCTATGGGCAGTGGTCTTTGCATGCTGTAGTCTCCACATACAGTGGGCTCCGCATGCTGTGGTCTCTGCGTGCTGTGGCTTCTGTGTGCTGTGGTCTCTGTGAGCTGTGGTCTGTGTGTGCTGTGGCCTCCACATGCAGTGGTCTGTGTGTGCTGTGGCTTCTGTGTGCTGTGGTCTGTGTGTGCTGTGGCTTCTGTGTGTTGTGGTCTCCGTGAGCTGTGGTCTCTGTGTGCTGTGGTCTCCGTGAGCTGTAGTCTGTGTGTGCTGTGGCCCCCGTGTGCAGTGGTCTCTGCCTGCTGTGGTCTATGCTTGCTGTGGGAAGGCCTCCACAGGAGCCATGTGGAGCAGGCCTGCTGCCCCCTGCTGGCAGGGTGAGGAGGCATCACAGAGACTGTTCTGTGGTGGGAAAAGGAAAGTTGTAGAAGAAAAATTTCACCAGAGGCCTGTTAAAAATGGCAATAAATAGTCTTTACCCAAGACTATTGCAAAAGGAAAGAGAGAGAGGGAGGGAGTAAGCGAGCACTAGAACTCAGCTCTGTCGAGACGAAAAGCAGGAGTGGTTTGAAGGGTGGAAAGCTCTAAGTATGTCAGGGCAGAGGCTGGTCATGGGATGAGGAAACCTAGGCTTGCTAAGTGGCCTTTGTTTTCAAGGTTCCTACCTTCCCATAGAGACTGAGGAATAAGGATGCTATCTTTCTGTCTTTCTTTTCCTCCAGCTTTATTGAGGTATAAGTGACAAATACAAATTGTATATCTTTAAGGTGTACTTTTTGGTGTCTTAATATCTGTGTGCACTGTGAAATGATCACCATCATCAGGGAGGTATCTTTCTTGATGGTTATATTTCAAAGTGATGGCCCCCAGGTTCTTGAGGAAGACAGTCCTGGGCTATAAAACTGGCTAGAGGCTGGAGGAAGCTTTACATCTCAAAGGGGCAGATAAAGGAATTACAATGGCAAGTTTTCTAAAGTAAATGCTCTAGGAAAAGGGAGATGGGGCTGTACAGTCAGGAGGAAGCCTGCCTAAAGTTTAGCGCAGCTGAGGGGATAGTGAGGCCCTGTGGATCACAGTGAGGGGGCCAGGGAAGGACATGAGGGAGGACAAAGGGGCTCAAGGCCCAGAGAGGCTATAGAGTGGGAATGCCCAAGCCATGGCTCCGAAAGGCACCTGCTGGCTTCAAATCCAACTCCCCCACTTCCTAAGTATGTGACAGAGCCAAGTGACTTGAGCTCTTGGGCCTTGACTTCCTTTCACGTAAAATGGGCATATTGTTAGAAGGATTAAATCAAGTAATTACTGTGAATGCTTAGCCGGCTGCCTGGCGTGTGCTATGGGGTAATGTAAGGGTTTTATTTGACACAATTGCATAGAGATCCCAGGCAAATAGTGTGGTCTTCTTGAGTGGCAGGGGTTGGAGCTGAATATCTTCACCGGACCAGGATGGGAGGGCCGGTGTGTGTTCCTAAGAAGTTCAGCTTTAGGGGGGACATGAGAGTTTTAAGCAGGGTTGTGACATGGTGACATTTAGATTCTTAGAACAATCTGTTATTCATGAAGAGGGTATGTGTGTTAGTCCATTTTCACGCTGCTATAAAGAAATATTTGAGATTGGGTAATTTATATAGAAAAGAGGTTTCATTGGCTCATGGTTCTGCAGGTTGTACAGGAAGCATGGTGGTATCAGCTTCTGGGGAGGCCTCAGGAAACTTAGAATCATGGCCAGGAGCAGGAGTAAGGGGGAGGGGAGGTGCTACACACTTTTAAACACCAAATCTTGTGAGAACTCTATGGCACTATAGTACCAAGGGAGGAGGATGCTAAACCATCATGAAAACTCCACCCCCATGATCCAATCACCTCCCACCAGGTCCCACTTCCAACACTGGGGATTACAATTCGACATGAGATTTGGGCAGGGACACAGATTTAACCATATCAGTCCATTACATACACAGAGCAGTACTGTTTTCTGTTATTTTGGGAATGAGAATTTTTTTTTTTTTTTTTTTTTTTTTTGAGACAAAGTCTCTCTCTTATTGCCCAGGCTGGAGTACAATGGCATGATCTTGGCTCACTGATACGAAGTTGATCACATGAATACGTTCTGAGAGGATATTTGACACATTTCCCACTGTATTCATCATGTGTTTTATTTTCTGTATTTTATGATGTTTCAGCATCTTGGGAGCTTTGGTTGTTATGGTGAGACAGACCTTCCCAGGGCTGGTGAGTTCCTAGAGACAGCAAATGACTGCCCTGAGAGTGCGCCTTTCATATGAAAACCAACAACCCAAAGCCTGTACCCCGTCCACTTCCTTGATCTGCCTCTCACACCCGCAGCCAGCGTTTCCCCTGCCCTGAACCACCCCAGGGCCAAACACTGAACTGAGGATCACCTGCCCCTAGAGTCCGCTGAATAAGTCAAGCTGTCCAGTCCTAGACTTGCTCACACTTGCCTCTCCTGCCACACCCACTCCTTCCTGTGGCCCACACAGTGTGGGCATGGGGCCATCCTGTCCCTCCACGTCTGCTGCCTCCTGACTGCCCTGGTGCCTCCTCCCACCCATGGCCCTGTGCTGCGTCCTGTGGCCCCTTGCCTCGGGAGCTGTAAGTAAGAATCCTTCCTTCAAGGGCATTGATCTGTCTGTGTAGAGCAGTTACCTCTGCAGATTAAATCTCGGTGTGATGGACCATATGCCTCACCCTTCTGTGCTTCTCCTGTGCTGCCATCTTCTTTCCTCTTCACAGGCAGCTGTTGGCCCTGGGTGTTCCCTGGCATCTGCCTGCCTTGATGGCTCTTCCTGCTTCCTGGTGGGCTCACGTCCTCCAGGTTTAATGGCCCAGGGCGCACACTCAGCAAGGCTCCAACCTTCCTGCTCACGTGGGTGTGTGGCTAGTGTGGAGATAGGACATCTCCCTATGAACCACAGCCACTTCAGAGAGCTCGTGACCTCCGCTTCTCCCCGAGACCTTCTTCAGTTCAGAGACAGAGCCTTGCTTCTGATTTTGTGTGCATTTTAGCTATGAGGGTTTATTTCATGCCTTGCTTGTTGGATGGATGCCAAGCCACTTGGGCAATATGCTGGGCCAAGAGGAACCAGAAAAGAGGGATGGCTCAGCCAGGAGGGGAAGCAGAATCAGAGGTAGGCGGCTCATCTTCTTTGAAAAGTGACAGCTATTTGTGTTTTGGGGGCAGCGATGAGAACACTGCGGGACTTCTTTAGAGTCCTTACCCAGTCTGAGCAGGGGTGACGACACCCTTCTTTCTCACTGAGGGTCGGGGACTCTTCAGGGAGTGAGGGCAAGGCTGGAGAATGTCTTTCCAGGGAAGGCAAGCAGAGCCTATGACAGAGGAGTGAGTGGAAGAGGCCACCCAGGCTGCAAGGACAAGTGAGGACATGCAGAAACACACAGGGAGGTCATTGCAGAAACAGGGAGGGCATTGCACAGTGAGAGATGTGAGGACACGGGGCCAGGAGACATCAAAGTCCTAATCCCCAGCACCTGTACATGTGACCTTATTTGGACATAGGGCCTTTGCAGAAGTGATCAAGTAAAGATGAGGTCGTTGAATGGAAGTTTACATGATCCTGTAAATGTTCTTATAAAATGGAAGTTTACATGATCATGATCATGTTCTTACAAAAAAGGGAATTCTGGACACAGAGACAGACAGTCCTGGAGGGAAGACGGAGGAAGACGGAGTAGAAGACACAGGGAGAAGATGGCCATCACCAAGCCAAGGAGGGCGTCCAGATCAGGTCCTTTTGTCATGACCTTCAGAAGGAACCAGCCCTGTGACACTTTGATCTTGGACTTCTGATCTCCAGAACTAGGAGAGGATATATTTGCATTGTTTTCAGCCAGGGGTCCCCAACCCCTGGGCCACAGACCAGTGCCACTTCATGGCCTGTCAGGATCTGGGTTGCACAACGGGAGGTGGACAGCAGATGAGTGAGTGAAGATTCATCTATATTAACAGCCACTCCCCATGGCTCACGTCACCACCTGAGCTCAGCCTCCTGTCAGATCAGCAGCAGCATTAGATTCTCATAGGAGTGCAAACCCTATTGTGAACTGCGCATGGGAGGGATCTAGGTTGCAAGCTCCTTATGAGAATCTAAGGCCTGATGATCAGTCACTGTCTCCCATCACCCCCAGATGGGTCTGTCTAGTTGCAGGAACACAAACTCAGTGCTCCCACTGATTCTACGTTATGGCGAGTTGTATAATTACTTCATGACATATTACAATTAATAATAATAGACATAAAGTACACAATAAATTTGATGCGCTTCAATCATCCTCAAACCATCATCACCAACACTGATCCGTGGAAAAATTGTCTTCTACAAAACTGGTGCCAAAAAGCTTGGGGACGACTGTTTTAGGCCACCTGGTGTGATATTCTGTTCCAGGAGCCCCAGGAAGCGAATGTGCCTTGTTGAGGGTTAGCAAGCTCCCTCTAGCATTTCTGGATATTCCTTTCCTCAGGAAGATGTCTGAAAACCAACTAAACCAAGGGGAAGTTTACCAGCAGGACCCTGGATGTCCTAGGAATCAAACGAAGAGGGATACAGCCCCACCCTGGCAAGGCCAGCAGGAGTGGACCACAGGCTGCCAGCCATGAATCAGAGCGAGAAGAGCCGGGGTGGGGGGTGCTTTTTCAGCTGTTTTCTTTTCTGTTTTTCCTGTCCCTACTTGTTTTCTCCACCTTCCCAAGTGTTGGGGGATAGAACTGCTGGCCTCTTTGAAATCACAACCTTGGGACTCCTCAGCAAGACACAAGGCAAAATTCTCTCCCTTTTCAGGTAATACTCTGGGAGGGGCCATCCCTGGCTGATGGCAGGGATGGAGGCAGGGGCAGAACTCTGATGGGCAAGTGGAAGAGGAACCTTTCCCAGAGTAGGGTGGTCAGCTGGCTGGCAGGCAGAGGGGAGGGCTGGCTCTGATGCGTGCTGGCTACCCTATAGCCTTCCCTCAAGCCCCAGTCGGCATGGGAGGAACGCTGCGCTCCATGATGAGGCCCGGGCCTTTCTCTAAGTATTTATTTCTGTGGCCTCTGGGGCAAGGTTGTGTGTTTCACCCATTTGGTCTGGTTTCCAGCTATAACCCTTTGTTCTGGGTTTCTGCCGCAAGTACCTCCCTGGACCATGTCATGATTGGACAACTTCAATATATACACAGCTCCTGTCTTGATTCCTGCAAACTCAGCCAGTTCCAGCCTTCAGTGTTTCACTGATTTTGTTGAAGGTGTGAGAGTGAAGGAAGGCCCCTGTGATTCTGAAAAGGAAAATGTAAAGTTCATTAGAAGCTCCCAGTGAACCTGGAATCTGTCATGATCCTTCTTGAGGGGGAAGATCAAGCTGTTCATCCCTAAGCCTTGCTTTTCCACCATGCTGGAAGAACATTGTCCACTGCTCTCAAAGATCAGCTTCTTCACTTCTCCTCTCCTCTTCATGAGAATCTTCATCATCCAGAGAGAAAGGCCAGGTCCTCCTTGATACCAATCTAGATCAACTTCATTTCTCCACCTCCAGATGAATGAGAGGAGGAACACCCATTTTCTTCAGTGTCAGATTGGCTTCGCATGACACAAGGAAGATATTCACAATGCAATCCACTTCTCAAAGTCTGAGCTATGCAATAGTAAATGCAGAAGAAGCCCCTGTACCTGAAGTACTCCAATATTTGGATAGTTAATTAAAAGAATCAGTTAAATGGGGAATCATAAGGAAATGCTGCATGCATGCATGAATTTATTTTAACTTCAAACATAAGTACGTGGTTTCATTTGCCAATCTTTAGATGAAGAACCAAGGTTAATTCTCTGAGTCTAGTGTTTAATTCTGTGTCATCTGTCTTGCATAAACTATGGCCATATTTCATCATCTACTGTGTTCAACTTTGCTTTCTTGAAAGTAGTATAAACCAAAACTATCTGAGACAGCTCTCAATCAATTTAGAAAATTTCTTTTGCCAAGGTTAAGGATGTGCCTGTGATACAACCTCAGGAGGTCCTGAAGACATGGCCCCAAGGTGTTTGGGGTATAGCTTGATTTTATACATTTTAGGGAGGCATGAGATGTCAATCAAGGCATATAAGGTGTACGTTAGTTCAGTCCAGAAAGGGAGGACTACTCAAAGCAGGAGCTTCCAGATCATAGGTGGATTTAAACATTTTTCCAATTAGCAACTGGTTGAAAGAGTTATTAACAATAGAAAGGAATGTCTGGGTTGTGATAAGGAGTTGTGGAGACCAAGGTTTTATCATGCAGATGAAGGCTCTAGGTAGAAGGCTTCAGAGAGAATAGATTTCAAATGTTGATTATCAGACTTAAAGAGTCTGTTCTATCAGTAATTCTAAAAGGAAAGGGGGGTACAAATGAGGTATGTCTGGATCCCCATTCCCATCATGGCCTGATCTAGTTTTTCAGGTTAACTTTGGAGTACGCTTGGCCAAGGGGAGGGATCCATTCAGATGGTTGGGGGACTTAGACTTTTATTTATAGTTTACAGTAGAATGAGGACTTAAAGACACTTGCAAAGGAATCTGAGTTCAGAATCCCTTTAAAAATATATTTTTGATTAGTTGTAGAAAGTGGGATTAACCTGATTCTTCAGGTCATAATGGACTTGTCATAGGCCCCTGCAAGGGTCCTTTCTTTGTTATGCTGTATTATGAAATGAGATTACATCGTGTCATGTTATATTATGCCGCACTGTGGAATTTCTATTCTTCCTCACCTGTCTTGACTCCAGCTGCCCTCCCCTAGGTTCCCATTCTTGTTGATTACCCTTAAACAGATGTGTATCCTTGTAAAGTAGACGGTGAATGTTTCTGTTTTCAATTCATCTAAATGGTGTTAATTTATGAATCTCATTCTTACTCTTTTTTTCTGTTCACTTTTTTTGGTAGACTATTCATACTGCTAAATATATACCTAGTTTGGGGTTTTTTTTGACCAGAGCATCATAATCCACAGTCTATATTTTTCCACATGTTTCTTATTCATTTCCCATAATGATAGCACAGTTATTTCTTGCTGCATCACAAAACGCCTCAAAGGTTTGTGCCTGAAGATGATGCTTTACTTGCTTATGATTCTGTGGGACTACGGTTTGAGAACTGAGCAGTTCTTCCAGCCTGGCCCTGGATCTCTCATATGCCTGTGGCCATCTGGTTGCTCAGCAGGGGTTGGATCATCTCAGATCCCAGTACCACGTCTGGAGGCAAGTGCTGGCTATCTTCTGGACTCTGTGTCACCAGTGTCTAGCAAGTAGCCTTGGCTCCTTTACAAACCCCAGTGTACAAGAACTTTCAAGCCTCTGCTATATCATGGTGGCTAATATCTTATTGGCAAAAGCAATTCAAGTGGCCAACCTGAGAGTGCGTGAAGATGGGTGTGCATACAGGGAGGCACGATTCATCGGGAGCCGTTGCCGTAACGACCTACCACAGACACTGGGATACCTTGACGTCCTGCTACCCAAACAGATGGATAGGCTCGTACATGAGTCTTACAAATCTGTTTGAGTTGGTGTGTGTGTATGTGTGTGTGTGTGTGTGTATATATACACTTTCTTTAACAAAATTGTATCACTTTGCATTTCAGAGCTGTGATAACAGTTTCCATTTCACCAGTTGTGCACAGAGTTTCTACCTCCCTACTTTCTCACCTATATAGTATATGATATTATCTGTCTAACTAAAATTTTACCATTTTGGTGGTTGTAAAATGATACACTATTTATTCCATATTTCTTTGATTACTTGTATGAGACCAATTAACAGTTCATATATTTCTTAGTCATTTGGGCTTCTCTTTCTTTGAATTGTATATTTCTATCCTTTGCCCATTTTCCTATTAAGTTTATTTTTCCTTGTTGATTTGTAGGTGCTCTTTATATATCATAGAAATTATATTTTACATTCTCTCATCTGCCAGCTTTTCCCTCATGGTTTGTGTTTTTGTACTTTTAAAGAAGTTTTTCTCCTCCCTACCTAGATCATAAAGTTATTCCAGTGCATTTACTTCTATTAGCTTTTTAATTTTACACTTTACATATAGGTCTTTAATTTATATGTGGTGGAAAATAGAAATCCACCTGGTTTTCTCCTTGCAGAGTATGTGAAGTTTTCCTATCATTAATTACCTGTTTGTTTTCTATTTTCCTTGTAAAATTACAGGCAAATCTATGAGCTCTCTCTTTTATCCCATGGGGATATGTCTCTGTCTCTGTGCTAGTACAATATTACTTTTGTTACCCTAATCTGTAGTATGTCTTAATATCACATAGGGAGAGTCCTCTCTGCTTACTCTTCTTTTAAAAAGTTTACTTGGCTATTTGCAGACCTTTATTATTCTTTATGTATTTTAATATGAGTTTGAGAAATTCTTCAAAAATTTTCTTCTGGAATGTTGGTTGGGATTATATTGATAATTTATAGGTTATTTGGGGGGGGGGTGATTAACATCACACAAGCCCAAAATAATGAAAGCACAAAGATAGTGGCAAAAATCCTAAGAAAATTTGAAGCAGTAATTATAGCCATTACCCCTGCATTCCTTGATCCATGGGTGAGCTCTAATAAACTTTCAAACACACCTATTCTGTTTCATCATGCACTAATTTTGTCATTTTATATTTTATAAAAGTTGTAGTACAAAATATGTAAGTGTAATTTATTTTTGATAGTGATTTTGGGTTTTCATGACTTTGATAAACTCATTTATTTGTTCTGATAGTGTGTGTGTGTGAGAGAGAGAGAGAGAAAGAGAGAGAGAAATAGAGAATTTCCTTGGGATTTTCTAAGTATGTCCAAGATCTTACATAGTTTTACTTCTTTATTTCCAAATTGGATGACCCTATTTTTCCTATCCATTTCTTTTGCTTTTTCCTCTTCACTCCTCTGCTTCCTTTCCTTCTCCTCTCTCTTCCTTCTTCTTTCACATCTCTTTCTTTCTCCTTCTTCTCCTCTTTCTTTTTATACTTATCTTACTGCGTTGACTAAAACCATTCAGTTCAGTGTTCAATACGTTTCTGATCTTGTTCTAAAACTTAGGAACCAAAGCAATCTGTCTTTCAGCAATAAGGATGATACTAGCTGTTGGTTTTTCATAGATATCCTTCACCAGGCTGATGAAGTTCCCTTCCATTACTATTTTGTTGAAACTTGTTATCATGAATGGATTTTGGATTTTGCCAAGTACATTTCCTGCATCTATTAAGATGATCATGTGTTTTTTTTTTTTTTTTTTGTCTTTTTGTCTATTAATATAGTTTATCGCAGTAATTGATGTTCAAATGTTAAACCAACCTTCCATTATTGGGAAAATATCACTTGATCAAAATGTATAATCCTTTTTATATGTTACTGGATTTAGTTTGCTGATATGTAATAAGCATTGCTGTCTAAGTTCATGTGGAATATTGATTTGTAGTCTTCTTGTCCTGGAATGTCTTTTTATGGCTTTGTAATGTTGGTAGATAATAGTAGTATACCAGGAAGTACTACGCATTAAATGATTTGAAAAGTCTTCTCTATTTTCTGAAATTGTGGAGGATTGGCATTATTGCTTTAAATATTTGCTAAAATTTGACAGTGAAGTCACCCGGGCCTTGGTTTCTCTTTGTGGGAAATTTTTTATTACCATTTCACATTATTTTCTTGTATTGGCTTGTTATTTTCTTGTTATAGACTTATGTTAGAATATAAATTCTTCTTGAGTCAGTTTTGATAGTTTGTATTTCTAGATTTTGCCCACTTCATCTCAGTTGTCTCATTTGTTAACATATCATGGTTCATATACTCTCTAATAATTGTTTAAATTTCTCTAGTTTCCTTAATGACATCCTTTTTCTTTTTCCAATTTTGCTAAGTTTTGTATTCTTTATTTTCCTCCTGGTCTTGTTAAAGATTTGTGGGTTTTTTTAGTTTTTTTTTTTTTTTGTGAAAGAACACACTTTTGATTTCATTGATATTTTCCTGCAGTCTTTCTGTTTTCTATTTCATTGATCTTTTTGATCTTTGCTCTAATTTCCTACTTAGTTTCTTCTGTTTACTTTGGGCTTAATTTGCTCTTCTTTTCCTGGTTTCTTAAGGTAGAAGCTTAGGTTATTTATCTGTTACCTTTTTCTTTTATGATATAAAGTTTAAAGCTCTAAATTTCCCTGTAATTACTTTTTTAGCTCCATCCCATAAATTTGATATTTTAAAAACTTGTGTTCATTTCAAAGCATTCTCTAATTTCCCTTATGATTTCTTTGATTTGTGGGGTATTTAGAAGCATGTTGCTTAGTTTTCCAATATGTGAAGATTTTCCAGATTTTCTTTCTATTGCTACAGACAATTTTCTCTCCAGTATTAATACCATTGTAATTTGAGAACACACTTTGTGTCATTTCAAGCTATTTAAATTTTGAAAACGTGTTTTTTGAACCAGCATATGGTCTGTGCTGGAGAGTCTTCCATATGTGCTTGCAAAGATTGTGTGTTTTGTAGTTGTTGTGTGGCATGTTCTATAAATGTCAACGTGATGGACCTGGTTGATAGTGCTTTTCCCGTCTTCTATATTCTTGATTTCTGTCTTAATATTCTAATAATGATTGGGAGCAGGATACGGAAATCTTCAGCAATTATTGTTGTTGAAGATTCTAATCATTGCCAGAATCATCCCTGTATTTGTTTCAATTCTGTCAGTTTGTATTTCGGGTATTTTGAAACCTTGTTATTAGGTGTGTGTATGTTGTTATATCTTCCTGATATATTGGCCCTTTTATCATTATAAAATGTTTCTTTTTATCTTTAAAACTATGTCTTAAAGTCAATTTAATATTAACATAGCCATTCTAGCTTTCTTATAGCTGCAGTTTGCATTGTATACCTTTTTTTATCTACTTATTTTCAGTTTATTTACATGTTTGAATTTAAGGTGTATCCTTTGTAGACAGAATATATTTGGATCTGTGTTTTTTCCAGTTTGACAGTGTCTTCCTGTTAATTCGGGTTTTTGAACATTCACATTTGATATAATTGTTGATACAGTGAGATTTACACTTGACATTTTACTGTTATTTTCTTTATGCCTTCTGTCTTTTCTGTTTCTCCCGACTTCCCTTACTGTTTTGTTTTGTGCTAAGTATTTTTAATGTACAATTTTAATTCCTTTGTAGATTTAAAATAATTTTGTTTTAATAATTTTGTGGTTTTGAAAACAGGTGCTCTATGAATTAAACTATGCATTTTACTTATTGCAATCTACTTCTTACTTAATTCTGGCAAAATGAGAAACTTACTCCAAGGTAGCTCCATCACCTCCTCCTTCTCTGAGCCATTGTTGTCATATTATTACATATAAATATGTTATGAACCTAACAACATAATATTACAATGATCACTTTAGGCAATTTCATGTCATTAAAGAAATTAGAAGAAATGAGAAGAAATACATTTGGAGTTTTTTATATTAACTTACATATTTACCATTTCCAGTGTTCTCCATTTCCTTCATTTCCTATGGATTGAAGTGACTATCTGGTGTGATTTCCTTTCAGCTTGAAGCTTTATAGTTGTTTTCGGGGTCATTTCACCCAGTTGTTTTCAACCATTTTTAGTTGGCTGTAACCAGAACCTATCAACCAACTAACCAGCTTACTTTCCTTCCTTCCTTCCTCTCTCTCTCTCTTTCTCTCTTTCTTTCCTTCTTTCTCTCTTCTCTTCTGTCTGTTCCGTTTTTTTTCTTTCTTTTTTGGTCTTTGCATTTTAACTCTGAGTTGGATACTTAGTCTATTTGTTTACAAATAGTTTTTTTGTGTCTATTTGTTTACAAATAGTTTTTTTGTAACTATTTGTAATGAGTTTTTGATACATTTCTTTAAAGTTATATATTTCCCTATAAATAATTGCTCTTTCTGTCATCACAAAAATTGTTATGTAATATTTTCAAGGTATTCAGTTTAAATAATTCCTTAATTTTTCTTTTCATTCTTCTTTAACAAAATATTGCTTAGTAGTATGCAACTTGTTCCTAGGTATATTATTTATTTATTTATTTGCTTTTCAATTTGTTATTTATTTCTAATTTTAAAGCAATACAATTAGAGAACAGAATTTTGTAATTTTTTTTTGGAATTTATTTGAAGAATATTTTGGGGATTAATATTAATCATTTTTGTGTATGCCTGTGTGTGTGTGTCTGTGTGTGTGAATATATTAAATGCAACCAAAAGATTATGTGCAACGTGCAGACTTGTTAGATGTATATTACTGGAAGTTTACTGCATTATTTAAAATTTCAATATGTCTGCTTCTGTTTCATCCAGTTGTATTTATCATTTTGAGTGGGGTATGATTTAAAAATTACAAGGTCAATTTCTTAAAGTATTTGTTGCTTCCCAGTTTTTGACAGTTGTTTTATAAATTTTAAAATCTGTATTGTTACGTGTAGATCTGTTCATAATCTTTTTTTAATATACTGCTCCTTTTAACAGAAGACAATATTCCTCTTAACAACATTTAGTTTTCTTTGCATTCCATTTCTTCTCATATTAAGTTTGTTACCTCAATTGTATTTTAGTTAAAATTTGGCGTATCATTTTATTCATATATTTTAAACTTTTATTTAAATTTTTTTATGCACGATAGAGTACTAGATCTAGTTTTTCTGTTTTTTTTAGGTTTAATCTGAGAATTTCTATCTTTTGATTGGCTAATTTAATCCTATTTTATTTATCATGGCTACTATAATAGGAATTATTTATACCTTCTTAATTCCTATTTTCTGTGTATCAAATTATTTTTTTTCTGCCTTTCATTGGATAGATTAAATTTATCTTTCTATTGTCATAAAAACCATGAACTATTTTCATTCTTTGTTTGGTTACTCCTAACTTATTGTACTTATTATCTCTTTTTGAGATAGGGTGTCACCCTGTCACCCAGGCTGGAGTTCAGTGGCGTGATCTCAGTTCACTGCAACCTCTTCCTCCCAGGTTCAAGTGATTCTTGTACTTCAACCTCTAGAGTAGCTTGGACTACAGGTATATGCCACCATACCCAGCTAATTTTTGTATTTTTAGTAGAGATTAGGTTTCATGTTGTCCAGGCTGGTCTCAAACTCTTGGCCTCAAGTGATCCGCCTACCTCGGTCTCCCAAAGTGCTGGGGATTACAGGTGTGAGCCACTGTACCCAGTCTATACTTATTATCTTAAACTTATTAATTTTAGTATTACTTCTTTAAATAGGACAAGTGATTTAATATGACTGACTTTTCTCCGGTTCCTTCTACTTCCATCTCCAAGATGCTGTCCTCATTAAAAAAAAAAAAAAAAAAAACTTTTAGGCCAGGTGTGGTGGCTCACACCTGTAATTCCAGCACTTTGGGAGGCCGAGGCAGGTGGATCACAAGATCAGGAGTTCGAGACCAGCCTGGCCAATATGGTGAAACCCTATCTCTACTAAAAATACAAAAATTAGCCGGGCATGGTGGCGGGTGCCTGTAATCTCAGCTTCTTGGGAGGCTGTGGCAGAAGAATCACTTAAACCCAGGAGGCAGAGGTTGCAGTGAGCCAAGATCGCACCAGTGCATTCCAGCGAGACTCTGTCTCAAACAACAACAACAACAACAAACAACAACAACAAAAACTTTTAGTTAAAGTATGATAAATATACATAAAATACACACATCATAAGTGTATAGATAAGTGAATGTTCACAAACTGAATTCACACATGGGTGCTGCAGACACACCTACCAGCAGAACACGACGAGCATTCCAGACTGCTGTGCCCTTCATGCACCTTCCTAGTTATTACCTTGCCTCCACCACCCAAAAGGACGTCTAACACCTTGGATTCCTTTTGTTTTAGTTCTTCACACAGATGGAATCATGTTGTGTCATCCACATTGTTGCACTTAGTTGCAGATGATTAGTTCCTGGTTTTGTTTAGTGTTCCATTGCATGCCTATACAGTTTATGGATTGATCCTGATGTTTAAAGACGTTTGGGTTGCTTCCAGCTTTTGGTATTGCAAATAGTGCTATGATAACATGGTGGTGCCTGTCTATTGGTGTTTGAGCCTATGTGAGGCTTTATTTTGGATGTATGCCTTGGGAATGGAATTGCTGGGGCATAGGGTATACACACATTTAGCTTTAGCAGATGCTGCCAAACAGTTCTCTGAAGTGGTGTTCTCATTCACATTCCACCAGCACTTTTTGAGAATTTTAATTGTTTCACATTCTTATCTATACTTGATACTTTCCTTTGTCTCCATTTTAGTTATTCTGGCGGTGTGAATTGCTATTTCATATTCCTCCAGCTTCTAAATTCTGGGTTGTTAGAGATTCTCATCCTCGCTCCCTTCCTCCTTTACTTTACTTTTTGTTTGTGTTTTTCTTTAACTCTTTTTAGCTTCTTCTTTTCTTAAACAACAGTAAACCCTACTAATTTATTTACTCATCATTCCCATATATTTCATTGTATCCTCCTGTATACATCTATTAAGGGTGTTTTAGGATCATTGTATGATAAGCCTTCTGAATCTGTATGTCTCTGAGAATATATTTTTTGTTTACTCACCTTTAAATAATTCAATTGTACCAAAATCATAGGCTTGACATTCTTTTTCTTTAATTCTTTTACCAAGTATAATTTTGAAAAGTTAAAACAAGAATCACATGCAAATAAGAAATGAGCACATACCAAAGATTTTATGCAACTTGTTAATTAATGAGGAAACCATCAAGATTCAAAAGAGTACTTGAAGAACACACACAGCACAATGAGTTAAGCTTTCTGAAATCAATTTGCAAGTAGATGCACCCCTATAGGGGAGTAAAATGTAATGTGTGGAGTTATCTTTTCTAACCAGAAGAAATTAATTTTATCTCTTCCAGATTAATTTTTTTTGCATAACTGTGGGCAACGACATTTGCATTTCTCACAGTTTTCTACAAGCAAACTTCTACCCCTGCAGAGTTGTAAAGGAAATCATTCAATAGATAATCAATCAAAGATGCATGTCCCTATAGGAACAGATGATCCCAGAGGCCCTGTGAATGACATCCTGCACTATACTGAAAGGATGCCCATTGCCTCTTCTGCTTATGTTCAAGCATTGGAGATTTTTTTTTTGATGCTTTGAAAATACTGCCTCATGGTTTATTCAAAGATACTTTTGAGAAGCCTGATGCTAACTCACTTTTTTTTTAGCTTTGGAGCAATTTATTATTGTTGACCAGCCCTTCTAGAATTTTCTTTTTAACCTTCATGTCCTTAAGTTTTATTATAATATATTAATATCTAGGTATGAATTCTCTTTCTTGTCTGCTGTCATTCCAGAAGTCTTTCACCTTTCTTTAACTCAAGACATTGTCAGGGACTATTTTTCCAATATTTTCTCAAATTATTTTTTTTCTCTTCCTCTGATATGTCTCTTATTAGTCCACAAACACTTTTACTTCTTAGGTCACATAACTTTTATGTATTCTTTTATATTTTCTGTCTCTTTATTCCCAATAATGATTGGTAAGTTTCTTTACCTAATTGTTCAGCTCCTGAGATTTTATTTACCTTTATTCAGTTTATTTATTCCATTGACTGAGTTTATTATTTCAAACCCAATGATTTTTCTTGTTAACTGCCTGTTCTTCATTTGTGTTATTCATATCACCTTCTCTCTCTTTGTCAAGCTTATTTTACAGTCTCAGTCTGGCGGTTCTATCATTTCTAGTCCCCACAGTGCTGGTTGTTTCTTTCCACCCCTGAGGGTTTTTCTCCCTTGAATGTAGTAGCCTAATGTTCCCTGTGAGGAGGGAGGGGAGGAAAGGGGCCGCAGGGGCTGGCTCATCCACCTGCATTTCTTTCCTGTCACTCTTCACCTTCCTGGGCTCTGGTGAGTCACTAGCAATATCTGTAGCATCTGTGGCATGGGGTGGTCTGCTAGTTTTCCAGGGCTGTTGCAGCAAAATACAGTCATACACCACATAATGACATTTCAGATTGCATATACAACAGCCACCCATAAGACTATCAGCCATCATGGGGCTGAAAATTCCCTATCATCTAGTGATGCTGTAGCCATCGTAATGTTGTAGTGCAACATATTACTCATGCATATCCACGACAGAAAAAAGAAGCAAACCAAGCAAACCACCCTGAACATATTTCGGGACAGGGCAACACCTCCTTAAGAAGAGCCTCAGGCAGGTCCTTCCGGAGGTGTCCGGAAGAAGGCGTTGTCATCACACAAGAAGGCTTCATGCCTGTTATGGCTCCTGAAGACCTTCCTGTGGGACAAGATGTGAAAGTGGAAGATAGTGATGTTGATCATCTTGATGTGGGTAGACCTGCGCTAATGTGTGTATGTGTGTGTGTCTCTTAGTTTTTTAATGAAAGAAGTTTGAAAAGTAAAAAATAATAAGTAATTTAAAAATTAGAAATAAGCTTATAGAATAAGGGTATAAAGAAAGACTTTTTTGTATAGTTGTACAATATGTTTGTGTTTTAAGCTGAATGTTATTCCAGAAGAGTCAAAAGTTTAAAACATTAAAACATTTATAAAGTAAAATGTTACGGTAAGCTAAGGTTAATTTATTATTGAAGACAGAAAATTTTAAAAATGTGTTTAGTGTAGCCTAAGTCTACAGTGTTTACAAAGTCAACAGTAGCATATAGTAATGTCCTAGGGCTTCACACTCACTCACCACGCACTGATTTACCCAGGGCACTTCCAGTCCTGTAAGCTCAGTAACTGTCCTACACATTTTTCATCTTTTATACCATATTTTTACTGTACCTTTTTAATGTTTAGTTGTTTAGATGCATAAATACTTACCATTCTGTCGCAGTTGCCTGTAGTACTCAGTACAGTAACATGCTGGACAGCTTTGTAACCTAGAAGCAATAGGGTATACCATGTAGCCATGTGTGTAGCAGGCTTTGCCATCTAGGTTTGTGTAAGTGCACTCTGTGATGTTTGCACAGGGACAAAATTGCCTAAAGATGCATTTCTGAAGTGAGGCATTACTGTACCACAAAAATGCTTAAAACAATACAAATGTATTCTCTCACGCTTTGGAGCCTAGAGGTCTAAAATCAAGGCATCAGCAGTTCCATGCTCTCTCTGAAGGCCGAGGGGAATGTCTTAGTCCATTTTGTCTTGCTACAAAATAATACGTGAAATCGGGTCATTTATAAAGAAAAGAGGTTTATTTGGCTCACAGTTCTGCAGGCGGTACAAGAAGCATGGGGCCCACATCTGCATCTGAAGTGAGGGCCTCGGCTGCTTCCCCCCATGGCAGAAGGTGAAGGGGAGCTTGTGTGTGCAGACATCACATGGGAAGAGGGGAAACGAGAAAGAGGTGGGGAAGGTTTCAGGTTCTTTATAACAACCAATTCTGAAGAGAACTAATAGAGTGAGAACAGACTTCCATGCCCTTCCAGGGAGGTCATTAATTTATCCATGAGGGATTCTCTCCCAGGACTCAAACCCCTCCCACTGGGACCCACCTGCAACATTGGGATCAAATTTCAACGTGAGGTCTGTGGGGACAAACATTCAAACTACAGCAAGGAGGATCTTTCCTTGTCCCTTTCAGCTTCTGGTGGCTCCCAGAAATCCTTGGCCTTCCCTGCTTGTCAGTGGATCACTCTACCTCTGTTATCCTCTGGCATTCTCCCTGTTTCTGAGTCCACCCTTACCCTTTCTTAAAGAACACCAGTTATTGCATTAGGGCCTGTATGAATAATCAAAGATAATCATTCTGCATTCATTTCCTAGAGCTGCTGAAACAAAGTGTACAAGCTAGGTGACTTATGACAGAAATGTATTCTCAGAGTTCTGAAGGTCAGAAGTCCAGAATCAAGTTGCTAGCAAGGCAGTTTCCTACTGAGGGCTCTGGGGAAGACTCTATTCCAGGCCTCGCTCCCAGCTTCTGGAAGTTTTCTGGCAGTTTTTGGTATTTCTAGCTTTCTTGAAGCATCACCCTGACCTTTGTCATCACCTTCTCATGGCGTTCTTCCTGTGTGCATGTCGGTCTCTGTTTCCAAATTTCCCCATTTTATAAGGACATAGTCATATTGAACTCAGGATTACTCTGATCCAGTGCAACCTCATCTAAATTGATTACTTCTGCGAAGACCCTATTTCCAAATAAGGCTGCATTTTAAGGTTCTGGGACTTAGGACTCCAACGTAGTTTACTGGGGGACACAATTCAACCCTCAAGAGGAAGTACTGCTGTTTTTTAATCTTATGGTTGTAGAGAGTGGGGGGTGGTCTGTCAGTAGCCTTCCCAGGGGAATGTGACAGGGAGCAAAGAGCTCAGAGGGGAAGCCTTCCTCCCAGCTCCTTTCCAATGCGAGTCTTTGCCCCCAGGTCATCACTCTCTTCCACACCTGCTTCCTCCACGACCCAGTAGGTTACATAAAAATAGCTTAGATAAATAAAGTAAAATAATTAAGTAAAAGTCATTTGTTTAAGAAAAGCTATTTATGGTGGAGTAATGACCAGTCCTTTCTGGTTTACCAAGAAAATTCATGAGAATTTATGCCTTTAAGTTAGCAAAAAAAAAAAAAAAAAAAAAAAAA
>NW_016841755.1:23463-93169 GCF_001698545.2 Rhinopithecus bieti | reverse complement strand
AAAAAAAAAAAAAAAAAAAAAAAAAAAAAAAGGGTGGGTGGAGAGAGATATAAAACTGAATATTATTACCAGGGCCAACAATTTTTAGTATGACATCCTGTTAGAATGTCAAGTTTCTTAAATGGGCACACAACACACCAACAAGGACTGACTATGAATGTCGTACAAGATTTCTTTGCTAGAAATAACATTTGTCAAGGCAGTTTCATAATGTGTAATACCTGTATTTGTTTAGTTGAAGGAATAGAAGCAGAATTTTCAACTTATTTTTCTGAGATTTCTTTCATGTGCAGTTAGCACCTGCATTTTTTTGGCCAGACACTAGAATTATAATAGTTAAACCTCTGGGTGGGCTGCAGGGGTGGAATGTGAATGGTTGAGGAAACAAAAACTTACAATATGGAAGGAAAAAAGCAGAGCAGGATGAACAGTTGGAAGTAGGGCATGTGGTCTTTTGCATCGGCATAATTTTCATTTTATTCTTTACGTCCTGTGTCTTTCTTGTCACTTGCGTGGGCTCTCTAGCATTGGACGGGAGGAAGGAACCAGCATTTCATGCTAATTTACCATCTTGCTGGGGACTCAAAATCATCCCCATAGAATTTTAGATACATTTTCCTCAACATTTTATTATGAAAATGTTGAAACTTACAGAGACACTGAAAGAATTTAATAATGAACCTGAATAGATGCAGGACCAAAATTCTTTAATTCATTATTTGCTAGGTCTCTTCTTTGGATTTTGTTATTCTTCCCCTTAAGCTATTTTTTGTTTTTTTAAATGGAGTCTTGCTCTGTCACCCAAGGTGGAGTGCAGTGGCACAATCTTGGCTCACTGCAACCTCCGCCTCACGGGTTCAAGCGATTCTCCTGCCTCAACCTCCTGAGCAGCTGGGATTACAGGTGCATGCCACCATGTCCGGATAATTTTTGTATTTTTTAGTAGAGTGTGTTGGTCAGGTTGGTCTCGAACTCCTGACCTCAGGTGATCCACCTGCCTTGGCCATCCAAAGTGCTGGGATTACAGGCATGAGCCACCACGCCTGGCCCCCCTTAAGCTTTTACAAGTGTTTCGACAATATCTGAATTGCTCCCTGATACGGTTTGGATCTGTGTCCCTGCCCAGGCTTATGTCGAATTGTTATCCCCGATGCTGAGGTGGCCTGGTGGGAGGTGGTTGGATCATGGGGCAGTTTCTCGTGAGTGGGTTAGCACCTTCCCCTTGGTGCTGCTCTCATGATGGTGAGTGAGTGCTTTCAAGATCTGGTTGTTGAAATGTGTGTAGCACCTCCTTGCTCTGTCTCTTGCTCCTGCTCTGGTCATGTAAGATATACTTACTTCCCCTTTGCTTCCACCATGATTGTAAGTTTCCTGAGGCTTCCCGTAAAGTAAAAGCTGCCGTGCTTCCTACAGAAACATGAGCCAATTAAGCCTCTTTTAACTTTTTCTTTCTTTCATTTATTTATTTATTTATTTAGACAGAGTTTCACTCTGTCGCCAGGCTGGTGTGCAGTGGCGTGATCTTGGCTAACTGCAACCTCTGCTTCCAGGGTTCAAGCAATTCTCCTGCCTCAGCCTCCCAAGTAGCTGGGACTACAGGTGCACACCATCATGTCCAGCTAATTTTTGTATTTTTAGTAGAGACGGGGTTTCACCATATTGGCCAGGATGGTCTCGATCTCTTGACCTCATGGTCTGCCCGCCTTGGCCTCCCAAAGTGCTGGGATTACAGGCGTGAGCCACTGCACCCAGCCTAAACCTCTTTTCTTTATAAATTACCCAGTCTCAGGTATTTCTTTATAGCAGTGTAAGAATGGGCTAATACTACACCATTTTTAGCAATTCATATTTAATGAGTTTTTCTCAGCATTCAAATTTATAGAAATAATGAATCTCCTTTTGCATTCATATTTATATGCCATTCAGTTGGCTTAGAAAACTATAATTTCCGTACCAACAAAGCTTCGGTATGTGCAATTTTTCAGTCTTGAAAATAGATGTGTCCTTGTTGGTGCACTTCAGGGAGCTCTTTGGGATGCATTGTACTCTGGATCTGAGTGTGAGCTTCTGCAGAAGGCATGAGGGGCACTGACAATTTAGAGAGTTGAATACTGGAGTTTGGTTAAGGGAATCCTAGCACAATCCTGTGGGTGGGACATCCAGTTCCAATGGTTCTGTGCTAAGTCCTATATTGTTTCTGGTCTTCCCTTCAGACTGAGGTGTGGAAACTGTGTGACTTTCCTGGTAAGGTGTGCTCCTGTGAGCACGTGATCAGGCATGTGTGCCTGTGTAACCCACAAGTGTGTGCACGTGCTCTGACATGTTATGGATAGTCCTGCCTTAATTGGTATTTAGAAAGAAAGAAACCAACAAACAAAACTAAGCCATACGCCTCTTGACCAGGCCGAAAGTGCACTTCCCTTCTTTCACCAAACAATATGCTTAACACCTGGGCCCCAGGAGCCTGCTTGAAATGACATCATCTATACACCCATCTCCCAAGTCAAATGTTGGATACCTGCCTGACACCTGGCAGACTACAGTGTACCACCAAAGTAAGCACAGACACCTGCAATGTCCCCACACAGAAGCTGTTATGAACAGCAAAGCTGGAATCTCTCTAGCTTTGGTGTTTTCACTTTCCAGAGTCTACCTTCAGCAATGGAAAAAACAACCTACTGGCAATTCAAATAAAGCAGTTTATCCCCACATCACAAAGAGTACCATTGCTATTCAAGTCCTCCTGCTAATTTTCCACTTAATATTCACCTCCGGTTGAACGATTACTGCTTTTACTGGCCTTCAACTGCTCCCCCTGCTTCCTGTGCCTGCTGGACACCGCTTCTTGAGGTCGTGAGACAATTGCAGAGCATTCTCCATGGTTTCCCATGGCCTTAAGAACACAGCCCTCATTACCCAGCATGGCTTGCAAAGTGTTCAATGATTACTGCCTCTGAAGTTCATGTTCAGCCTGACCTCGGACGACTTCCTCCCACCTCTCCCTCCTGCACAGACTGAGGCAGCCTTGTGTGAGCTGGTTCCCCAGTGTTGCCATCCCTCTAGCGTTCTCTTTGCCATTATCATCCTGATGTAATTCTGCAAGGGCCACAGCAAATGCCACTGTCCTCTGGCGGAAGGTAATGCCTGCTTTGTCCATGCTGCAGAGTTCATTATCCCTCTTGTGCCTCACCTGTCTAATCTACCTGTGTGATGGATGTTTGTGTGGCGAATGCTCCTATTCTAAAATCAGCTCCCATTGCTAGAGACTGTGACCCCCTCATCTTTATTTTCTCCTGGACACTTCCCTCAATGCCTTCTACATGGTCATTGCTCAGTTAATTTGAATCACATACCACTTACTAAGGATGTTATCACAAAGTGTCCTTAACTCCGAAGTCATTGTGTGTCTGTAGGATAAGAGCTTGCACATTTAGGTGTAGAAAAAATTATGAGACATTTGCAGAAATACTGCTAATCGGTGATTATGTTAGCTGGAAACCTGTCCAGCTCCCTTCTTTGCATAGGGAAGCTAAGCCATAAAGCTCTTCTCAGAATGAATGTCTACTGGTTCTATAGCTATAACTACAGCTATAATCTCTTAAGTTGATAATACTATATCCAAATGACACCTTTGAGCGAAGGAAGCAGCAGCAAGACTCTTGTTATACCTCAGAAGCTTCTGGATTTGCATACCATTTGAGATCTTTCACATTTGATATTAAATCAAATGTAGCACACACCCCTATTGTGCAGTGGAAAGTAGAGTCTCATAGACAAGCTGTCAGATGCCAAATTGATGCAAGCGATTTTTTAGTTTGCATCCTGAGATGAACAGAAGGCCAGGAGAACTGTTCACAACTACACTTCGCAGAGGAATGGTCAATTCCAATATCTTCCCTGCACCTGAAGGCTTATCCAGGCTCCTGTGCTGAAGCCAGAGGCTTGGAATGGCTTTCAAACCCTTATGCTGCTTTCAGAGCCCCTGGGGTCCTACCGCCAGGATGTGCTATCATGATAATTGTGTAGAGAATCACTAGAGCCAAAAATTTAGAATCTTCTGTAAAAGAGAACTTCAAAATTACTCATTTTTTGTTGTTCTTGTTGTTGGAAATAGCTCGTAATTATACACAGCACAAAATTTTCTGCATTGTCACTGAAATGATCATTCTTGGTAAAAAGAAATTACCTTCACTTTCTGCGCTTTTGTGGTGGCAGTTTATTACAAAGCCCCATAAGGAGTGAGGAATGATTTCTCTAAGACTTATTATAAATATGACATCAGCAGTTGAAGTTGAAGAATCTTAAAAAGTTTGAGATGCTTCATTTGTATTCGCTGGGCCATTTGGTTATTCACCAAATTTATCTTTCAACCAGCATTTTTTGAATGCACTTTTATACTGGACTATAGGAAAAACAGAGTTGAATAAAACAATTTCCTCCCAAGGAAATAATAATCCAGATGGAAAGACGTGACATGTTCCTAAAAAAATGACAAGACAGAGCCAGATAAATATCACAAGGGATGTTTGGACCGAGTGCTGTAAGACTCACAGGAGCAGACGTTTTCCTCTTGCTGGAAAGGAGGGAACTCGGACTAAGCAGATGCTGGGTGCTAAAGGACCATGTAGTCTGGATCTTAAAAGATGGAACCTATGCTGAGGTTAGAGGAAGGAAGATGGGAAGTGTAGTCAGGGCAACAGAGCGAGCAAAAGCTGGGTTGAGGTGGGGACATGAAATAGAAAGTGGGCAGGCAGGCTGGGCATGGTGTCTCGTGCCTATAATCCCAGCACTTTGGGAGGCTGAGGTGAGTGGATTGCTTGAGCCTAGGAGTTTGAGATCAGCCTGGGCAACACTGTAAGACCTCATCTCTCCAAAAAAAAAAAAAAATAGCTGGGTGTGGTGGTGCATGCCTGTTGTCCCAGCTCCTCGGGAGGCTGAGGTGGGAGGATTGGTTGAGCCCGGGAGGTTGAGGTTGCAGTGACCTATGATCATGTCACTGCACTCCAGCCTGGGTGATGGAGTGAGACAGACCCTGTCTGAAACAAACAATTAAACAAACAAAACTGTGAAAGTGAGCAAGCATTTCCAAAGACTAACAAGATGGAAAGGTTTAGACCAAACTGTAGAGGACCTTGGATACCAATAAATTATTTGGACATTACTTTGTAGGAAATGAGATGTCAACACAGCTTTTTAAGCAAGAGAATGATGCAATCAAAATTATTTTTTAGGAAAATTGACTTGAATGAATTCCATTTGCTTAAAGCTCATTCCTGAGGTGGCAGAAACTGAAAATGAGCTAAGAAAATACTAGAAAAACAAACAAACAAAAAAACAAAACAGATAAAATTAAAGGAGAGTTCTCCAATGTGGAGAAGATGGTGCAATTTAACATCGTCCATTCTCCCCAGATGGCCCCGTCTTGTTCCTTCCTGGTGCTTATCATTAATGGGTCACTCTATTTGTTTACATGTTTGTTTTTAAGTTTGTCCCTACCTCCACACTAGAATAGAATCTCAGGGCCCTTGTCACAGTTGTTCATCCTCTGTGCCAGGGATGGTGTCTCACATATCACAGACAATTGTTAATTATATTTTGAATGAATAAAGATTACTAGAATGCAGGGAGAGGTTAGAAATACTCAACTCCTAGTTTGATTTGATTTTCTCCAGTAAGAATAGATTTAGAGACTGATATGGAGAAAGATAAAATTTCTTTACAGAAGCCTGTACTGATTGTAAGGGACTTACACACATTTATTCCTCCTAACAGCCACAGAAGGTGATCTGAAAGGTAGTCATTCATTCACTTGGCATTTATGGAGCACTTACTCTGGGCCAGATGTTGTCCTTTGTGTTGTGTTTGCAAAGATGCATTTGGGGCAGTTCTTGCAATGGAAGGTCTCACAGTCTGATGAAGAAAATCAATGTATACAGAGAATTATAATACAATGTATCTGTATTAAAGTTCTCCAGAGAAATAGAATCAATAGGATGCATACAGCTATATATATATATATATAAAAGCACACACACACAAAGAGATTTATGATAAGAAATTGGCTCAAGTGATTATGGAGGCTGAGAAGTCCTAAGACCTGCACTTGGCAAGCTGGAGACCCAGGAGAGGCAATGTTTCTGTTTGACTCTGAAGGCAGGAAAAGCAAATGTCCCAGGTTGAAGATAGCCGGGCAGGAGAAATTCCCTCTTACTCATGGGAAGGTCAGCTTTTGTGTTTGCTTCAGGCCTTCAACTGATTGGATGAGGCTCACTTGCATTAGGGAGGGCCATCTGCTTTACTCAGTCCACCCACTCAAATTTTCTCTAGTAAGAGTAGGATTTTGTTTATTTTTGACAATGTAAACTTGGGTCCAGTGCCCATCCTGGCACCTTGCTGGCTAGCCCCCTGCTTCACAAAGAATGCTGGGGAGTATTCTAAACAAGAGGATGGGCTAAGCAGGAGTGTTTGCTACAAGAGTCCTACTTCTGGCTGGTCTAAGAGTGCAAGTTGCTTATCTCTTAATGACTGAGTTTGCCAAAGACTCATTATGTGACCCCTGGGAACCCAGCAATTATGACTTTTCTTCCCACCATTTTCAGGGTCCTCAAGAAACCACAAGGGTATCACATGCACCCTGCTAAATATTTCTGAGTTACAGAAGGAACAAGTGCATAATCTCTACTCCTCCCAAATCTGCAGTCAAATCACTTTCAGGCTGTTCTCTCAGTGTAGATTTTCAATTGCCATCTGAAAGGAGCGTTAGTCATCTTAATAACATGAATTAATCATCAGTCCGGCCGGCTGGACAATACTGCAATCACAACAACAGAGAAATGTTCCAGCCAGAATGAGAACGTACAAACATAACTTAACTCAGAAATATTGCAGCTGCATTCAACAAACTTCCAATCCAAAGAGACCTACCAGTCATTTCTAAAATTTTTTGGCTGTTAAAGTGCTTTTGTCACAAAAGGGATGTTAGCAGTGTAATTTCAGACTCAAACAAGTCACAGAATTGCAGGAATTATGAACATTTTGTGATCGGAATACCTTTAGCCAAATGATAAAGTTAATGTTATATTTTGTAGAACAAATTGAATTCTGTCCTGTGTATCAGTTTCTGAAGAATGTAATTGTTATTAATAAGACATTAACAGGATGTAATTTCCTTTGACAATAACTTGATCTCCTCATAAACATGTGTGATTAGAACAATTAGAAACTGCATTAGATTTTACGATCTAACAGGATGCAGTGTTTTCCCCATTTCTGACATATTTGATGGTTTGAAAATGTGCCCAATCCTTTATTTTTTCCAATCTGTTTTAAGTGTTTCTGAGGTAGAATGCAGGACTCTACTCCAGGGACAGGGCTTGGACTCTGGATCAGATTGAGAACTAGCTGAAATGGTGAAGAGGCAAAAGCCCCTCTCTGTAAGACAGGCCCACCAGTTCCGTTGTCAGTTACATTGCCATGACAACACCCGGAAGGTACCAACCGTTTCCATGGCAATGCCACAAAGACTCAGAAGTTACCACCCTTTTTCTAGAAATTTTTGTATAATCTGCCCCTTAATTTGCATGTAATTGAAAGTAGGTAAACATGTGACTACGGACCTGCCCCTGAGCTGCTTCTCGGGACACCCTACCTGTGGGGTTGCCCTGCTGCTCTGCAAGGAGCAGCACCTCTGCTGCTACTGTGCACGGCCGCTTCAGCAAAAGTTGCTGTTTACACCACCGTCTGCCTTGAATTATTTCCTAGGCAAAGCCAAGGCCTCTCCCGGGTCAGCCCCAGTTTTGGGCTCACCTGTCCTGCATCATTATGGGAGCCAAAAACTGCCCCTTCATTTTTTATTTTATTACTCTTTTTTGAGATGGAGTTTCACGCCTGTGGCCCAGGCTGGAGTGCAGTGGTGCTGTATCGGCTCACAGCAACCTCTGCCTCCTGTGTTCAAGCGATTCTCCTGCCTCCCGAGCAGCTGGGATTCCAGGCATTATTCACCACTTCCGGCCCTTTTGTTCTGTTTGAAGATTTCACAACAACTTGCTTTTGTAATGATTGTGTGACTTTAGAATACAGTGTTCTCCTTATTGTTAACCTGATTGTAAAGCCTAATAGAAAAGAAGAAGAGAGACCATCATCCGCGGTGCGCCGCCAGGCCCCGCACCAGATCCTGCAAACATCTTGGTTTATCCTCACAGCAGCCCTGGGACACATGAGGCAACTGAAGGTCACTGAATGGCAGAAGTCCTGTGTGACACTCGAGATATCTGAGCCCAAGTCCAGCTCTGTCTTCCAGTTCCCCCTAGAACTGTAATTGATCAGTTAGCAACTGAGGTCTTTCTTAGATGTCTATTCATCTCAAGCCTGTGTCACAAATGCTGTCGATGAGGCCGAAAGAAAGGGCGCTCTGCTGTCTCCCCACGCCCTCTCCTCAGAGGTTTCACGCCACAGCAAGCACCTAATCTAAGCTGTGGTCCTTTTCCAGGTAACAGAGCTGCCACTCAGTATCGGGTGTGTGAGTCGAGCTCCCTGGTGATACTTTAGGACTCAGCACAGCAGTGGGGGCCCTTGACACTAGGGGCACAACCTGTACCTCACCAACTAGGAAAATACTTTTCTCTCATTGCAAGTGTCGGGTTTGCTGTCTCTGAGGGAGACATGCTGACCTTAGGAGTTAACTCATAAAGGGTCTGTGGAAACTTCATCTGTGAAAATACAGAAAAGGAGCTACCATGAAGAGTCAGCATTCGGAGCTGCCCCCAGGATAGGAACCCATCCCTCCCTCCCTCCCCGGTCCCCTTGCTCTGCCCCACCCCTGCAGGGCGCTGAGACTGACAGGGCGGGCATCAAGCCATGCGATACCCTCAGTGTCCAGGGGGAGGGTCCCCAGAGTGGCACCATGCTGAGAAAGTGGGTTGAGTTTTCCTCAGTGGAGAACTGAAGTTCTTGGGCTTATAAACTAGGAAACAGAGGTCTCCAAGAGCAGGTGAGCCATCTGGGTAGTGTGTGTGTGAGACCCTAAATAAGTATCCCTTTCTTATGAGGGCCAAGTGTCGCTTCTCATTGTACTTTGCCTTTGAAATTACCTTTATCCTCGGGGACAAGGTCTGCCTCTCCCAGCACAGTTTGGGGCATTCTTGTGAGGGCTGAGAGACAGGGTGGCCGGGGGCACTGGGACCTGCTCCTCCATCCCGAGGCCTCCTGGCCTCAAGTGGAGAGTGGCATTAGGTTGTGGGTGGTCCTGGCCTCCAGGATAGATGGCACTGAGTATAGGAGACAATAAACTCAGGGAGGCTTTTGGTGGTGGCAAGACCCCATTCTCCATCAGCAGAGACAGCAGAAGGCCATGCCTCCCTTCATGAGCCCCAGAGATGAGGAAGCTGCCTTCTTGGCAGAGGAGAAAGGAGTGGCAGTGGCGAGCTTCCAGCTCCCTGTTCACAGAACCTCCCTGAGGGGAACGCAGTGCTCTGCAGGCTCAGTCCTGCCACAAGCAGTTTGCACTTTCTACATAAAGCTGGGACCTGGAATAGGGCCACTCGCAAGAAGGGCATCATGAAGGTCTAGAATTGTCCTGGGAAAAGATGACCTGATTGCCCCCCACAGCTTGGCAGCCCTATTCCTAAAGTGGACGCCAATATACCGTCAAACTTAACAACACATGCATTCCTGCGGAGAGATTTTTTAAAAAATCCTCATTCACTTAAAAACTCAGCTTTCCCATGGCAATTACCATCTTAATAATATAACATAATGTATGTCTATATTATCAAACAATATAATATCTTAATCATATATTTACCATCTTCATAATGTAACATTAGCTGTCTAGTGGAAAAAACAAAAAAAACCTCATACACAATAGTTTCTGTGTGTGATGATAACGGACTTACCAATGTCATTTCCATGGGGTCAACTACATGCCCACACCTGTGGACTTAGGACAGCAGAGGCTGCTCACTGCAAAGGAAAGAGAAACTGTAGCCTGAGGGGGTCCAGGACAAAGCCTTGGTGAAGTTCCCTGTCGTTCTGCGTACCCTCCAGCGTCCGGGTGCAGGAGTCCTTTGGCTCTGAGGTGCAGGTCTCAGGAAGGCTCCTCAGCACCGAGGTGTTTGGATGAACTTAATTTCTAGGTGTATTCTCTTCTGAAATGATGCACGTCAACATGACAGCTAATTAACCTGGGAAAAGTGACCTCTGTAGTAAAGAGGAATGGAAATCCAGCACAAACTGTGCTGGGAAGACACAGAAAACCTAAGGGTGAGGAAGAGAGGCACGGAGGAATTGCTGAGCGGCGACCAGCCTGCCTTCAGCAGATGTGGTGGGGCCGGGGCCGGAGTCTGGAGGTGATGGAGCCACCTAAGGCCTTCAGGCAGGGATGTGAAGCTGCCAGATTTGTGTGTGGGGAAAATGACTCCTTCCGCGGTGTTGAGGGGTGGATTGAAGGAGGAGCAAGCGAAGACCAGGAACAAGCTGGCAGGCTGTAGTCCTATTACAAATTGAGCGAAGGAAACCATTTGGGAGATATCTTAGAGGTGGAATTGACAGCATTTTTAACCTGACTTCTGATTACTTTGCACATGCTGGTCCACCCACCCGGAGCCTCCCACCTCTGTGTTAGGGTTTTCCATTTTCCTTCAGGTCTCACTCCGACTTTTGCTGACACCCTCACCCTTGCTGCACGACAGGCTGACCTCAATTTGTATCCTGTGCTATGCTTTTATGCCATGTCATAGAATGACTTCTGTGAACATTTCAGTGGATTTTCCATCTTCCCCATGAGAACGTGGGAAAACACGGTCTGCGTTTACAGAGAATTGTCCGCTGCTGTATGTCCAAGGCCTGGCATACAGCACATAGTGCAAGTGTGCAGGGGAAGGGGACAGGAGAGTCACAGGGTCTTCGGGTCTCCAGTGTGGATCATCACGCAACTAGCACAGGTCTATGCCAAACAGCAAAGGTTCTGTAGAATGGGATGCAGGTTTGCGAGGAGAGGCTAGGGTTGGGTTTCAGGCATGTCAGTTTCGGGGTGGTGCCTGTGGGACATGCAATTGGCAATGTCTCCTGGGGGAGTGATTCACCGGACTGCAGCACAGAGAGAACTGGGACTAAAGAAATAGACTTGGATGCACTCTGGTGCTACGTATCGACACCGAGTTTACTGTGCCAGTCTAGTCAGAGAGAGTATTTTACAACTTTGGCAGGTTACTTAACCTCTTTAAATTTCAGTTTCCTCATTTATCAGTCAGGGCCAATAATACCCACCTAGGCTACTGTGGTTATTAAGCATCCACAAAGACTGATGTCTGCAAGGAGCTTAGCCCAACTGCTAGCACACAGCATACAAATAATAAATGGTGGCTGAAAGGAGAGAACCAAAGCAGAACCTGGGGGAAATATTTAATGGGTTGATGGGGGGAGTACAATAAATGAAGTATAAACCTACAAGGAAAGTGAGCAAAAAGTAAGTTACTTTTCTTAATAAAATGCGGAAAATGCAACTTAATTCTAAAGTTATATTTGTGACGTTCTCTAAGATAATAACTCCATGGGGAATCTAAATACCTAAACTTTTAAGCCATTTTCTTATTTCCTGTCACTTATTTTATCTCAAATAAGTAAAACTAAATAAACA
Source organism: Rhinopithecus bieti (assembly GCF_001698545.2). NCBI lineage: Eukaryota > Metazoa > Chordata > Mammalia > Primates > Cercopithecidae > Rhinopithecus > Rhinopithecus bieti. The sequence goes on along the minus strand of NW_016841755.1, from coordinate 81,534 downwards.
TTTTCAGTAAAGTTGTTATTTTAATAAATTCTGTTTTTATAGCATGTCACATTACAAATGATGTTTGCTTAGACCTGTTCTTTGTTTGATGATATTTGCTTCTTTTGGTGCCAAGAGTGACTTTTCACCTATAATATCTGTTGAGGGTTACACGTATTTAATTAAAAATTTAGGGCTGGGCATGGTGGCTCATGCCTGGAATCCCAGCACTTTGGGAGGCCGAGGCAGGTGTATCACCCAAGGTCAGGAGTTTGAGACCAGCCTGGCCAACATGGTGAAACCCCGTCTCTACTAAAAACAACGCAAAAATCAGTCAGTTGTGGTGGCATGCGCCTGTAATTCTAGCTCCTTGGGAGGCTGAGGCAGGGGAATCACTTGAACCTGGGAGGCAGAGGTTGCAGTGAACCGAGATCCCGCCACTGCACACTAGTCTGGGTGACAGAGTGAGATTTCGTCTTAAAATTTTTTTTTTCTTTTACTTGTGTGGAAGAGAAATTTGAGAATTAGTTTCTCTTAACTAAAATTTATAGTATAAAATAATTGTCTCTGAAGTTTTGTCAGGTTGAAATTTATTTTCACAATTAGTGGTTGGCTCAAGAAATGATTTACAGTTTCCTATAAACATAGGTAACAAAGATGAGTGGCAGGTGCAAGTGCCCTAGAAACATCATCACCAATCCAGGCGATTTTAAATCAATGGATTGTGAAATTCTTCTGTCAGGGAAATTGATTATGACTCTTTAGGTGCTACGATAAAATTATTCCTGTCATCCATATATTAAAAATATTCTTTCCATCATGTAGTTTTCATAGTAGCTTTGTTCATTTAACCTTGACTGTCAGACGGTGTTATGTACGGCGTGATTCTGCAGGCAAGGCAGCCGAGCGCGGAGCGTGGGCTTTGCACCCTCACGAGGAAAGATCTAACCCTCATTAGTGAAAGGAAAATTAAAACAACCATGAGAATCCATTTGTCATCTGCCAAATTGGAAGACACTAATGAAAAGTACCTGGTGTTGCTAGACCATGTGTGAAGAGAGTAGAGCGCTGGTTCCCAGCTGGGGGGACTGTAATTGGGGAGTTTTTGTTGAGGGCAATTTGGCCAGGACCATACAAATATGTAGTGCTTTAATGCTCGAATAACATGCCCAGAATCCATCCAAAGGATATAGTGGGATATTTGTGCACAGATTTGTGTTGACGAAAGCTCACTGCAGGTCTCATGTATAATAAGGAAAATGGGGAAGCCACCGATTGCCCAGCAATATGGAATGCTTCCATGAACTATGATATCTCCAGGTGAGATACCTTGTGGCCACTAAGAAGTCAAGTTACAGAAGAATGTGAATATTCACTGAAAGTGAAAAGTGATTCTAAATAAGAAAAGCAGAGTACAAAATAGTTTTGAATATGCATAGAAACATACATCCGTGTATACAGAGAATATCTATGAGGATGAAGCCTTAGTTATCTATTAGTCTTAGTTATTGCTACATAACAAACCACTGCCAAATGTAGTAGCTTGAAACAGGAGAAATCTGTTATTTCTCATGATTCTGTGGCTTGACTGGGCTCCGGCGGTGGCTGGGGATGGGGTTCCTCTGCTGTAGAGGCTTGGCTGGGGTGCCTCACTGCATCATATTCAGCTGGGGCAGGGCTGGGCTACTGGATCCAAGAAGGCTTCACTCACAGGTCTGGGGCTTCCATTTTGTTTCATGCCTCTCTCCACTTGGGTGGCTGAGGTTTCCTAACAGCAAGGTGGTCTTGGGTAGTCCGAGTTCTTAAGTGGCAGTTGGTTTTTCCCTGAGAAAAGACAGAAGCTGCCAGATCTCTCAAAGGCCAGTCTGGAGCTGGCATAGCATCACCTCTGCCACTTTCCATTGGTCAAGATGATCCACAGGCCAGGTGCCAGAGGAAGGCAGAGGATTTGCATCTTCAGGGAGAGAAGCAATTGATAGCGGCCATCTTTGCAGATGCTCAAGTGCAACTTATATCACAGTTTTCAAAGTGGTTCTCTCTGAGTGGTATAATTGCAGATTTACATTTTTTCCCTTAATACTGTCTCCTTCAAATTGTTTACACTGCATTTCTGCTTTATCATCATTAAAAACAAAACAAAGCAGACCCCAAACATTCACTACACCAAATTATAGCTGCATATATGAGGACATTATAATAGGGTTTGAATTCTAACTTTATTATTTTCTGTACCTTTGGGATGGTTACTTCCATTTGCTGTTACAATGTCTTCATACATGAAGTGGGGATAATCAAAATGAGGCAAGGTCTGTAAAGAAAGCAGTACAATGGTCACCTAGCAGGTGTTCAAGAAAATGTCTTTTCTTCTTCATAGGCCATCTTTTCTTAGAGCTTTTATATGCAATTGACATACCAGGACCTCGTGTACATTTTTGTGCTTTTTTTGGGCTTTGTGATATTGCGCATCATTTTATTTATGATATTGTATCAATAACCTCAACTCAGCAAATTTCTTTGCTCAAACAGAAAAATATTCTTTGGTCATCTGGTATTTCTTGGTAGGAGAGAAATTCTTCAATCTCCACCACTAGGTGATATTTACTTAGGGCTATGTAGACCTGTCCAGAGAACCAACGTTTCCTCTTACAGGTATTAATTGCAGAATGCTGGGCTGCTCAGAACACGGTGTGAATTGTACAGGTCATCATGTGTATAGCTCACATCCAGGTTTGGGACTCAGAACACCCAGTTTTTAATTTAGGTTCTGTAGCTGAATAGCTATATGGTTTTAGGAAAGACATTTTCTCGGTTTCATTTTTGTAATATTTAAGATGAGAAAGATCAGACTAGGGCAATTTCTAAAGCTTCTTTCATCTCTCAAATATTGATCCTACAAGTTTAAGTTCATGTCAAGACTAGATGAAGTGTGTAATAACTCTATGTCTTTTGAGAGAGAATTGAAGGCGAAGGCTTGGCAAGGAAACTGGTATTGTTTAATGGATGGGCAGCCATGGGGCTTTGGACATTTTGTTTCTATTTTGAATATTACACTGACCTGCAGGTTGACTTGCGGGAAATTAAATCCTATCCGTTTGCTTCAGCTCACTTAAGGATCTAAGAGCAATTTTTCTTCTTACCTCAAAAGGTTGTTATGAGATGACTATATCCAAAGAATGACATTGTCCAAAAAGGATATTTATAATGGTTATATAATAATGTTTTACTATTAATGAAGAATCACTAGAAAAATGACCCAACATTGTAGCCATAAACATGAATCGACACTCACCATCAATCTAGAACTGTGTTGGCATAATACCTGCTTCCCACAAAATCTCCAACTCAGGTCTGCACCTGTAATTGTGACTGCTACACTGAACTTACACTTTTGCATAGAAACAGACACTCTGGGGAACACTGGGCATGGACAATGTTGGAAAGGCTGCTAACGACTCCAATTTGGAACCATGCTCATCTCATAAACCACAACTTTTGAGATATAAGATATCAACATCACATCATGTTGCCTGATTTTTTTTTTCAAGTTGATTTTTTTTTAAAAGTTTACAATGTGAAAAATCAATGACAAAAGACACAACAGATAATGGTGGTATTATCAAATGGAAGTGAATCAATGAGTCTATCTCACGAGTTACCATTTCACACTGAGAAGATTAGTAAAAATAAAAAACTCTGATGATACCAAGTTTCGGAAAGTTGAAGGAGCGGAGGAAACCACTTTATACACTGGTGCTGGCTATATATATTGGAACATCCACTTTCCAAACAATTTGCATCCAGTCCCAGGCATCACAGAGATGCTCATATGTACATACCAGGAGGCATACATTACTATGTCCATAGCAATATCATTAAACACTGCAAAACTGGAAACAACTCACCAGCAGCAGAATGGACAAATAGACTCAGTGTACTCAGACAGCAGCAAGAACGAGCTCCAGGTACACATACCAACCTGAAGATTCTCACAGAATTACTGTAGTTTCTAAGTCTGCCCTGACAAGTACCACAAACTGTTGGCTTAAACAACAGAAATCAATTGTCTCACAGTTCCAAAGGCTACAAGTCTGAGATCAGATGTGAGCAGGGTTGGTTTCTTATAAGGCTGTGAGGGAAGACTCTGTTCCAGGCCTCTCCCTTTGGCTTGTAGATGGCCACCTTCTCCCATGTCTGTTCACATTGGCTTCCCTCTATGTACATCTCGGTGTTCAAATTTTTCCTTTTTATAAAGGGCACTAGGAATATTGGATTAGGGTCCAGCCTAATAATCCCATTTTAACTTGATAACCTCTGAAAGACCCTATTGCCAAATAAAGTCACATTCTGAGGTACTGGGGGTAAAGACTTCAACATACAAATTTTGAGGAATACAGTTCAACCCATAATAATCATTCTTTATATTTTATAATTAGGCTATGAACATTTATTTGTATTTATTAAATCAAAATCTGTCTGTACATTAGTCTACCACACTGAGCAAGATGTTCATGGCTGTCAAAAGGTTCTCAACAAGATCAATGACCTGGGAGAGAGGCAGAGTAAGATGGTAGAATAGAAGGGCTTCACCAGTCATTTCCTTTGCAAGGACATCGATATAACAATCATCAACACATGAAAAGCACCTTCACAAGAACCACAAGTCAGGTGAGCACTCGCAGTACCTGGTTTTAACTTCATATCACTGAAAGAAGCACTGAGGAGGTAGGAAAAACAGTCTTGAATTGCCAATGCCACCCTGGCCGTGGTAGTGTGGTACAGAGGACATTGCTGTGCACTGGGGATGGGGAGAGTGCAGCAAGTGTGAGGCATTGAACATAGTGCTGTCCTGTTATAACAGAAAGCAAAGCCAGACCAGACTCAGCAGATGACCACCCATGGAAGGAGCATTTAAACCAGGCCTAGCCAGAGGGAAATAGCTGATCCAAGTGGTTGAAGAGTTCCTGCAAGCCTCACCACTGCAGGCTAAAGTACTCTGCAGCCTGAAATAAACTTGAAAGGCAGCCTAGGCCACAAGGACTCCAACTCCCAGGCGAGTCCTAGTGCTGAACTGGACTCAGGGTTGGGGGAGGGGGCACATAACCTACTGAGATACCAGACAGGGCAGATAAGAGAGGGCTGGCATCATCCCTCCTCTAACCGCAGGCCGCAGAGCTCATAGTGTCAAAGCAGACCCCTTCCTTCTGCTTGAGGAGAAAAGATGGAACAGTGGGGAAAACTTTGTCTTGCATCTTTGATACCAGCTAGACCACAGCAAGATAAGGCACCATCAAAGTCATGAGGCCCTCTTTCCAGATCCTAGCTCCTGGATGACATGTCTAGATACATGCTGGGCCAGAAAGGAATCTGCTGCCTTGAAGGGAAGGACCTAATCGTGTCAAGATTTATCTCTTGCTAACTGAAGAGTCCTTGGGCCCTGAACAACCAGCAGCAGTACCTAGGTGTTACACTGAGGGCATCACCATTGAGTGAGACTCTGAGACTTGTTGCCTTCTGGTGAGACTCAACACATTTCCAGCTGTGCTGGCTAAGAGATGAGACTCCTTCTGCTTGAGAAAAACAGAATAAAAAGTACAGGGACTTTATCTTGCACCTTAGGTCCAGCTCAGCCATAGGGGTGTAGAGTACCAAGCGGGCTCTTGGTGGGTGTACCGAATTCCAGGGCTTAGCTCTTAGATGGCATTTCCTGATCTGCACTGGGCTAAAGGGGAGCCCACTGCCCTAAAAGATGAATCCCAAACCAGGCTTTACCACAAGCGCCCTGCTTGGGCCTCAAGGGAACATTGGCGGTAGTCTGGCAGTACTCCCCATGGACCTATGATGGCAGTGACCATGGGGTGAGGCTCCTCTGCCTTTGGAAAGGGGTGGAAAAAGTAGGAAGGGCTGCATCTTTTGGTTTGGGTGCCAGCTCAGCTGCAGTACAATAGAACACTGGGTAGGCTTCTAAGTTTTCTGACTCTTGTGCCTGGCTTCTGGATGGTAACTCTGGACCCACCTGGGGTCTGGGGGAAACTTTTCACCCTGAAGGGAAGGAAACAGGCCTGGCTGGCTTTGTTACTTGCTGATTATAGAGCCCCAGGGACTTAAGTGAACATAGGCAGTAACCAAAGAGTGGTTACAGCAGGACTTGGGGTAGACCCAATGCTGTGCTGGCTTCAGGTCTGATCCAGCATAGTCCTAGTGGTGGTGGCCACAGGGGTGCTTGGGTCAATCTACCCTCAGCCCTAGGTGGCTCAGAACAGAGAGAGGCTCCATTTGTTTGGGAGAAAGTAAGGAAAGAGAACAAGAGTCACTGCCTGGTAATCCAGAGATTTCTTCTGGATCTTATCTAAGACCATCAAGGTGGTATCTCTATGAGTCTGAAAGAACCACAGTGTTAGAGGGCTTGGGATGATGCTTAAAGCAGATACAGCTTAGATCAAAACACCCAAGACTTTTCAAATATCTGGAAAGCCTTCCTAAGAAGGATGGGTACAAAGAAGCCCAGACTGTGAAGACTATAACATATACCTAACTCTTCAGTGTCCAGACACAGACAAACATCTACAATTATCAAGACCATCCAGGAAAACGTGACCTTGCCAAATGAATTAAATAAGGTACCAAGGATCAATCCTGAAGAAATAGAGATATGTGGCCTTTCAGACAGAAAATTCAAAATAGCTGTACTGAGGAAACTCAAATAAATTCAAGACAGCACAGAGAAGGAATTCAGAATTCCATCAGATAAATTTAACAGAGATTAAAATAATTAAAAAGAAGCAGAAATTCTTGGGCTGAAAAATGCAATTGGCATACTGAAGAATGCATCACAGTCTTTTAATAGCAGAATTGATCAAGCAGAAGAAAGAATTGGTGAGTTTGAAGACAGGCTATTTGAAAATACACAGCCAGAGGACACAAAAGAAAAAAGAATAAAAAACAATGACGCATGCCTACTGTATCTAGAAAATAGCCTAAAAAGGGCAAATCTAAGAGTTATTGGCTTTAAGGAGGAGGTAGAGATGGAGATAAAGGTAGAAAACGTATTCAAAGAGAGAACAACAAAGAACTTCGCAGACCTAGAGAAAAATATCAACATCCAAATACAAGAAGGTTATAGAACACCAAGCAGATTTAACCCAAAGAAGACTACCTTAAGGCATTTAATAATTAAACTCCCAAAGGTCAAAGATCAAGGTCAAAGGATCCTAAAAGCAGCAAGAGAAAATAAACAAGTAACATAAAATGGAGCTCCAATACATCTAGCTGCAGAATTTTCAGTGGAAAATTTACAAGCCAAGAGAGTGGCATGACATATTTAGAGTGCTGAAGGAAAAAAACTTTATCCTAGACTAGTATATCTGGTGAAAATATCCTTCAAACATGAAGGAGAAATAAAGACTTTCCTACACAAACAAAAGCTGAGGTATTTCATCAACACCTGTCCTGTCCTACAAGAAATGCTAAAGGGAGTACTTCAATCAGAAAGAAAAGGATGTTAGTGAACAATAAGAAATCGCCTGAAGGTACAAAACTCACTGGCAATAGTAAATGCACAGAAAACCACACAATATTATAATGCCATAACTGGTGTGTAAACCACCCTTACTTTTAAGTAGAAAGACTAAACAATGAACCAATCAAAAGCAACTACAACAACTTTTCAACACATAGACAGTACAATAAGATGTAAGTAGAAACAAAAGATAAAAGTGGGGATGAAGTTAAGGCATAACATTTGTATTAGTTTCCTTTTTATTTGTTTATGCAAACAGTATTGAGTTGTTATTGGTTTAAAATAATGGGTTATAAGATGGTATTTGCAATCCTCAGCGTAATCTCAAACCAAAACAATCATACAGCAGATACACAAAAAATAAAAAGAAACTAAATCATGTCACCAAAGAAAATCACCTGCACTAAAAGGAAGACAGGAAGGAAATAAAAAAGGACCAGAAGACCACAGAACAAGCAGAAAACAAATAACAAAATGGCAGGAGTAAGCCCTTATTTATCAATAATAACATTAATTGTAGATTGACTAAACTCTCCAGTCAAAAGACTTAGAGTAAGTGAATGGATAAAAAGACAAGATCTAATGATTTGTTGCCCACAAGACACACACTTCACCTATGAAGACACACATGTAAGTGAAAATAATGGGATGGAAAATGGAAAATGACATTTCATGCCAATGGAAATAAAAAGAGCAAGAGTAGCTACACAAAATAAGAGTAGCTATCAGACAAAATAAATTTCAACACAAAAAGCATAAAAGACATAGAAGGTCTCTTCTTATCTAATGATAAAGAAGTCAATTCAGCATGAGGATATAACAATTTTAAATATATATATGCACCCAACACTGGAGCATCCAGATACATAAAGCAAATATCATTAGAGCTAAAGAGAGAGATAGACCCCAACACAATAATTGCTGGAGACTTCAACACCCCACTTTCAGCATGGGCAGATCTTCCAGACAGAAAATCAACAAAGAAACATCAGACTTAATCTGCACTATAGACCAAATGGACTTAATAAATATTTACAGAACATTTCATCCAATGGCTGCAGAATATGTACTTTTTTCCTCAGCACATGGATCATTCTCAAAGATAGGTCATATGTTAGGTCACAAAACAAGTCTTAAAACATTAAAAAAAATTGAAATATTGTCAAGCATCTCCTCTGACCACAGTGAAATAAAACTAGAAATCAACAAGAAGAGGAATTTTGGAAACTATACAAACACATGGAAATTAACACATGCTCCTGAATGACCAGTGGGTCAATAAAAAACATTAAGAAGAAAATCGAAAAATCTCTTGAAACAAATGTTAAAGGAAACACAACACACCAAAACCAATAGGATACAGCAAAAGCAGTACACAGAGGGAACTTTATAGCTATAAGTGCCTAACATCAAATAAAAAGAAAAACTCCAAATAAACAACCAAATGACGTGTCTTAAAGAATTAGAAGATTAGAGCAAACCAAACCCAAAGTTAGTAGGGGGAAAAAAAAAGATGAAAGCAGAAATAAATAAAACAATACAAAAGATCAATGGAAAAAAAGGTGGTTTTGTTGTTGTTTGTTTGTTTTTTGAGACGGAGTCTTGCTGTGTCACCAGGCTGGAGTGCGGTGGTGCAATCTCAGCTCACTACAACCTCCACCTCCTGGGTTCAAGCAATTTCCCTGTCTCAGCCTCCTGAGTAGCTGGGACTACAGGCATACACTACCATGCCTGGGTAATTTTTTGTATTTTAATAGAGATGGGGTTTCACCATGTTGGCGAGGATGGTCTCGATCTCCTGACCTTGTGATCTACCTGCCTTGGCCTTCCAAAGTGCTGGAATTACAGGTGTGAGCCACCATGCCTGGCCACAATTTTTTTTTTTAAGTTAAACAAAATTTACAAACCTTTAGCCAGACTAAGAAAAAAAGAGAGATGATCCAAATAAAATCAGAGATGAAAAAGGAGACATTACCACTGATACTGCAGAAATTCAAAGGATCATTAGTAGCAACTATGAGCAATTATATGCAAATACATTGGAGAATCTAGAAAAAATGGACAAATTCCTAGAAACAAATGAACTACTAAGATAGAGAGCCATGAAGGAATCTAAAACCCAAATAGACCAATAACAAGTAACGAGATCAAGGCCATAATAAAATGTCTCCTAGTAAAGAGTCCCAGGACCTGATGACTTTACTACTGAATTCTACCAAACACTTACAGAAGAATAAATATCAATCCTACTCAAACTATTCTGAAAACTTGAAGAGGGAATACTTCCAAACTCATTGTACAAGGCTGGTATTACTGTTATATCAAAACCAGACAAAGACACATCAAAACAGAAAACCATAAGCCAATCTCTCTGATGAATATTGACATAGAAATCCTCAACAAAAAATTGGCAAACCAAATTAAAAAATACATTAAAAAGTTCATTAATCATGATGAAGTGGGATTTATCTCTGTGATGCAAGGATGGTTCAACATATGCAAATCAATCAATGTGATACATCATTATCAATAGAATGAAGAAGTAAAACCATATGATTATTTCAATTGATGCTAAAAAAGCGTTTGATAAAATGTAACATCCCTTCATGATAAAAAACAAAAAACTCTAAAAAACTTGGATATAGAAGGAACATATATCATCATAATAAAAGCAATACTTGATAGACCCACAGCTAGTATCATACTGAATGGGGAAAACTGAGAGCCTTTCCTCTGAGATCTGGAACATGACAAGGATGCCCACTTTCACCACTGTTATGTACCACAGTACTGGAAGTCCTAGCTAGAGCAATCAGACAAAAGAAAATAATACAGGGCATCCAAGTTGGAAAGGAAGAAGTCAAATTATCCTTGTTTGCAGATGATATTATTTTATAGTTGGAAAAACCTAAAGATGCCACAAAAAAACTATTAGAATTGATAAAGAAATTCAACAAAGTTGCAGGATACAAAATCAACATACAAAATTCAGTAGCATTTCTATATGCCAACAGTGAACAATTTGAAAAAGAAGTCGTAAAAGTAATCCCATTTACAATAGCCACAAGTAAAATTAATTACCTAGGAATTAACCAAAGAAGTTAAAGATCTCTATAATGAGAACTATGAAACACTGATGAAGGAAATTTAAAAGGACACCAAAAAATGAAAATATATTTCATGTTCATTGATTGGAAGAATCAACATTGTTAAGATGTCCATACTTCCCAAAGCAATCTACAAACTCAATGCAGTTCCTATCAAAATACCAATAACATTCTTCACAGAAGTAGAAAAAGCAATGCTAAAATTTATATGGATCAGCAATAGACCCAGAATAGAAAAATGTATCCTAAGCAAAAAGAACAAAACTGGAGAAATCACATTACCTGACTTCAAATTATACTGTACAGTGATAGTAATTAAAACAGCATGGCCCTGGCATAAAAGAAAAAGCACACAGACTAATGGAACAGAATAGAATACCCAGAAACAAATTGTATTAGTCTATTCTCACACTGCTAATAAAGACACACCCGAGACTGGGTAATTTATAAAGAAAAAGAGGTTTAATGGACTCACAGTTCCACGTGGCTGAGGAGGCCTCACAATCATAGTGGAAGGTGAAGGAGGAGCAAAGACATGTCTTATATGGTGGCAGGCAAGAGAGCATGTGCAGGGGACCTGCCCTTTATAAAACCATCAGATCTCATGAGACTTATTCACTGTCATGAGAACAGCATGAGAAAACGTCAGGTCCCTCCCACATGTGGAGATTATGGGAACTATAATTCAAGATGATATTTGGGTGGGGACATAGCAAAACCGTATCATTCCACCCCAGCCCCTCCCAAATCTCATGTCCTCACATTTCAAAACCAATTATGCCTTTCCAACAGTCTCCCAAAGCCTGAACTCATTTCATTATTAACTCAAAAGTCCACAGTCCCAAGTCTCATCTGAGACAAGGCAAATCCCTTCTGCCTATGAACCTATAAAGTCAAAAGCAAGTTAGTTACTTCCTAGGTACAATGGGGGTACAGTCATTGGATAAATAAATGCATCTGTTCCAAAATGGAGAAATTGGCCAGAACAAAGCAGCTATAGGCCCCATGCAAGTTGGAAATCCAATAGGGTAGTCACTAAACTTTAAAGTTCCAAAATGATCTATTTTGACTCCATGTCTCACATCAGGTCATGTTGGTGCAAGAGGTGGATTCCCATGGTCTTCAGCAGCTCCACCCCTGTTGCTTTGCAGGGTACAGTCCCTCCTCCTGGCTGCTTTCACAAGCTGGCATTGTGTCTGAGGCTTTTCCAGGTGCATGGTGCAAGCTATTGGTGGATCTACCGTTCTGGGATCTGGAGGACAGTGGCCCTCTTCTCACAGCTCCACTAGGCAGTGTCCCCGGTAGGGACTCTGTGTGGGGGCTCCTACTCCACATTTTCCTTCCACACTGCCCTAGGAGAGGTTCTCCATGAGTGTTCCGCCCCTGCAGCGGACATGTGGATGTTCACCTCTGCTTGGACATCCAGGCATTTCCATACATCCTCTGAAATCCAGGCGGAGGTTCCCAAACCTCAATTCTTGACCTCCCTACACCTGCAGTTCCAACACTATGTGTAACCTGCCAATGCTTGGGGCTTGCACCCTCTGAAGCAACAGCCTGAGCTGTACATTGGCCCCTTTTAGCCATGGCTGGAGCAGCTGGGGCTCAGGGCACCAAGTCCCTGGGCTGCACACAGCAGGGTGTTCCATGAAACCATTTTTTTTTCCACCTAGGCCCCCAGCCCTGTGATAGGAGGGGCTGATGTAAAGGTCTTTTACATGCCCTGGAGACATTTTCCCCATTGTCCTAGTGATTAACATTTGGCTCCTTGTTACTTACGCAAATGTCTGCAGCTGGCTTGAATTTCTCCCCAGAAAATGGTTTTTTCTCTTCTATTGCATTGTCAAGCTGCAAATTTTCCAAACTTTTATGCTCTGCTTCCTCTTGAATGCTTTGCTGCTTAGAAATGTCTTTCACCAGATATCCTAAATCATATCTTTCAAGTTCCACTGATCTCTAGGTCAGGGGCAAAATGCTGCCAGTCTCTTTGCTAAAGCATAACAAGAGTTACCTTTGCTCCAGTTCCCAACAAGGTACTCATATCCATCTGAGACCATCTCAGCCTGGACTTTATTGTCCATATCATTATCAGCATTTTGGTCAAAGCCATTCAACAAATGTCTAGGAAGTTTCTAACTTTCCTACATCCTCTCTCTTCTGAGCCCTCCAAGTCTCCAGGAAATTCCAACCTCTGCCTGTTTCCCAGTTCCAAAGTCACTTCCACATTTTTAGGTATCTTAACAGCAGCATCTCACTCCCTGGGGTACCAATTTACTGTATTAATCTGTTTTCATGCTGCTAATAAAGACATATCCAAGACCAGATAATTTATGAAAAAAAAAGAAGTTTAATGGACTCACAGTTCCACATGACTGTGCAGGAATCACAATCATGGAGGAAGGTGAAGGAGGAGCAAAGGCATGTTTTACATGGTGGCAAGCAAGAGAGCTTGTTCAGGGGAACTTCCATTTATAAAACCATCAGATCTTTTGAAACTTATTCACTATCATGAGAACAGCAAGGGGAAACTCACCTCCATGATTCAATTACCTCCCACTAGGTCCCTCCCATGACACGTGGGGATTATGGGAGCTACAATTTAAGATGAGATTTGGGTGGGGACATGGTCAAACCATACCACAAATCTACACACCTACATTGAACTCATTTTCAACAAACATGCCAAGAAAATACACCAGGGAAAAGACAGTTTCTTCAATGAATGGTGCTGGGAAAACTGGATGTTCATATACAGAAGAATGAAACTAGACCCCTATCTGTCACCATATACAAAAACAGAGTGAAAAAGAATTGAAGAGTTAAATCTAAGACCTCAAACTATGATGAAGCTACCATAAGAAATCATTGGGGAAAATCTCCGGGACACTGGTCTAGGCAAAAGTTTCTTGAGTAATACACCACAAACAAAGGTAACCAAAGAAAAAAATGGACAAGTGGGATCACACCAAATTAAAAAGCTTTTGCACAGCAAAGAAAACAACAAAGTGAAATACCAAATTAAAAAACTTTTGCACAGCAAAGAAAACAACAAAGTGAAGAGACAACCCACAGAATGGGAGAAAATATTTGTTAACTACCCATCTGACAAGGGATTAATAACCAGAATATATAAAGAGCTCAAACAACTCTATAAGGAAAAAAATCTAATAATTCCATTTTAAAAATAGGCAAAATATTTCCACAGGTATTTCTGAAAAGAAGACATACAGATGGCAAACAGGTATATGGAAAGGTGCTCAACATCATTGATCATCAGAGAAATGCAAATCAAAACTACAGCGAGGTATCAGCTCATCCTAGTTAAAATGGCTATATCCAAAAGATAGGCAATAACAGATGCTGGCAAGGATGTGGAGAAAAAAGAATGCTCTTTCACTATTGGTGGGAATATTAATTAGCACAATCACTAAGGAGAACAGTTTGGATGTTCCTCAAAAAACTGAAAATAGAGCTACCATACAATCCAGCAATCCCACTGCTAGGTATACACCCAAAAGAAAGAGAAACTAGTATATTGAAGAGATATCTGTACTCCCATGTTTGTTCCAATATTGTTCACAATAACCAAGATTTGGAAGCAATCTAAGTGTCCACCAACAGATGAATGGATAAAGAAAATGTCGTACTTATACACAATGGTGGACTAATCAGCCATAAAAAAATGAGATCCTATCATTTGGAACAGCATGGATGGAACTAAAGGTCATAATGTTAAGGGAACTCAGCCACACATCAAAAGAAAAACTATGCTCTCACTCATTTGTGGGATCTAAAAATCAAAACAATTGAGATTCCAATCTCATGGAGATACAGAATAGAATGATGGTTACCAGAGGCTGGGAAGGGTAGGGCTAAGGTGGGAATGGTTAATGAGTACAAAAATAGAAAGTATAAATAAGACCTAGTATTTGATAGTGAATAGGGCAACTATAGTCAATAATAATTTACTCGTACATTTTAAAATAACTAAAAGATTATAATTGGATTGTTTGTAACACAAAGGATAAAGTCTTGAGGGGATGAATACTCCATTCTCCATGATGTGATTATTACACATTGCATTGCAAACATTTCATGTACTCCATAAAAATATACACTTACTATGTAACCACACAAATTAAAAATAAAAAAATTAAAAATCATTACTGACCTTTTACAAAGTTGGGAATCATTCTCAGATTAAAAGCAGAATGTCTACCAGGAAGGGTTGTTAATTGTTACAGAAACTCATAAGGAATCCCTGTAGAATCTTATTTGTAGGACATTTAGGACATTTTTGTTGATATGGTTTCTATGTTATTACTGTCGAGAGCTGTTTTAATAAGTCATCTAGTCCACCTTCTTGTCTTTAGGAAGGATTGTTTTTAAGCCATTTTAGATATATTGTTGCTCAGCTTTCCATGAGAAATCTCTTTTAGTATATCATTCATCAACTGACATACTTTCTTTATTGTGTGCTTTTGGACATAAGAAATGTTTAAGACAATATAAGGGAAATAATATGGTCCATAAACTTGCTACCAAATTCTCCCATACAGAGGCCTGTTCGCAATGCCATATTTTACAGCTATAATGAGCAGCAAACCCAGGGAGAATAACTTCATTAAGTAACCCTCACTACTTACCTGCTGTGTTGCTTTGGGGCCCGGCAGTCTCAATGATTATAGTCAGGTGAATCCCCCCTCCCGCATCAGGCATCTACATGCTGGCAACCTTGAGACTAGGGTTCTTTCATGGGGACTTTGTCAAAAGGACACAAAATTTGTTGAGAATGATTAAACTCATAAAGAAGTGTCTGTATTTTACTATGGATTAATTGAAACACACTACAAAACACTTCAAAGCTTCCTGTGGGGTTCTGATGTAAACTTTCATTTCTCCGTCACTAAGGGCATAACGAGAGTGCTTAACCGGAAGGATGAATCATGTAATGCTTCATTGTCCCCATCTGGCCCCGAAACCTTCCCCATTATACAAATCCTCCTGGTTGCTGATGGAAAGAGGTACTTCTCGACTGACGTCCGAGCTGCACACAGTCTCTTCCATTGGATGTCAAGCACTGTCTAATTTCAGTCAATGTTCCCTACAGCCAGCGGCAGTTGGGGTTGGAATCTCCAAGCCACAGAATTATTTTTAAAGAATTTTAACAATGAATTTTCTGTGGAAAAGTTATGACACTGTTTGGAAGGTAGAGTGGGTATGTTGCAGGGTGCATTGTGTGGGGAGGGGTCTGCCACTGGGCAGTGAATGTCATGGCAACTCATCCTTGAGAAAAGAGGAGAGTGGTATGGGTTGCAGGGGATAATTTCAGTCCCATCAGCGGGGTTTTTGTAATGCCTAATTCTGACCACTCTTTTCATGGGTTGGAGGATGACACCTGTTGGGAGGCACTGCATTGCAATTGTGTGTATGTATGCAGGTATATGTGTCTCTGTATGTAAGTAGCTAGGGATAAAATGTCTCTCCTTCATACCTATGCTTTTTCAGATTCAGGAAACATCATTTTAAAGTACTTTTTGATGTATTAGTGAGTCAGATTCTCTGTTTGCCCTCTGTCTGCTGTTAAGTGTTGAAAAAGAGGTCAGGGATTGTTAATGGCAGATAGGTCCATAGGGTCAGGAGGAAGGAAGGTACAGATGAAGGGAGAGGTTCTGTGGGATATCAAGGGCATGTTGCATTTTTTCCTGGGCATGAAGAATGATTTGAGAGGGTAAAGGGGGTGATAGAGAGATGAATCCTAGTGTTTCCACTTTTTTGGGTCTCATCCCTCAAATAGAGGAAATATTGGCAAAAGGAGAGAAAACCATAATAAATGTATGAGGAAGCTAGAAGTAGAGTGGCATTTGCTTGACTGCATCTGGAAATCCGGGATGGGGCTGCCTACAGGGATTCACCCCACCACGTGGGGTGGCTACAGCAGGTGGAGGGGACCGTGCAGGATGGGGAGAGTGCCTGGGATAGCCCCTACTTTGCTCTTGATCTATGCTGTGGATACACCTGGATGTACCTGCTTCCTTCCTGGGGAAGATGCAGGAGGCGGCTGAGAGAGAAGCTCCACACAGAACCACGGTAGCAAGGGGTTGGTCCAGGTGGAAATTAGAGCATAGGTGGCCCCACTGGAGGGAGATGGGGCCCCATCAGGGCCTTCCCAGTGACTGTGAACCAACAGGCTGGTGGAGGGCTGCAGGTGTGGGCCTCTGCTTTCCCAGCCCCAGATGCCCCTACACATGAAAATGACCATGATATGAAGGAGGATGGAGAAAATCTGAAAGCTAGGCTTTTGCCTAAGACTAGGATGAAGCAGAAGCACGGGCTGTAATCAAGCAAAATTTGAGGTGTTGGGCTAGTTAGCGTGATACTATTCGCTGCAACAAATAAACTCTCACATTTCAAAAGGTTAACACAATAGGCCTTTCTTCCTTGATCCCATCATACTTCCATGTGTGTATTGTGGGGCAGTAGTTGCCTTTCTCCCACATGGTGTTCCAGGGACCCAAGCTCCTCCTCTCTGAGACCTTCTGTCTCCAGCCAGCAGAAGGGAAGAGAGGGTGGACTTCTGAGAACCCCAGCCTAAAGGTGACACATTTCTTCCTCTCACATTTTATTGGCAAGACCATAAGTCAAATGGCTGCACCTAATGCTGTGGGGGTTGTCAGCAGGAAAAGTGGTCCCTGTCACCTCCTCAACACAGCCACACACTAAGGACAGAAAGCATGAATTTTTGATAGGCAGCTGTTTCTGCCCTAGACATCCTTAATTGAGATTAAGATGTGGCTCTCAGCTTTACTCTCTGCTATGCAGCCTGATAATGTTTAGGTGAAAAAGAGAGAAATAAAGTTGTAATTTTTTACTTCCAAATGGTAGCTATAAATCATATCCCACTATAGTAAAATAGCTAAGTTCTGGAATTTTCCTTAATCAAGGATGTTTCAGTTTCCATTTTATGGGCTGTATTAAACTTCTTTTCACAATCAAATTGAACCTATTGTGAAAATGGTGCCTGTGTTATTTTACTTACATGCAGGAAGGAAAACATTCCATACTCTACCTTTATAGAAGTATTTGACCCAATATAAGCTTAATTTATGCACTTAGTCTCTTGTGTACCCAAGGGTTCCACAGGGCCACTGGCTCTATCCTCTAGAACAATACTTTTTCTTTTTTTTTTATTCTATAAGAACATATATATATATTTATTATACTTTAAATTCTAGGGTATATATGCACAACATGCAGTTTTGTTACATATGTATACATGTGCCCTGTTGGTGTGCTGCACCCTTTAACTCATCATTTACAATAGGTATATCTATTGTAAATAGAATTTGGGATCCCTCCCGCCTCCCCCCTCCTCACAATAGGCCCCGGTGTGTGATGTTCCCCTTCCTGTGTCCAAGTGATCTCATTGTTCAATTCCCACCTATGAGTGAGAACATGTGGTATTTGGTTTTCTGTTCTTGCAATAGTTTGCTGAGAATGATGGTTTCCAGCTGCATCCATGTCCCTACAAAGGACACAAACTCATCCTTTTTGATGGCCACATAGTATTCCATGGTGTATATGTGCCACATTTTCTTAATCCAGTCTGTCACTGATGTTCATTTGGGTCGATTCCAAGTCTTTGCTATTGTGAAGAGTGCCGCAATAAACATTCGTGTGCATGTGTCTTTATAGCAGCATGACTTATAATCCTTTGGAGCAATACTTTTTCAAATTGATGCTTGTGACTCATTGGTGGGTCATTGATATGGTTTGGCTGTGTCCCCACCCAACTCTCATCTTGAATTGTAGCTCCCGCAATTCCCACGTGTTGTGGGAGGGACCTGGTGGGGGGTAATTGAATCATGGGGTGAGTCTTTCCTGTATTGTTCTCATGACAGTGAATAAGTCTCATGAGATCTGATGGTTTTATACAAGGGAGTTTCCCTTCACAAACTCTCTCTTTGCCTGCCGCCATCCATGTAAGATGTGACTTGCTTCTCCTTGCCTTCTGCCATGATTGTCAGGCTTCCCCAGCCACGTGGAACTGTAAGTCTATTAAACCTCTTTTTCTTCCCCATCTCGGGTATGTCTTTATCAGCAGCATGAAAACAGACTAATACAGTCATGAAGCTAATTTATTATGTCATGACCAGCCTATTTTAAATAATGAACTAAAATTGAACTAAAATTAAAGCTATCAGAAAGTATCCATGAAAAATGTGAAGAATTATTTTGTGTGTGTGTATGTGTGTGTCTGTGTCTGTGTACTGTGTTGTGTTGTATTAATGAAATATATTTCTTATCATGGATTTTGGTAAAAAAAAAAAAAAAAAAAAAAAAAAATTAAAGCCACTGGTCTAGGGAAAAGTCCAGGGCTATTTTTCCACCTACAAAACATGAGGCCGCCTGGCAGCTGTGAAGGGCATGGTTAGTCCACTTTGTGGGGTCCCCTTTAGATCCCTTTTCTCTGCTCCTCCTTTCAAAGAAGCCAGATCGGTGAGATAGACCTTCCCGTATCTCCCCATCTTGAAAGTCAGGTAGGAACCTGTTGAAGCTAAAAGTGAGGAGAACACATGGCAGGCCTCACTTTCATCCAGGAAGACAGATGGGGCCCTGCAACTCTTATGGGACCCTCTGACTTTACCAGGATGGGAGAATTGAGAGGCACTTGGTCCACAGTTCCAGTCAGTAAGCTTGTGTTTAACCTGGAGGGCCCTCTGGTATTCTCAGGAATCTGTGGCAATGGTAATACCTGGTCTTGGATTTGGGACATCCAGGTAAGACTTCTCATTAGTACACAGCTTTTAAAAGTATGGTTTTCTTTGTCTGGGAGTTTGTTTTCTCCCAGCTTTGGAAATTGTACTTACCACCTGTTTCCAATCCAGAGCAGAATCAAGGGGTGGCCTGTCTCACACTGGTTGTCAGAGTAGGGTGTGAGCATAGGAGGGGAGGAGTATGCTCAGGTGGACTATTTTCTGTCTTGTGAAAATAAATGAAGATCCTCCAAATGAGAACAAACAGGCAATGAATTCAGAGCTTGCCATAGCAAGGGAGTCAGTCTCCACTCCTCAAAGCAGTCAGGAGACTGGGAAAGTTTTATAGCAGAAAACGGGGGAGGCTTCAGGGGTGCCCTGGTTGGAGCTGGTTGGTCTGGGGAAGCTGGAGGTGGCTGACAAGCAGTGGGGCCATCTTATTTGTGAAGTTTGGGAGCGCACTTGGTTTTCTCTGGTTGGTCCTAAATTGTAGGAGGAACAAAAATAAGTAAGTAAATGAATAACAGGGCATTTGGCAGATATTGTCCAAGTCTTGCCCTTTCTGGGCCGATTACTACAGAGGGTGTGGGTTGGACCATCCATTGTCATTGCCCCCTGAAGAGTCATCAGGGTCATACATCTGGAAAGGAGAACTTTATTTCTCAAAAGTGGCGGAGGGCTGGGAAGTCTCAGGTATTTCCTTATAGAAATGTGAGAACGGACTAATACAATGTCTGTCAAATGGAAACAAACTTGATTACTATTAATACTTATTGAGAAGCCTACATTTGGAACTGTGCTAGTGCAAAGACTCCTCTCAGCAGCAGCAGCAGCAGGGAAAGAACTAAGCCCTTGAGGAAGGATTTGGAAAAGATGTCTGTGCTGGGAGTGGGAGTTACTGAATGAGGCAGGTCCAGCGCCCTCTACTGATGAGCTGCCCTCTCTTGGTCATGGATGCTGTTCTGCCTGCTGGAGGCTTGCAAGACTGCACTGAACAGCAGACCACAGCCTTTACTGCTTTCTTCACTCGGTCTCTTGTTTTTATACTTTTTCATGGAGGACAGTGCCAGCCCAGTAGAAATGTTGGGAAATAAGTGGAAATCAAGAAAGCTGAGGAGAGGGGTATAACTGCCTGATGGGTTCATCTTGCCTGCTGCCCAGGCAGACACAATTTATCAAGACAAGGGAATTGCAATAAGGAAAGAGTTTATGCCAGGCACGGTGGCTCAAGCCTGTAATCCCAGCACTTTGGGAGGCCAAGGTGGGTGGATCATGAGGTCAGGAAATCGAGACCAGCCTGGCTAACACAGTGAAACCCTGTCTCTACTAAAAATACAAAAAATTAGTCAGGCGTGGTGGCGGGTGCCTGTAGTCCCAGCTACTCTAGAGGCTGAGGCAGGAGAATGACGTGAATCCGGGAGGCAGAACTTGCAGTGAGCCGAGATTGCACCACTGCACTCCAGCCTGGGCGACAGAGCAAGACTCTGTCTCAAAAAAAAAAAAAGAAAGAAAAGAAAAGAGTTTAATACACGTAGAGCTGGCTCAACAGGAGACAAGAATTTTATTATTACTCAGATCAATCTCCCTGAAAATATGGAGGCTAAGGTTTTTTAAAGATAGTTTGGCAAGCAAGGGGCTAGGGAATGGGTGATGCTGATTGGTTGGGAATGCAATAATAGGAGTGTGAAAAATGGTCCTCATGGGCTGAGCCAGCTTCTGAGGAGGGATCACAGGAGCAGTGGACTCATGAGTCATGAGTCATGAGATGACTGGGTGGAGTCATCTGGTCATCAGAATGCAAAAGTCTGAAAAGACATCTCAAAAGGCCAATCTTAAGTCCTACAGTGGTGATGTTATTTACAGCTTTAACTGGGGAAGTTACAAATCTTGTGACCACTGGAACACTGGTTGATAATTGTTTACACCAACATCTTAGCAGAATTCAGGCCCTTCTCATAATTCTAACCTTGTAGCCTTTATTAGTTTTATAAAGGCAGTTTAGTTTTGGGAGAAACTATTGTCATCTAAACTAAATTTCTCCCAAAGTTAGCTGGGCCTACACCCAGAAATGACCAAAGTTAGCTTGGCCCACAGCCAGGAATGAGCCAGGCAGTTAGGAGGTTAAAAGCAAGATGGGGTTGGTTAGATCAGATCTCTTTCACTGTCATAATTCTCTCAATGTTATACATTTTGCAAAGGTGGTTTTGGGTGGCGAGGGGTGCACAGTAAGTAGGGGTATACCAAACACCTCTAGTTCGCTCTAGATTTAATAATTGATCTCTCAGTTTTGAATATGCGGCTGATTCTTAGACAACAATGCTTTCTTTTCATGGAAAGTTTTTTATTTGCCAAATCATGTATATTCTCATCCAATATAGTTATAGAATAAATTTATTTGCTTTGGATGCAGAAGTTGTATTTCAGGAAAGAAAACTCTTTCTGAGCTGTGGAAAGAAGAAAAATCTAAGAACTATTGTAGAAGAAAATAAATCATATTTTTTGTTTTAAGCTGAAGGAGAAAATTAGTGTTTTAAACATATGCAGTGCTGAAATTCATTGTGTTTTGAAATGAATCACTGTATGATTTAATTGTTACTAATCTAGAACAGAATAAATTTTGAAAGGCTCCCTGCCACTGACTCTGTTTAGTTTAGGATTTACTACCTTTTATTATCCTTAGAGAGTAGGAAGTTTGAATAAATTACCCCTAGATTTCAGGCCTCTGCTTTCTAACTTATTTTGCTTGTGTTTAATTGCTCTTAGAAGAAAGATAAATAAGTTATTTGGATGCTTTACATTGTATAGAGTACATGTTTCCTGCACAGAACCTAGGTCTCTTGTGAAATTATACCATGGCTTAATGATGAAATTCCAGTGCACTTCATGTTCATATCACTGGTCAAAAACTGGACATGATAGAGTTCCCATCAAAGCATAGCTGGTCAATAAATATTGCTGAATAGCTCACTAACTGACTTAATGCACTTAAAAATAACTTTGGTCTGTTGGCAGTTTTGGTTAAATTCCCTTTAAGAAACATTGTAGCTGGAGTTTTATGTATGCAGGGATAAAGATTCATGGAGTGAGTCTTTATGCTACTGGTAGAAGACAAATGTTTTTTGTAGGGTGTTTTGAGGAGTGCCAGGAAGCTACAACCCAATGCCTGCAATCCTGACATGATACTGTGAGATAATTTTTTCTTAGGAGTAGGGCACATTCTGCCTTAAAGTACAAATATATCCGTTAGGTGGCAAATTGCTTCATTATTACTAGTAGTAACATCTTTGTGTGAATTAGTTGTTTAAATCCTTTATGATACATCTTAAGGGTAGGTTGTGATGAGAGAGGAGACACAGGATCAAGACAAGGGTTGCTGTATGTGGGACAGCTGGTAGTTTACAATCCAAACTGGTCCATCTGGGGAACTGTGTGTGTTGGGGGCAGCATTTATGTTATCCGCTACAGCAGGCATCAACCAAGATTATCTGCTCAACATTTTGCCAAGGTGAGGGCGAATATTGTCTGAGGTCACACTTTTTCAACCTCACAGTCATCTCAGGCTATATTTTGAGGAGTGGAGGTGGGAAGTTGATGGACATCTGTGTGGGATTCTTGGTCCACATATTACACAGGGGGCTCAGGTGACCATTATGGTCCTGGCACGAACAGCTTGTCTGCACAGGTGAGGTCTGGAGCTCCCATCCAGAAGATTCTACCCCTCACCATGATGCTCTCAGGGTCCCTCTGCTCTGTTTCCTGTTCCTTCACTGATGTGATCTTGTCGCATATTTCAATACGTCTTCATTGCTGGGCTCCTCCCACTAGAATGAATCAGGCCTTGTGTGCAGTTTGTTTTTTAACCTTGACCCTAGAACTGTGCTGGGTCCGTGGTGCTGAGTCTAGGTAGTGGAAAGAATCTTCCACTCAGTCGAGTCAAGTAATCTCTAGGAACAAGGGTGGGGCCTGGTGAAGGTGGCAGGAGGGGAGTCGTGTGAGTCACAGACTAGGACTGCCTAATCTGTGCTCACCAGTCAGGAGCTTACCCTGACCTTGGTCTTGACCATGATGGTGGTGATGGTCTCTCCTGGGCAGTGACAGCAGTCCCCAGAAGGACAGGGTAGAAGAGATGTGGATGCATCTCATGACAACTCCAATTTTCACCTTAGAAGAATGATGCCTGCCTTGGTCTATTTATTTTAATTAATTAATTATATTGTGGTTGGAACATAACATGAGATCTACACTCTTATCAAGTTTTTCAGTGTGTTGCTTTTAATGGACACTCCCTAATATTCCTTAAATAAGTGATGTTTTTGTGAGCAATCAGCTCCATGAGCCCTCTTTCTAGGAAATAACACTGTAGGATTACAAGAGGGAGCTGTGCTACTTATAGACAGACTCTGTGATGAGATGGGATCCTATAGGAAGGGAAGCCCCACCAGCTTAGAGTTTGAAGCCTTGTTGAGATTCAATCATTAGACTCTTGGTCTCGACTTAACACCTACCAGTAAAGAAGAAAAGCACGATGAGGAAATTTTGCAGTGAATCTTTGTTAATGTTAGGATAATGGTCTTAGCACTGTTCTCTCAAAAGTGTCCATGTAGAAAGAAAGTCTTTAAAAAGTATATATTCACTGGGCACGCATGAACTGCCTTGCTGCCTAAAACCATCACTGCAGATTCTTCGGTGCATAAGGATATCTCCAGACTTCAGGCCCCGTTCCAGATAACTTCGGAGCATCCTTCCCTGGGGACAGAGAGACTTTTTACATGTCAGAGTTAATGTTGGTGTCTTTTTGACAGAGTTTATCAGATCTTGTCAGCATGTGGCCTAAACCACTACTCTGAGGGGCTGGTGAGCCTCCTGTTTCAGCTTAAGTGTGGTGTCTTGTCTTGTCTTGTCTTGTCTTCTCTTCCCTTTTCTTCTCTTTTCCCTTTTCTTTTCTTTCTTTCTTTCTTTTTTTTTTTTTTTGAGACTGAGTCTCACTCTGTTGCCTGGGCTGGAGAGTAGTGGTGTGATCTCATCGACTCACTGCAACCTCTGCACCCCAGGTTCAAGCGATTCTCCTGCCCCAGCCTCCTGAGTAGCTGGGATTACGGTGGAGCACCATCATGCCTGGCTGATTTTTCTGTATCTTTAGTAGGGACGAGGTTTTACCATGTTGGTCAGGCGGGTCTCATACTCCTGACCTCGTGATCCACCTGTCTCGGCCTCCCAAAGTGCTGAGATTACGGGCGTGAGCCGCTGCGCCTGGTCCTTAAGTGTAGTTTCTAAGACAAGTTGGAACCCTTTTAGAGCAGAATTTGTTCTTAAGTTGCTGACACCACTTAATTCAAACTAGCATAATAGGTGGCTCTGCAATTATCTCCTCCACATAAGAAGGCCGCAGCAACCATGGTGTTCGCCTTCCTAATGAGTGCTTTATAGAGGTGGTGGGAGGCAAGAGCTTGGATTATTTATGAAGTTTCTTGATTGACTGTTACATTTGTTCTCAAGTGACAATCCCAGCTATGTGCTGAGACAGCCAGATGACTATTTAAGGAAACACCTTATTTTTGGAAATGTTATTTTATTTTATTTTTTTCCTGAAAGGGTAAGAGACTTTAGTGCCTTTTTTTTTTTTTTTTTTTTTGTGGTTCCTAGAGAACTTTGTCAGTTTGATGATGGCTTGACAGGGGTGAAGTTTTAAGGAGGAATATACGCTATCATTGGATTTGGGAGCTAGAAGGGATCTTAGAATCATCCATTGCAACTGTCCTTGCTTTACAGATGAACAAAAAAGGAAGTGCAGTCAGGTGAGTTGATCCCTCCCGGGTCACTGGATGGGATGGAAGGATCAAGGGCATGGTGCCTCCTGACCTCTGGGCTGCTCGGATTCTTGCTACTTCATTTTCCAGATTGTGGACTGCATTTTCCTCCCCCGCTTCTGGACGGTTCTCCGAGTAGCCTTGGGCCGACTCAGTTCTCCCTGCTTTTTCACTTGTTCTCAAGAATAAACGTAGAATGTGCCGGGGATGCAACCTCCAGAGGTAGGAAGGGACTGGCGGAATAGCGGGGGCTCTGTCCCAGTCTCCGCTGGAGAGAGGGTGCCTGTGAACACTTTCGCCAGTGAGTAACACGACCCTGGGATAGGAAGCCCATGGTGGGCTGCTTTATGGAGTCAGTCACCTTCAGTGCAAGTGGGGCATGTGCAAATGCAAGTCCACCCACCCAGTGGCTTTCTGGAGCTTGGGGAATGGCTGACAATGAGTCCTGGGCTTATGTTGTTCCTCCCTGTCTATCCGGAAGTAGGAAATCTGCTTCATGTAGCCTGTGCCTGGGTGTTCTGTCTCATTGGACTCAGATGGGGTGATCCCCAGTGCACAGCGGCCCTGCTGCATACCCACCACCCACAGAGTGCCTCCTCCTGCAGAGTCTCTACTGCCTCCTCCTACAGAGCCTCTAAATGTGTGTGACATCTGGGCAGAGGTTCTTAAAATTGGTCTAAGGACTTCTAGAGATTCAGATGTACTACGAAGGCATGTATGTTGTGTGAAATACTCATAGATGGTTTCAGATGTGCACTTCTCAGGGGAAAGGGCTCAGCATTTGCCATATTCCCTCAAAGCACTTTCTGTAGTCCACATTTAAATTTATTGTATGTGATTTAAAGCAATCTTATGAACCACTGTCATTAGGGTGCCCCCAAGGCAGGGCTAGGTGGATAAGCTCTGGTCCTTTCACTCCTTTCCTCAAGTAGCTTTTTTTTTTTCTTTTTTTTTGAGATGGAGTCTCATCCTGTCACCCAGGCTGGAGTGCAGTCGTGCGACCTTGACTCACTGCAACCTCTGTCTCCCAGGTTCAAGCAATTCTCCTGCCTCAGCCTCCCAAGAAGCTGGGATTACAGGAGCCTGCCACCACACCCGGCTAATTTTTTGTATCTTTAGTAGAGATGGGTTTTAACCATATTGGCCAGCCTGGCTTTGAACTCCTGATCTCGGGATCTCTCCACCTTGGACTCCCAAAGTGCTGGGGTTATAGGCGTGAGCCACGGCACCTAGCCTCAAGTAGCTTTTTATTAAGCACTGACCGCATGTGTCTGGCTTTGTGCTAGGCTGATTGGTACTTTGTAAATCTGGTAAAAGAGCCTGATATTGTAAGAAGTTGGATAGCCTTGAGTTTAGATAAAGTTTAGTTGCCCTTTATTACTCTCATTTCCAGTTAGTCTACTGGAGGCCGTGTGTTTTATTTCATCTGACTGAAGCATCATTAGAAAAGGTTGCGGTTGCAAACCTGCCAGTCATCTGGGTGAGCAGAACATGGCAAATACTGGAAAAGCCAGAGGAAGGGGTTCCTAGTATCAGTGTGCTCAGTGCCCTGCAATCATGGAACAGCTTGGAGCACACCCTCCATCCTAATCCTGATCTTCTCACTGGGAAAGAAGGAAAGGCCCCTCGCTGTGCAATGGCAGCGGGGAACGAAGACACCTGGGAGGAAGCCCAGTTCTGATGGAGTCTGGTGTTTGCTCCAAGAATGGACAACTACAAGCAGGGACTTGACCTGAGGCCTCTCAGGGCATAACCCAGAAACACAACCGTGGAGGGGTTTGTTCTTATAAAATGTTAGATAACTTACTGCTGCCAGATTTAGTTCATTTTAGATACTTCTGGCCTGAATTCAAACGGATGAATCAGAGATATATAGATTTAGATCTTGGCATCAGTTTCCTTTCAAAATCCTTTCAAAACTTCTTTATCTTGCTTTCTACAGAATTTAATATAAATTGGTATCTTTTTAAAAGTTCTACATGAGTCTCTTAGGGGCTGTGAGGGAGCACATAAAATACAAGATATTTCTGTTTATGGGAGACTTAGACTCATTTCAACCCATCGATCAACAACTGTTTATTGAGAACCTATTATTTACTGGGACCCAATGTTAGTAAGACACATTTTTTGCCCTCAAGCAGTTTATCTTTTACAGTGGGAGAGAGATAGTAGACATGTAAGCAAATATGTGAATTAGATCATTTCAGATGGTGATGAGTACGAACCAGTCAGAGTCCTTGGTGGCAAACAATGTATGTCGGAACTGTGGCTAACTTAGACAAGGACTTTTGGAGGCATATGAAGGGCTTACAGAATCAGCCAGAAGACTTGATCAGCGTCAAAGGAGGCCGGGGCAGCCAGGATACTGTTCTAGCAATAACCAGTGCAGGACGCCCCTGCAGGTGCCCTGCCCCCAGCACACTGCCAAGGCCGGAAACTATTCACCATTCAACCCTCAACTCGGTGCAACCTGCAGGAGCTTCATACCCTCTATCTGAGGGCAGCTCCTCTGAGTGAGAGTCCCGGGGGCAGCAGAGTCTCTGTGTGCTTGGATCATTAGGTCTTGCCTGTGTTCTAGTGCCCCGGGGGATGGGAGAGAGAGCACCTCCTTCCCTGCGTCTTTAGCTTTTACAGTAGATGTGAGTGCTGGGCCCCTGGAGAGGCCGAGTCATAGCTTAGACAGTAGTCAGGGAAGGTTCAGAGTGGTCAGGGAGGGACTCTCCTAGTGGGTGATATTTGAGCTGAGATGGAAGTGATGAGAGAGAATATTCCAGCCAAAAAGTCCAGTCAGAGACAAAGGAGCCCAGCAGAGGGAGACAGAGAGAGACGGAAAAGCTGGTGGGAGGATGAGTAGTAAGGAGGAGAGGCGGGTAGGGGATGAGTGTAGAGGCTTGGAGGTGTTTTACTATGCAGGGCCTTGCAAATTCCAGCAAGAGGTTTGGCTTTTACTCTATTTGTGGAGGAAGCCACTGGAAGTTTAGGTGTTACTTTATTTGGGAGGGAAACACTAACTAGAGGATGCTATGAACTAAATTAAATTTTAACAAGATGACTGTGGCTGCACGTGGAGAACAGGCCATTGCAGCTGCCCAGGAAAGAGGTGATGGCAGCTTGGAGGAAGTGGTCAGAGTGGAGTTAATAAGATGTGGTCAGCTTGTGGAGGAGCAGGTCCCATTGGGGTTGGTGGTGCTGGTAAAAGGGTCAGTAGTTCAATTTTATTCTTACAGATTTTAATTGTTATCTCTTCAAGTGGAAATGTTCAGGATGGAGATGGATATGCAAATCTGGAATTAAGGGAAGGAGCTGGGTGACTCAGATTTGAGAATCCTAATTGTGTAAATGGTATTTAAAGCTATGAAGCAGGATGATGTCACCGAGCAGTGAGTGTAGACAGAGGAGAGGGATGAGGGAAGCACACCAGCTTCTACAGGCAGAAGAGGAGCTTCTCGAAGGGACCGAGGAGGAGGAGCCTGCAGGTAGCAGGAGACACCGCTGAGCGTGGCATCACAGTCTGGGGAAGAACATTTGTCTAGGATGTCTAGAGCATTACTTTTGAAATAGAAGAGTCGATTTGTTTTGCATTATTTCAGGTAGGTAATCCAAAAACATACCGTGTTTTCTTAGATCACAATGTTATTTTCCCTCAGTGGATTTTGTTTATTTATATTCATACTGTGTTTACCTCTATAAAAGGATTTGAGGGAATTGGGTATAAAGTGGTATTTCAGGTAACCCATTAAAATGGAAAATTAAGATGAAATGGAAAGTAGGAAAAGCTAAATACTATTGGTGTTAACCTGCTATACCTGGTTACCATGATAGAATATCCCATTTAATTCAATCTCCCAGTAGCCAACATCAAAAGGGATGGTTAGGTTTTATAATCATCTTCTTCAGATATGGGGAATATTAAAATTTAAGGGAGACAAAGTATTTCCTAGATGCTAAAACTAGAATTTATTCTGAGAGTCATCACATACATAGTGGCACACAAAATGCCACACACACACACACACACACAAAGCCCAGTGCTCATCGTTATTTTATTCCTACAGAAGCAGAAAATCTTTGGGTTGGTTTCTCTATCATCCCTACTTTATAGATGTGAAAACTGAGGTTGGGAGGGGTTAAGTGCATTTTCCAAAACCACATGGATAGGAAGTGGCAGAGTGCTACGCTGTGACTGCACACAGATCCCTGTGTAAGACACGGAGAGAATAAGGAAGGAACGATGTCAGAAAGGATGGCGGGTCCCACTGTGAAAGTTCCTAAATGTACACTTCTTCCTGCTTCCCTTTTCCCCGCCATCCTCCACCCCTTTACTTGGCCACAACTTCTCATCTTTCAGGCCTCACTGTGGACACGCCTTTCCCGATAGTGACATGGTTTTCACTGGAAGCTTCTCTCATTTCCCTTTGGAAGCTTCCCTCACTGTGCTTGCACCACCATGTGTCCTCCAGGTTCCCCTAGCCCTCTGGGCTCACCCTGCCTGCTGGTCACCATGCACAGATGTATTTCTCTTTCTTGGTTTCCATGTGAAGGTGAGAACTCCCCAAGGAAAGATGCCTGGTGTTTAATACCTACTGTCAACTGGGATCTCAGCTGGGGTCATCCCACTGCAGCTCCTCTGTGGGGCCGGGACTTCCTCACAGGATGGTGGCTTGGTTCTAAGAGCAAGTGCCCTGGTGGGGGACAGTGAGAGAAAGACAGATAGAAAGAGAGGGAGACAGGTAGAGACTCAGAGAGATTAGGAGAGAGAAACTGAGAGAAGTCAAGAGAGATGTTGAGAGAAGCTGAGAGAGATGGCTGGAGAGTTAGAGAGGCACAGAAATACTGAGAGGGATGGAAAGAGCGTCGAGAGCGAGTGAGCTGCATTGTGCTTGCAGGCCTCTCCTGGGAAGTCACCGTGTCGCTGTGCTGTGCTGTCAGTTGAGATCCTGACAAAAGTCCTCCTTGTTCAAGGTGGGTGCAGAGACTGCACCTCTTGCTGTGGTTCTGATGAGGCCATAAGGCCGCGCTGTAAGAAGAGAGCACACACAGCAGATGTTCCCATGGCTGTCTTGCAAAAATACAAGCTCTGCTACTCTAGCAGAGAAATTAAGTAGGATGAAAATTCAGTGGGCATGGATGTGAACAGGTGAACTTGGGGTGGATTCAGAACAACACAAGAAGAGGCCAGATTCAAGGGGCAAGTGTAGGCAGGGGATCTAGGGCCACACATGGAGTATCCTTGGAGAAATTTGGCCTAAAGTTGAAGAAGGTGGGGCCAAGGGCCAACTCCAAAATATTTTTCTATGGGTGTGCTTTGTAATTTCTTAGTTTATCCATCGAGTTACCCTTTGCTAGTCTGATTTCGATTGGCTTATTTACCTGAGACCATTAAAAAATAACAATTCAGGGCTTCAAAACATTCATGTTGTTGTATATTTCCCTCGATTCATCTGAACTGGCAAAATTTTTGAGATTAACTTTCTTTTCAGGTTCCCTGCTGGGTGTCTTTGATAAAAAGAACCAAAAAGAACCAAATCCTTCAAGTTCAATGCTGATCCATCTTCTATGGTACACTCTGCCATTTCATTTCTTGTAGAGGAACAAGGAGTTGGTTTGGAGCAAAGCAGAGCAGGCCATTGCTGGATTTAGAACATATCCTTAGGATCATGTTACTGGGACTTCTGTAGACCCTTGATAAATTGTTTACTTCATGGTTAATTTAAGGCTGCGTGCTAAAGTTTTAACCCAACCAGGAGCCTTCGTGTATAGTTTTATATACTAAAAGTGACCACATTTCCTACCAAGTTAAAACTCTTTGGCATGGCCATGAGGTGCTGGAAGATGTGGCCTTTCCTATCCTTTCTAGTTTGCCAATAACCTCCTCCAAGTTATGGTCCTTCTTATTCCAGGGGCTCGGTTCCCTTCCTTGATGTCCTCACTGGACCTACTGGAATAGCTAGCACGTGTTTGCGTGATTGCTGGGCTTGTTTGCTGCTGCTGCTGGACTGTGAGGTCATTAGAACAGTGTTTACTTGATCTATCTTTGCTTCTCCACTTCCTAGCATGTTCCTGACATAGAGTCATAGGTATTCAACACATCCTGCATAACTACAGATGAAATTGTTATCCAAATGAATTTAGCATAGTAAATTATAATTTTGGAGAACTGGTGATCTGATGATGATCGCCACTTTTTAACGTTCAGAATATTTTATTTTTATAACCTGCATAATAGGAAATGGAATAAATCCATTTTCTTGAAAGGTTGGCAACATTCATACAATTTGAGTCATTTATCATCAGAATGGTACCTCTTCCTTTTTGGTTTGTTTTGTGTTCAATACCGAGAAAATATTTTATTTTAGTTCCTCTTCTTCCAAATATATGTCTTAAACTTATGGGAGGAAAAAACAATCACTTTCTGTGGCCATGACAAAGGTTTGCCCTGACTCTGTCAAGGCTCATGCCACAAGGGGAGAAAAAAGGGTATTAACAATTGTTAACTCATCAGCCTGAATCTTGCCACATCAGCTATGTACTTTTTAAAATAGTCTCTTTTTAATGTGGCAGTGAGTTGTGCATATGTAATATACCTAGTTGGAATGGTGAAAGGATGAAATGTAGTTCATGTGCATATCTGAAATTGTCAAGTAGCATAAGTAAGCATAGTATGTACTGAATAATGCCATACGACTTCTACATAAAATTAAAAGTTGTAAATTTACCTGGCTTTTCAGATTTACTTTTTATGATTTTAAATTGTTTATGTACCTCAAGTACCTAGAACTTTATCGCAGAGGATTTTCAGATGCCTAGCAATAAGATAAACTTATTTATTTTAGTATTAATGGAGTAAAATTTGACACTATGGCCCTGCTATCATAAATATCTTCAGCATGATCAATAAGACAGATAGCTTTTTGTGATGCCTCTCTGGATTTCTATTAAACCACAGTGACAAGTGGAATATTGTCTCCAATATGTCTTTTTTTTCCAGATGAAGTAGAGGGTGAGTAGAATGTGTATAGTAAGAAAAAGACAGTTTCTAATTTTTTTTTTCAAGTAACTTCAGCAACTGTTATATAAATTATCTGCAGAATGTTTTGTGTTGAGCACAGGGAACTCTTTTTGGTAGTCACAAATCTCCCTTTTTTTCTGTCTCAGAGAAAAAATAATCTTCAGGAGATATTGGGCCGAGGGATTTAGATTGACAAGAAATTTCACTTCAATTTTCAAGAGGATTGAATGACTTAGAATAATCCATAGGAGGAGACACACAGATAATTCTGGGATTATGGTGGAGAAAAGGGGTAGATAATAAAAGCCAGAGAAAAGTGTGCTTCAAAACAATCAGCAACATTTGAAAAGTCATACAATTTATTGTTGTTTTTTATTTTTTACTTTAATTTCTAAGTGTTTTTGAAACAATCTAAACTTACAAAGAAGTTGGAAATACATTGCAAAGACCTTTTATTTTTTCTAAACTATTTGAGAGTCAGCAGCCAACATGATGCCCTTTCACTCCTGAACACTTTGGGGTGTATTTCCTGGCTAGTCCTCAAAATCAGGAAATTCACATCCGTACACCTTAACCACCTCATTCAGGTTTTACCAGTTGTCCCACTAATGCCCTTTATGGGAAAACGACCCTGCTTAGAATTGCGTGGTACATGTATCGTCATGCGTGTTCAGTCTACTTCGAACTGGAACATTTCTTCAATCTGTCTTTGCTTATTATGACCTTGATGCTTTTCAGGATTGCGGGCCAGTTGCTTTGTCAAAGGCTTCTCAGTGTGGATTTGTCTGTGGTCTCCTCTGGTGGGACACAGGTTGTCTGTCTTTGGCAGGAGCACCCCTGCCGTTGCCTCGTGTTCTTCTCTTCTCCCTGCTTCCTGTCACACAGCACATGTTCTCCGCTGGACCCACTGCTGATGGAGGTCACCTGGCCACCTGATGCGGGTGCTGCCAGCCTTCTCCCCTGCAAAGCTCCTCTTCTCTCCTTTGGGTTAATAAGCATTTTGAGGAAAAGATTTGTTAAATTATTTAAATAAATCATTCCTCATCAAACGTCAACTTATTCCTTTATTTTATTAGATGAATCTTGCACAATGGTGTCCAGTTTTATTCATCAAGTTGTCACTCATTATTGTTGTTATTTATTTTGAGGCTCATATGGTCCCAGATTTGGCCGGAGGGAGCGCCCCCAATCTCACTTCTGTGTCTTTCTGATACCCTCCATCCTCATCCCTTGGGCATATTCTTTCTGGAATAACAGGATGTTGAAGGAGTATCTTGTACTTTTCCCACTCCATCTCCAGAATGAACCATTTCTGTATTCAGTACAGATACCCTTTATTGAGGAATGGCATACTTAGAAACCAAGATCTGGGCACCAGGTGTGCTCACTGCTATTGGAGTAGCACCGATCCCAGGCCGTCTTAGTGGTCAGAGGTGTGGGGTATATGTGCATGTAAACACAACACACACCCACACACACACCCACACACACCCCCACACACACATTTATACTGTATGCATTCCCATAACTACTTGTCTATTCATTCCATCTATCTATCTATCTATCTATCTATCTATCTATCTATCTATCTATCTGTCTATCAATCAATCAATCATTTACCTACCTACCTACAATTTATGTAGATGCCTCCAATTATAATCCAGCACCATAGGGTTCATTCTAATTTCCTTTCACTATTTCTAACTCTTCTCTGATAATGAGAAGTCTGCCTTCCATTATTTTTAATATCTTCATTTATCTGGACACTTGTCCTGAATGTAACCATCCTTCCATCACCATCCCCTCCTCTGCATGTAAGCCTCTCCTTGCACTGCTCTAAGCTTATGCACTGTGCTCCCCGCCCACCCAGGAGGAAGTCCATCCCACCCACTGGAACTCTGACACCACCTGCCTCCATCCTGCTCAGGCTCCAACACACCACTCAGATCCTCCAGTGCTCCCCTCCTCCTGCTTCCCCTCTCCCTATGGGCCTGTATGATGGCTTTGCTCTTCTTGATGGATTTCTAACTGCATTGTCTAGGGAAGGAGGGGAAGACCAAGGGCACCAGGAAGTGGAATGAAAGCAATGCAGTGAAGCAACTTATTTTAACTGTGAAAGGCAAGATCCAGGGTAGAGGAACTCAGTGGTTTGCTTGGCAGCACTGCCTTAAAGGAGATATGCCTGAAGAGCTGATTCCCGCTGTGTGTTGGAAAATAAATCCTAACTTACGGGAAAGATACACTACCTGCAAATGTTTCGATGTGATGCTATTGAAAATAAGCGCTGTGCTTGTAAATCCCAGAGAGAGGATGAAGATGCTGCAGGAAGCTGTGGAGAGTGGAGGAGATGCAGAGGAAGGCATGGGCAACACGGAAGCTCTTGAAAGTGCCTCACAGACAGGACATGTGCTGCCGTGGAAGAGAAACAAAAGCGCCTGGAAAAGGTAGGGATTCAGTTGACAAATACAGATTCCAGGGGAGACTCAGGCCAGTAGTTGTGGAAGCCTCTAATTCTTTCCGGTGTGTCCTGAGGGGCATCCTCTGGCAGCCCTGCAGTGATGTCTTCCACTGCCCTCGTGCTCTCTCCAGCCCCGCTTCATTCTCTGTAGCACTTGACGCTTGCCGACGCACCTTGTTTATTCCCTGTATTCCCCACTTAAAGGCCAACTCCATGATAAAATAAAGTTTGCTTTGCTTGCCGCCATATTGCCAATGCATAAAAAGTGCCTGGCACGTAATAGCTGCTCATTACGATTGGCGTAAATGGAAGGGATGAAAAGCTAACCGGGAGAAAGGAGAGCAATGGACATTGGACTAAAAACAACCTGGAAACAGTCATATTTCAACAAGGTCTATTCCAGAGCAGTCTGCAAACAGTGACCTCCAAGAACATAATCGTCAAGGAAAATAGAACAGACAGGACAAACACGTGAAATTATAAGAGAGAGAAAGATGGAAAAGTCTGAAATACCGAAATGAGAGTAACTTCTTGTCTTGTTTCTAAGAAAAGCAGTGGCGGGGAAATGGAGTTGATGAATGCAAAGCCCAACCAAGTGGATCCTTCTTCCCACCACCTGCTGGGCAAATATTTCCAACACCCAAGACCTCCAACTTTCGTGAAGCCACCCCTGCGGCCAAAGACAGACCACAGAGACCATGGAGATTTGAGCAGACGAAATATCTGAGAAGGAAGATGGATTAAAGTGTTCACAAAGGGCCAGGCTCATTGTGTAAAGTAGAATTAGAAATGAATAATGGTGAAATTTAAGGGTACTTAATTCTATAGAATTAAAAAATCTCAAATAATGTCTGGTCCTGTAAGAGATTAGAAATATAGCCGCAGAGTATTTAAACATTGTGAAAATATAAATATCATATATCAACACTAAAGACATGCCACCAAAACAGTACTTAAAAAACAGATTTTATCCAAAATATTTACATTTAAAACAATAAAAACAATGAAAACTAAATGAGGTTAAAAGAAAACAATAGCCAAAATGAATAACAAGAAATTAACAGAACTAAGGAACCAAACCTATTTATTTTAAGAAAAATTAACAAATTGGTAAGTCTTGATGAGACTAATGTGACTACCTTGTCCTCTGGTGCCTCCAGGAGACTCAGGCTGACCTGGGCAAGAGGGGCTGCCCCAGATACCCGGTGGTTGTCATCACGAGGGACTTTGAGAGACATGTGACTCTGGCCTTGTCAAAGGAAAAGGAAGGAAAAGGAAGTCCCCTCACTGGGGAAAGGGTATTGCCCTGAGGTCCATAAGGAGCACCCAGGTGGATGTGCAACTGGCGGAGTACTGGGCCCAGGAGGCACTGGAATCCACGTTTCTGGGCTCACCCTCCTTGGCTCCCATGAACAGACACTGGGGAAGAGCTCAGAGCCTAGTTCTTCAGAATCGGGTGTGCTTGCTTGGGGTCCCCAGAAATAACTGGGAGACTTTGAAGGAGGAATCATCCAGTTAGAGGCCAAGAGTCTGATCTTTCTGCATATTTGCGAGAATTATCCTAAGGCTGAGGAGGTGAAATTCGGGTTTCTTATAATTCCAACCCTAGAACGTGATTTAGCAAAAATACTAACTTTGTACCAAAGGAAAATGCTAGGCCAAAAGGTACGCAGACTGTCAAAGATGAACACAGCTGGACATCAGTTAAAGCAGTAAAAACAAATTTTATTCAGTAACTATTCACAGTAGTGGGCTGGCTGTATTTTCATTTGTGCAGAGGTGATTTGGAGGTTTCAAAAGGAGAATGAGGGAGAGGAGAGGGGAGAGCAAGGAAACGTGGAAAAAGTCCAAAGGGCGGTCAGTGTCCAGGTCACCAGACCAGCTGTGCCCTATGGCGGGCAATCGCCCCTCAGGATCCATCCTCCCACAGAGACCCCATCCTTCCTGAGGGTCCCGTTTCCAAGGAGTGGTTCTCTGGTTCTTGGGAATGGGCTTCTGAGTTATAAGAGACACATGTTCACAATCATAAGCCCTTTCCATAAGCCCTCTAAGAAAGGGAGGTCAGGACTCATGTGGGGTGTGGCTGGGACAGTAAATTCTCCTAACAGCCTGGAGCTTTCTCAGGCAGGCATTTTAAGCAGGGATAGGTTCATCCTAGGGAAGTGGTTTTCTGCTGCTAGAAGCCAAACTACCTTGGTTATTTCTTAGGGCAAAGGTTTAGACCCCAGTAGTTATATGCTGAGATTTCTGTTGTTCTCAAAACAAAGATAACTGTTCTCAATAAGATATTCACACAGACAATCCACATGAATTGTTCCCTCACTATCCTGAGTACCTAGAGCTAATGTGTCACAATACTAGTATTTATAAAACAAAGCAATTCTATCCCCCTCTACTGCCTTTTAACAAGTGCAGAGGAAGGCTTCCCATGTGTTTAAGAGTGGGATACAAGGCCTTCCAAAACACGCAAGACACGCTGATGTCTTTGTATGCAGTGATTGCAAGATACAGCTTGTCAGGAAAATAGATTATGTGAATGAAGACTTTACATTCTGAGAAACTAAAAGTGTGGAAGAAGAAATAGAACTATCTAGACATGAAAGTAAACTATTATTTGCACCTAATTACCCCGAGGCAGAAAGAATAGTCAATACATACATCATCGTCTCTGCTGGACGCTTTGTTGAATACCCTGTTACTTGCTATGCGTGCAGTGTGGTTGTCCACTCACAACTTTATATAAATTAAAGGAAATAACATGTACTATGATCCAAGTGACATGTCCTAGTGACAGTGGATTAACAGCATCACAATTTCATGACAAGAAATTTTATGTAGCCACATTGTACATAATATGTGATCTATAAGTAATTGAGGTACACTATTAGTATAGACTCAGCTTCTGCATAAATTTGACTTTAATAAATTTTCCTGCTTCTATGACTAGCAGCCAGAACCAAAAAACACAGTTAGGAGAATGAGAAAGGAATCCATAAATACCAATCAGATCATTATTTGTGGGCTTGTCAATGTTTTCTCTGTATGATTTCTACAATTTTAAATCAAGTTGTGAGCAAGTCAAAGATCATTAACCAACCCTTCAAAATATAAATAAGCTGCAGCAATTTTTATTTTTACTCAGGTTATACTTTGTATATAATAAAATGCCTAGATTGTAAGTGTGAGGAGTTTTGAGACTGCCTTGTCCGTATATAAATCATGTTCATGATCCCAGGAAGTTCCCTCCTGTTCCTTTCCGGACAATTGACACTTCCCTAAGGCAACCACTGTTTAGATTCTTATCAACATAGCTTGGTTAGTCTAATTCTAGAGCTTCATAGAATTGGAATCATATAGTTTATACTTTTTTGTGCATGACTTTGCTGTATGTAATGTCTACAAAGTTCCTCTGTGTTATTTCATGAATCAGTAATATATTCTTTAATCACTGTGTGGCATGCAGTTGCACGAAAAAACAATTTGTTTATCCATTCAACTATTGATGGATGATTGGGTTGTTATCAGTCTGAGGCAATGATGAAGCTACAGTGAACACGCATATACAAGTATTTTTTTGGACATATGTCTTCTTTCTTTTCAGTCAAGTCCCTAAAGTGGCAGTGTTGAGTCCATAGGGTAAGTGTGTGTTTACGAAACTGCCAAGTAGCTTTCCAAAGTGACTGTGCCGTTGCCACTCACCAGCAGGACCTGAGATAGGGCTGCCTCACTGGAGAGTCAGTGCTCGATCAGGCCAGTCTTAAATTTTAGCTGTTGTAGTGTGAGCCAGTGGCATTCATTAGAGTTTTAATTTGTATTTTCCTGATGATGAGTGGGCATCTTCTCATGTATCAGCCATTCATACCATTTCATTTGTTGGGGTGAAATGTCTGTTCCAGTCTTCACTGTTTAAAATGTTTGGGTTATTTGTATTGTGGAACTGTTGGAGTTTTCTGCACATTCTCTAGATACAAGACCCTTACCAGAATATCTCACCCATTCTGAATTGTG
The DNA here is from genome assembly GCF_001698545.2 of Rhinopithecus bieti. Taxonomy (NCBI): domain Eukaryota; kingdom Metazoa; phylum Chordata; class Mammalia; order Primates; family Cercopithecidae; genus Rhinopithecus; species Rhinopithecus bieti. Next base: position 42,894 of record NW_016841755.1, on the reverse strand, counting down.
TCCCTTTATCTTCCTCATGGTTTGTTTGTTAGTTAATACTTAACCATTTTTTATGGTTCGTGCTTTCAGCCATGAAGTCCTAAGAAATTTTTTCCTACCTCAAGCTGACAAAGATACTCTCTTCTGTTCTATTTTTCATTTTTATATTGTACACAACACTTAAAAAATAAATCTAAGTGTTACTAGCTGAGAAATACCAGAAACTGCTTGCATACATGCTGAAACCTAATTGCTACCCCTATTTTGGATTGAAATGGATTTGAAGGGGGAAGAATGTTGCAGTTACTTCAGCCTCATTTTCTAGCACTGGAACTGTAAGTGGACATGAGTGAAAGGAAGTTTATAATGAAATATTTAGAGAAATGTAAAATATCTTTGTGTATCTTGGGGTGTCTTTGACTAGCCTGTTTGGCCAGTGAGGCAGGAACTGCCTTCTCTCTGCATGGTTAGTGCATGGCTGTGGTGTGGAGGGTTTGGACTTGAACGCTGAGTTCATGGGGAGACAGACAGGCAGCTGGAAGGAGAGACCTGCCCTCCATTCTAGGCTGGGAGGAACTGATGAAAGCTGAGGTTCTGCAGGCTGGCTCCCTCTGGAAATGGCACTAAGACGCCTCTCAGCCAGGGTCCCAGAGCCAGTTGATGTCTGTGTTGAGTCTACTTTAAAGACACAAAATGCTCCCTTTCTTTTTCGTTTTCTTTTTTTTTGAGACGGAGTCTCGCTCTGTCGCCCGGGCTGGAGTGCAGTGGCGCGATCTCGGCTCACTGCAAGCTCCGCCTCCCGGGTTCCCGCCATTCTCCTGCCTCAGCCTCCCGAGTAGCTGGGACCACAGGCGCCGCCACCACACCCGGCTAATTTTTTCATATTTTTAGTAGAGACGGGGTTTCACCGTGTTAGCCAGGATGGTCTCGATCTCCTGACCTCTTGATCTGCCCACTTCAGCCTCCCAAAGTGCTGGGATTACAGGCGTGAGCCACCGCGCCCGGACTTCTTTCAAAAAGAAAAAAGCAAAACATTTTTGGTTAAACATACACTGAAGAATCTCACCTCAGAGTTAGATAAAATAAGGGCTTTTATGTTAAGTGGGAAAAATTCTCCGGGACAGTCACCAAGATAACAAGATCTTAGTAAATATAGGCAAAAATAATAACAAAAACACCTCTAGTGTCCTCCATTTTATGGGATGTTCAGTTTTACCAGATCATTATGTTAAGTAGGTAGCTAGTCAGGCATGAGCAGAGCAGGAGAGGGCTTCCCCTGCTCCACTGCCCACCCCCAACACCAGGAATGTTAGGCGACCATCAGGTGATGGTCAGGTGGTTGTTAAACTTTCTCTCTAAAATAGTAATTGGTCACAGTCAGTGCCAGGGAAAGGCAGTCTCCCAATAGATAGAAACACCTGAAGCTGGTGATGAGCAGCTTCCTGATGAGCTCTCAGGAGCTGGGTGAGTGGGCCCAAGCATGTGCACTAAGGGGCAAAACGGATGGAGTCTAACTGATATGTGACCTTCCTGTAGGAATGCTAGACTGGCTGGGGAGGAATGTCTCAAGTGAGCATGCGTACAGCTCCAGTAATCACACTGCACACACTCCCCTCCCAAGTGCTAGCAGAGCACTGTGCACGCAGACAGTCCACCCCAAGGGAAGAATCGGGAGAAACAATGTGAGACCCTAGAAGCAGGACAGTGTGTAAAACCCCAAGTCCAAAGACCAAACCACGCACCTGATCTCTCAAGTCTCCCACTCAGCCCTTTTCCAAGCGTACTTTACTTCCTTTCATTCCTGCTCTAAAGTTTTTTAATAAGCTTTCCCTTCTGCTGGAAAACCTGCCTTCATCTCTCCTTCTGCCTTATGCCCCTCGGCCAAATTCTTTCTTCTGTGGAGGCAAGAATTGAGGTTGCTGCAGGCCGGTGCAGACTCTCCATCCATAACAATCATGTGGGTAGATGCAGATTTTTCTCTGACTCAGACCAGAGAAGGCATTTGGTTGGCAAATCTTTTTTCCTTAGAGTAATCAGTTAATTATCATGATAATAATGTTTATGTAAAGTCTGGATTTCCTTTGAAAAGCGAATCTTGCACTCATTCTATTAAAAGAGTCTATGTTTATAATTTCTTTTTATAAGGCTTTCTGCCTGGGGTTCCAAGTACGTGTGTGTGTGTGTGTGTGTGTGTGTGTGCAGGCAATAGAAATTTCAGTTTTCTCTTAACACAATTTTAAATAAATACTTTCTCCTGTTATCACAATGATTCCTTTTAGCGTGTCCAGGTATTTTTGTGATTTCAACAAGACATACCATCCCCCTTCACTGACGTGCCATGGCCACCGTAAACAGAAAGTACACACTCAGGGGGTGCCTTATTTTGTGCTTTTAGAACAGAGAAAGCTTGATTTCCTTGACTCACTCACAGGCTTTGCCAGTAAGAGCCAAGAAGGTACATACTTCATGGAGAGCTTTCCTCTGCATATGCATGAAATGAATCTGGAAATTTTTCTATTCTGAAGTCTAGTTAGTTAGTCCTAAGAACTAACACAATTAATCGGCTGTGTTCCTTGCTCCTCATAAAGCCCTGTCCATTGGGGAAAATAAGTCGTAATTGTGAAGCACACTGGAGTGTGAAATCTGCCTGATGGACCTAATGAACATGGATTTCCTCTCTAGGTAAATTTCTCTATGGAAAGGCTAACACCTGAGTGAGTCAACCAGGTCAAACTCAGCCCCAGGCGGCCCTTTGCTGTGAGACATTTGTATTTAAAGCATGGAAGCACCTATGGAGATATAGATTTTGAGCAGTGGAGCTATTTTTTTCTGACAAAATTCTGCATTTAAGATATTTTCCCCTGCCTCAACTAGCAGTTGATCTTAAAACTCTTCCTGTTCTCTTGGTCAGGGCTCTCACTGACATCCTGCAGGGAGAAAACTCTGCTACACACTTGAAAGACGAGCAGAGAGGCAGAAGCTGCCCTCAGATCATAGCACTGTCCTTTACGAGTTGCCCTTATTACAATTTCATTTTCTTATCTGTGAAACGGGAAGAGTAATACCCATTTCACAGGTCGGTACTTAGAGTGAATAAAATAACCTGTGGGAAAATTCATGTAAGCCACATATAAGAAATTTAAGTTTCTCAAGCTTTCTCCTGCACTTCTTACATTGCATTGGTACCTCGCATTTGAGCTCCTTAAAACTTAATTAGCAGCCCAGGCTCTTCTGGATGAGCCTATATTAGTCCGTTTTCACACTGCCGTAAAGAACAACCAGAGACTGGTGATTTAGAAAGCAAAGAGGTTTAACTGACTCGCAGTTCTGCATGGCTGGGGAGGTCTTAGGAAACTTAAAATCATGGCGGAAGGTGAAGGGGAAGCAAGGTAGGTCTTACAGTCTTACATGGCAGCAGGAGAGACAGAAAGCTAAGGGGAAACTGACACTTTTAAAATCTCCTCTGATTTTTTAGAGAGAGAGAGAGCTAAAGAGAGACTGGTGCTTTTAAAGTCACCATCAGATCTCATGAGAACTCACTACCATGAGAACAAGATGGAAAAAACTGCCCCCGTGATCCAATTACCTTCTGCCAGGTCTCTCCTTTGACACATGGGGATTACAATTTGAGATGAGATTTGGGTGGGAACACAGAGCCAAACCATATCAAGGCCCCAAACATATATGCCATAGGGGCCCCAGGAGGCTCATTCATTCATTCACTCAGTGTTTATTGAGCACCTAGCATAAGTTCAGGCACTGGGTGCATGAATTCCATTCCTTCCAGAGCCACGTGCATTGGTTTTCCATGACCTTAAGGCAGTAGTTTTCAACTGGGACAATTTTGTACCTCACCTTTCTAGTAAGAGAAAATACTGAAATAACACACACACACACACACACACACATACACACACACAACCCAGAAGAACTGTAGGCGAATAATTTCTGTTGGTTAATGTGAGGTCTTTAGTTAAAGTGATAAACTTTGAGCAATTCTAACAGTTTGCCACAGTGAATACATCAGTTGAAGCAACAAACTGGGTTTAACTAGTGTGGAACACCTGGGGAAATAGAGGGATCACTCAACTAGTGACAAAATTGCCATGATCTGGAGGAGCCAGGATAAACATGGACCTAGCGTTTTTGGCTAGGAGCTTGGCCAATGCTCCCTTGAAAGGTGGGGTGGAGGCAAAGGCACTGATGGTGCTAAATGCTGCAGTATCAATAGGATTGAACAGAAAAACAGAGTCATTCAATATAGGAGTTCCATTTACACAGAAGTGAGACGAGTCAGTGAAGTTCAGTAGTAGAGCTGTGACCAGAAGGTCACTGAAGACCTTAGCAAGAAGCATCAGGGCTGGTTCTCAAAAACTCACCAGAAAGATTCTGAGAGAGGTGCCACAAACTGCATCTGTCTGCAGCAGTGCTGTGGGTCTCGTGTCCCTGAGAAGTCTTCATGATATGGTTTAGATTTGTGTCCCCACCCAAATCTCAAGTTGAATTTGGATGAGGGGCCTGGTGGGAGGTGATTGGATCATGGGGCAGTTTCCCCATGCTGTTCTCATGATAGTGAGTTCTCACAAGATCTGATGGTTTAAAAGTGTGCAGCACTTCCCCCTTCACTATCTGTCTCTCTTTTCTGCTCTGCCATATAAGATGTGCTGGCTTTCCTTCCACCTTCTGCATGATTGTAAGCTTCCTGAGGCCTCCCATGCATTTGCTGTTAAGCCTGTGGAACTGTGAATCAATTAAACCTCTTTTCTTTATGAATTACCCAGTCTTAGGTAGTTCTTTACAGCAGTGTGAGAACAGAGAAATACAGAAAATTGGTACCAGGAGTGGGGCACTGCTATAAAGGTACTTGAAAATATGGAAGTGACTTTGGAAGTGGGTAATGGGCAGAGGTTGGAACAGTTTGGAGGGCTCAGAAGAAGACAGGAAGATGTGGGAAAGTTCGGAACTTCCTAGAGACTCATTGAGTGGTTTTGACCAAAATTCTGATAGCAATATGGACAATGAAGTCCAGGGTGAGGTGATCTCAGATAGAGATGAGGAACTTACAGGGGACTGAAGTTAAGTCACTCTTGCTATGCTTTAGCAGAGATTGGTGGCAATTTGCCCCTGCCCTAGAGATCTTTGGTACTTTGAACTTGAGAGAGATGATTTAGGGTATCTGGCAGAAGAAATTTCTAAGCAGCAAAGAGTTTAAGAGATGACCTGGCTCCTCCTAACAGCATATAGTAATGTTCACAAACAGATGGTCTGAAATTAGAACTTACATTTAAAAGAGAAGCAGCACATAAAAGTTTGGAAAATTTGCAGCCTGGTCATGTGGTAGAAAAGGAAAATCCATTTTCTGGGGAGAAATTCAAGCCAGCTGCAGAAATTTGCATATGTAAAGAGAAGCTGAATGTTGATAGCCAAGACAATGGAGAAAACGTCTCCAGATCATGTCAGAGACCTTTGCAGCAGCCCTTCCCACCACAGTCCCTGAGGCCTAGGAGTTAAAAATGGTTTCGTGTGCAGGCCCAGGGCCCAGCTGTTCTATGCAGCCTCAGTACAAGGTGCCCTGCAACCCACCTGCTCCAGCTTCAGCCATGGCTGAAAGGGGCCAGTGTACAGCTCAGGACACTGCTTCAGAGGGTGCAAGCCCAAAGCATTGGTGGATTTCATGTGGTGTTGAGCCTGCAGGTTCACAGAAGACAAGAATTGAGGTTTGGGAACCTCTGCCTAGGTTTCAGAGGATGTATGGAGATACCTGAGTGTCCAGGCAGAAGTATGCTGCAGGGGCAGAGCCCTCATGGAGAACCTCTGCTAGAGCAGTGTGGAAGGGAAATGTGGGGTGGGAGCCCCCACACAGAGTCTTCACTGGGTCACTGCCTAGTGGAGCTGTGAGAAGAGGGCCACTGTCTTCCAGATCCCAGAATGGTAGATCCCCTAACAGCTTGCACCATGCACCTGGAAAAGCCACAGGCAGTCAACACTAGCCAGTGAAAGCAGCTGTGGGGGTTGTACTGTGCAGAGCCACAGGGGCGGAGCTTCCCAAGGCCATGGGAGCCCACCTCTTGTATCAAGTGTGCCCTGGATGTGAGACATGGTTTCAAGGGAGATTATTTTGGAGCTTTAAGATTTAATGAATGCCTGGCTGGGCTTCGGAATTGCATGGTGCCTGTAGCCCCTTTGTTTTGACCAATTTTTCCCATTTGGAATGAAAGCATTTACCCAATGCCTGTACCCCCATTGTATCTTAGAGGTACCTAACTTGTTTTTGATTTTACAGGCTCATAGGTAGAAGGGACTTACTTTGTCTAAGATGAAACTTTGGACTGTGGACTTTTCAGTTAATGCTGGAATGAGTTAAGACTTTGGGGAACTGCTGGGAAAGCATGATTGGTTTTGAAATGTGAGAAGGACATGAGATTTGGGAGGGGCCGGGGGGAGAATAATATGGCTTGGATTTGTGTTCCTGCACAAATCTCATGTTGAATTGGAGGAGGGGTCTGGTGTGAGGTGATTGGATTATGAGAGTGAATTTCCCCCTTGCTGTTCTCATGATAGTGAGTGAATTCTCACGAGATCTGATGGTTTAGAAAGTGTGTGGCACTTTCCCCTTTGCTTTCTCTCTTTTCTGCTCCACCGTGTAAGATGTGCCTGCTTCCCCTTCACCTTCCATTATGATTGTAAGTTTCCTGAGGCCTCCCATCTTCCTGTTAAGCCTGTGGAACTGTGAGTCAATTAAACCTGATTTCTTTATACATTACTCAGTCCCAGGTAGTTCTCTATAGCAGTGTGAGAACAGACTAATACACTCCGTAAGCCTGGATCTGCCCCTGTGCACCATCATCCCCCAGGACAATCATGCTTCTCACCATAAGTACTATATAACATGTGAATGCTAGAACCTAAAAATATAAATCTAGAATCATTAGAAACGTTGAAAAGAAAGAAGTGAGTTGAAATTTTCTATTTTAGTAAGTTTTTCAGTCAAGCAGACATATTCTGATTGGAAGGTGAGTCTTGAAAGAACTCATGATTTGCTGGAATTTTCTACTCAGACCATAGAGATGAAAGAATACAAAAAGTCAATTTTCTCTTTGGAGGGGCTGAATGGAGAGAAGAGTTTCAGCAAAAGCTAAATGGAGGGAACATATTGCAACAGATCAAGTTATGGGTGGATAATAAAACACAAGCATGGCCAGAAATACATCTGGAAAAGTTTTTTACATTGAAGTTAAGTATGTTTATGAAGTGTTCAGGGCAAGATAATTCTTGAAGTTTAAACAGTTATCGCAGAGGATGACAAGGAAGTCAGCTGGAGTGGAGAAAAGAGAGATACTTGTTCCAAAGCACACACATATGTGTGCTCTCTCTCACACACACAGACACACATATGCACACACAGTGTTGACGATGCCTTAAGGAGCATTTCGTATGTTACCATACACTGAGCTAGTTACATAAATAGCCCTGAAGGACTTGTCATTATCCTTAGTTATGGGTGAAGTAATGGAATCCAAGCATCTTCCAAATTCACAGAGGTAGCGCAGAGCCGGCCTTTGAACCTGGGCCTTCCACACTGTGATGGGGCTGTGATGTGTCAACTTGGCTCGGCTGAGCCATACTCCTGGGGATTTCCTCTCTAGTATGTTTCCAATTAGTGTGGGCTATGAAAGGGGAAGTGGTTATTGAGCCCCATGCACCTTCTTCCAGTTATTCAATCAAACTCTGTCTTGGGTGCTGTTGTGAATGGATTTTGCAGATGTAGCTAAAGTTTTCTATCAGTTTAGTTTTGAATTAATCAAAAGATAGATGATCCTGGGAGGGTCAGACCTCATCAGATAGAAGTCTTCTAAAGGTAGTCCTTCCTGAAGTCAGAGATTCCAAGCTTGTGTCTGTGGGACTCCAGCCTGCTCTGGTACTCTTTCCTACCTGCTTGCCTGTGGCCAAGAAGCTTCAGAGTACGTTCATGAGGTCCTGTCTGTGTGTGATTTTGCTGGCTGCCTGTCCTGTGGACTTCAGGCTTCCTAGCCAGTTCTCATAATTAAGTCAATACTTTGTTATATGTAGATGTAACAAATACATACTAGCAGGATTCATATTTTTCCTACTGGTTTTTCTTCTCTGGTTGAATTCTGATTCACACACCCACTACTGCATTTCCATGATAGTATTCCTTTAGTTCTTGCCCCAAATGCTATTTTCGTCTTATAGGTTGCCATGCATATTTACATTTTTATGCTTTTCATTTACAAAAGTATCTTTCATGTACCAAGTATGTTGAAGAATAGAAGACAATGCTCTATCACACTTCATTTATGGAAACTTTCAATCTTTTCCATGTGGCTTAGGAAATATTTCTTGAAAATACGGTACATTTTAGTGTGGCCAAATATTAGAAAGCTTCATGGGATTTATCTTATGATTCAGCACTGTGAACTCAATTGTGTTTATTTCTAAGTTTTAAAGCTGACTGTACGTGTTATTTCCAAGCCTCAATGAGACTTTATACTGGTTTAATAGCCTATAACATTGTATACTTTTCTCAGAAGTCTTAATAAATAACTAGGAGGAAGTTGTACTTTATGAGCATCTAATGACACATTTAGTATGTCTTGACTCAGCAAAAGTGTCTTAGTTTTTTCTAAAAGGAAAGCACTTGGCTGTAATACAAGCTTAGCAAATGGTGCAGATAATTCAAAGGCAGTAAAAGATCTGGGTCCTAGGCATTCGTGGGCAGCAAGATAATTGGCTATAGCTCTGACAGTCTCCTGAAGATGTGTAAATCTTTTGTCAATATATTAACATTGTATACTTTCAACCTTGGTTCCATAAAAAAATCCCATAATTGCAGTTTGGCTGGATGTACCCCACTATCCAGAGCTTTCTAGACTATCTGATGTGATAATATTAAAATAATTTTTATTTGAGAGGGCACTGGGGGAGGCAGTGGGCCATGAGCCCTAAGTACCATTGCACATTTGTGCTGAGCGTGCTGGATTGCAACGCTTAGCTGTCTAATTTCTGGAGCTAGACACACAGGAGGTGAGGGAGACCATAGCGGCACAACCACAGCGTTGCTTGCCCCTGAGGGGGAGAGCACTGGCTTTCTGGCTGCTGGTTAGGGTGTTTGCTATAGTGATTAAAAAATGCTGGGCCCTGGGTTCCTTCCCTGTAATACAAAGACTCTTTGTGTAGCCCTTTATCTATGCTTGCTGTTTCAGCAGCTTGAGATGCTGGGGCAAGGGGAGCCAATGAGAACATGAAGCTCTGGGAAATGCTATTACCATGAATAATAAAGTCCTTTGTCTCTGACCCAGGAGACTTGTGTCTTTTGTCATCACCCATGAAATAGTAACAGGTTCACTTACTGCTTTCAAGTAGGGCAAAATCATAGATCCTTCATATTTCTATCAAGTGGTTTGCCTTTGTTTAGAACCATTGTAATGCTGTTCTTCTGTAGTGGTCAGTATTAACAACATTAAAGACCACCACAACAAAATATTACTGAGCACTGCCTGCTCCACATGTGGCACTCACAGGCACTGCACTGAGAGCTCCAATGGCAGCAGTAAACTATTTCACTGGTCTATGTGCAGTAGATAGGTAAATGGCTTAACCAAATAAAGTGTTTTCCACATGAACAAGAAATCCAGTTAGGTAGCTACAGACTGGCTTGGTGGCTCTGCAAAGACATTAAAGCCACAGACCCCTAACTGTTCTACCACCTTTATCATGTGGCTTTGGTTTATTTCACACCTCCTGCTTTCTCCTCTTTCTTTCTCTCTCTCTCTCTCTCTTTCTTTCTTTCTTTCTTTCTTTCTTTCTTTCTTTCTCTTTCTTTCTTTCTTTTCTTTCTTTCTCTCTCTCTCTCCTTCCTTCCTTCCTTCCTTCTCTTCCTTCCTTAACATCCTTCCTTCCCTTCCTCTCCTCCCTCCCTCCCTCCTCTCCTCCCTCCTCCTTCCTTCCTTCCTTCCTTCCTCTCTCTCTCTCTCTCTCTCTCTCTCTCTTTCTTTTCTTTTCTTTTCTTTTCTTTTCTTTTCTTTTCTTTTCTTTTCTTTTCTTTTCTTTTCTTTTCTTTCAAGACAGGGTCTTACTCTGTTGCCAGGGTGTCACTGTAGTGGTGGGATCATGGCTCACCACATCCTCAACCTCTCGTGTTCAATTGATCCTCCCACCTCAACCTCCTAAGTAGCTGGGACTACAGGTATGTGCCACCACACCTGGCTAATTAAATAATTTTGTTTTTGTAGGGATGGGGTCTCACTATGTTGCCCAGGCTAATCTCAAACTCCAGGGCTCAAGCGATCCTCTTGCCTTAGCCTCTCAAAGTGCCGGGATTATAGATGTGAGCCACTGTGCCCGGCCTCCGCAAATTCTCACACCCTGTGCCCCTACTCACTCTTAGCTAATGACCTTGCTTTTTGCTTCACTTAGATAACTGAATAACTCTAAAAATCACCTGCACGCACTTCCTCTTTCACATCTGTCCAGGTGCACCCGTATGCATGGCCTTCCCATCTATTGCTGTCAGTGCTTTTCAAGACATGGTTTCTGGACCAGCCACAGCATCATCACTTCAAAACTGGTTAGAAATGCAAGTTCTTATGTCCTGCCCCAGAACAAAAGAATCAGAAACTCTGGAGGTGGGATCAGCATGTGTGTTTTAACAAGCCCTGCGGGGGATTCTGCTGCGCAGGCAAGATGGCTGAACTCTGACTGCCCATGCGGCCGCGCACTTTGGATGTTTAATAGACGTTGAATTCCCAGCATTTCAAGAATGAAACCCTTAACCTTTCCCACCAAAAGCTGCTTCCCCAGTGTGTGTTATCCTCACAGCTCTTCAGGCCCTAGCTTCAGAAGGACTGTTCTTCTCATCTGTCTGTCTCTCATAGTCCATATCCAATCTCTTAGGAAATCCTGCTGATTTTACTTTCAAGATATATCCATGGTCAAATCACATCTTATTTTCTCTATTGTCACCACCTTGGCCCAGTCAGTCATAATTTTCTCTGGATATTGCAAAAGCCTTCTTTTTACTCATGCCACCCTATAGTTCCTTCACATGGAGTAGCTGGAATGACCTTCTGGAAACAGTCAGAAATGTCACCCCTTTGCTCACCCTTCAAGGGCTCTTCATTCCACTTGATGAAAAAGCCAGAGTTCTTCCAGTGGCTCATTCCTCACGAGGGCTGTTCATTGTACCCTCTGACCCCACTGCCTTACCCAGTGCCCCCTTGATGTTCCTAGAAACACCACCCACCCTTTTAGGGTCACCTCAGGGAACTGACTGTACCCTCTGCTGGGGTGCTTCCCTTGAGCAATGGCCTGGCTCCCTTCCTGATCTCCTTTAAGTCTGTGCTCAAAAATCACCTCCAAGGTAGAAGGTCCACCTTTCCCGCACTATTTATGATTGTTACTGACCCCACAGCAGCCAGTCTTTTTTTCGTGCTCCCTTGCACCTGCAGCATTTATGAGGATCTAGCATACTGTATCATTTACCTAGTATATTTGCTTATTGCTACCCATGTCGCATGAGAATGTGAGTTCTGGCTTTGTCTTATTGTGCTCTGAGATGCTGAGAACATTATAGGCTCTCAGTAATGTCTGTTGAATTAATGATAATTTTCCTCTGATGGACATGAGATAGAGGCACTTCCTCCAACCTCACACCCACATTTCGGGCAGGAAAATAAGAAAATAAAGATGAATGCAAAGACAAAGATGAATAGGAGTAAGAGGAAAGAAAAAAGGAGTAGAATGGGGACAAAGAGGAGGAGGAAGAAGAAAGAAGCAGGGTCTATTTCATGAAAAAAAAAAAAAAAAAAACATCTGAAATACTTAGCAAAGCTTCGCATCTGCCTCACTGGCTAGAACTGAGTCGGTGAGGGTGAGTATTGTGAGTATTTTGTCAAGCTAAACAAAACTAGAATTTTTGCTAATAAGAAAGGAGAGAATCAATGTTGAGTAGCTAACTAGCAGTATCTTCAAAAATGTTAGTATCTATGTAGTTTTCAAAATCACCCATTACATAGGCATTATTATTTCCTTTTTATAGATATAGAAGCCAGTATTGAAAAGGGTGAAGTTGCCTGAGGTCAAGCCAGTGGAAAGGTGCCAAGCTAAGACTGAAGAGTCTCTCTAGCTCCATCCCGTTATTGTCATATACTATTGCTGATGGCCCCGCATTCCTTTTAATTAGTTCAATCAACTAACAACTACTTTTTAAACATTACTCTTCGTAAAATATTATGCTAGATACAATGGATAGAAACTTTTGCCATTAAGAAGTTTATGCTCCAATGGTCATGGTGAGATCAAATTACATGAAAGGATGATGAGTAAATTAATTACACAAGGAATCTATGCTGTCAGTTCAGAAAACAAGAGCATTTGCACTGGTCTGAGAAGGCATTAGAGAAGAGACAGGATTTGATGTGGACCTTGGGAATGGATCCACAGGAGAATAGGGAGGGATGTATAGGTAGCAAGAAATTGTCTGTGTCTTGGCAGAAATGATGATTGATCTGTCCTTTCTTAGGATAGTATCTGAGAAATAATACTTTGGAGATTAATTATCATCTTAATGTATCTTGACAGTAATAGAGACAGATTATTTTAATAAGAATGCTGTTGGTAGATTTACCAGTTAGTAAGGTGCATGAATGTGAATTTATAGCCATCTCATCTCATTAGTGAATAGAAAATTATTCAGTTGGTAAAATCACAGGTGCAGAACTCCCTGAGGGCAGGTGACATGCTTTCTGTATGGTCATCTCCTTCCAAGGTTCATAACACCCTGGATTAGGTGTACCTAATGCACTTCCAGATTCTCAGTTTGCTGGGTGGATCAAGGTTGAACACATCAAGTTTCAGAATCTATCACATACAAAATGACTTTTTAATGGTTATTGGTTTCTTAAAGATATTTTGTGCTATTTTTGCAACTGTTGGTTTGTGATATGGGCAATCCCAGCTGTTAGTGTGGCCATAGTTGATTGGCTCAGGGTGGCTGCATGAGCCAGAAGACACCATCCTTGGGTGGGTCTAACAGTGTCCCAGCCACCCTGCCGTGGTTTCTCAAGTCCTGCCCTGGCGTGTTCTAATCCAGCAGGCACCCAACCAAGGCAATGCAATGCAGACAGCTGCCCTCGGTTTTCTGCTGCTCATGTTAGAAGCAAGAGTTCTATACAGCTGATGGGGAAATTCTTGTTTTACCACACATCTGAGTAGGTAAAGGACTTCCAGCTTTTGACACAGTTAGGTGGTACCACGTGGTGCGTTCGCTGGGAAATTCTCTCCTACTACTTTGTGCTACTTCCCAGTGAACTGGAGGCTGTCTTGAGAAGCTTCTAGCTATCCTCTGACCAGATCCTCCTGAGGCAGGAGGTGCAGGAGAACAGAAATGTGCCCTGTGCTCTTCTGAGCAGAGAAGCACCGTAAGCTGGGCAGGCAAACCCCACTGGGGCTGGCACGTGGAGGGAAGAGCTACCTCCCCAGGCCTCTGCTTTAATGCTCAGCTTAGTCACTGGTGTGACTGTGCCCTGGCTATTGCCTGAGGTGAAACCTTTACCTGCTCCCTGGTCTGTCTTGGTAGAATGGATCTATTTCAAAGGTCTACAGCTAAACAGATTCTTACTTCTGAGAATACCACCTGTGTGGCACCTCCTTTCCAGCTCCTGAGGGAATATGAAACATAGGAGGAGCTGCCACACTCCTTGTCAGTACTCACAGGACAGGTTTGTTAAAAAGTTAAAGTTACCAAGAGGAATATGAGTGTCGAGTCACCTGATGGTGTTTGCAAGTGGAGCATCCTTCTTACCACTGATGTCCAGAGTAACACAGGAAGTGGGGGCATCTTCCTATCCTGGCTTTTTGCCCCTCCCCTCCCTGTGTCTTTTGACACCATTCACTGACCCCTACGTCACTCTGGAGCTTGCCAGGTCTGTGTACAGCCCTTCTGATGCCCAAAGCACCTGACTGTCTCTTAGTGTTGTCAGCTTGGGGCTGGGCTTCTTGGCTTACTCTGACAGCCACAGTGGACACACACACGTAAAATCTTCAGCCCACATGTTGGAGAAAAGTTAGGATTGCCTCCTGTCGGGGCCACCGGCATTTTTCCTCTTTACTAGGAAGGTGGCAGATGGCAGTGCTGCCCGAAACCTTGCTTGCCTTCAGCATTCTGCACGGAGGAGACTCCACTTCCCAGGCTTCTTACTGTTAGGCAGGGCCGTGGGACTAGTCCCAGGCAATGAGACACAAGGCTAAGTGACGTGGGGACTTCTAGTCTGAGGCACTCAAGAGCTTCAGTGAACTGTCCACGTTCCTTTACTCTCCCTGCTGGAACAGCCTGGGTGGCTACATGTTGAGATAAACGCAACCTGGATCATGAGTAGCCACAGAGAGAGATGCCCTGGTGCTCCTCCATGCTGTGTGAGTGTGAAAATTCACTGCTGTTAAATCACTGAGATTTGGGGGTTATTACTGATGCAGAGTCTAGCCTCTTCCAGCTAATTTAGGAGCCATTCACAAATGTTTTTCTCAAGTGATATGTCCAAAGAATCCTACTGTTTCTCTGGGGACACAGTCAGTAATGTTGAAATGAAATTTATTTCTTATTAACATACTATTGGAAGATGCTAGAAAGTTATCCTAGAAAAGAGAGAGAGTCCAGAAATAGAATAGTTTGTAATGAAAGGAAGAATGGAATTGAAGAAATAAGAAAGGATTACCCAGAAGTTCTGTCTGGAAAAGTTTCCATAGGAGAAAAGGAAAAGAATTCAAACTTCTGGATTCACAGATCAATAACTCAGGTGGGAAGAGGAAGATGAATAAATTCACACAGGTTTACGAGTACAGGGGCTCATACATGAAGGAAGGAATGGGGAAAGAGAAGGCTAAATGCAAAAATATACAGCAAATTCAGAAACACCTAAATGGCTCTGTTTATCCGCGGATGTATTGGAGTCCTTGATTCTCCTTAGATCTTCTTTAGATGCTCAGTAAACTGGACCTTGGCATGGAGGAAAGAGAGGAGAAAGGCAGAGTGAGGTAGTGCAACCAACACACCCCCAGCATTCAGTCCCAGTCTCCAGAACCATGAACCACTTTGTAAAGAACCAAGACTCAGCCAACAGCCTCTCAGTAAACTATTTAGAATAATAGCATCCAGAGACAGCTGGCGAGGCCTCTCAGTTTTTTGCCTATTTTGCATATGAAGAGACTTGAGCCAAGATCTTTGTCACCGTTAGGAGGTGACAAACACTGGATAGTATGTCTCCCCCAGGTTGGGGCACTTTTCCAATTTAGACCTTTCTGGTTTCTGAGCCTGGCTTCTCCACTATTGCAAACTGGTCTCTTTGTAGCTTAGGGAATGTGACGGCATAGCACAGGTTCTGATGGAATAAAGAAAAGAGATAGCATTTCTAGTTCAGTAGACACCTCCACCTTATCTAAAATCATCTGGTCATTTTCCCCCTAATGCTGATTTCAGAATTTCCTTCAAAATTTAGACTAATTTATGCTTTGTTAAATCTCCACACAAAGTTTTGTGGTTAAATAGTGGTATTTTATTCTTGGTACTTCACTTGTTGTTTGTGAAATATGAGACAGCAGGGGCTGTCCTGATTGTAAAAGTTAAATGTTGTACAAAATCACTACTCCAGTACTTAACCGCAGGGCCACAAAATGGGTTGATGGTAATTACTTTGGCTCAACCTGTAGAACTATGAATGATTTACTAAAAACTCTGCAATAACATAATATCTACATGATGACAATTAAAGTAACAAGACAACCTCAAGGAGTAAATATTTTATGTAATGAATTAACCATGCAATGTTCATTCATGAATGTTAATTAGAATCCTGAGGTTAAATTGCTGCGTGGTATAAAGTCAGTTTATGCTAAGTAATCAAGTAGATAAAGAGTAATGATGCAGGGTTTGTATTTTAATTTACTGTTCTTTCTTCCTACCAAAAATGAGAGATCACTCATAACAGTCAAACGAGCAGCTCTGCTCTCCCTTCCCTTCCTAAGAGAAAACACACGACTTGGTCTCCTGTAAGCAGACTGCGTGAAGGTTCGAGCCTCTTCTGGTGGTGTCAGGTTAAAGGGACAAAGGCAGGACAATGTCAGCCTGAAATGTCAGGTAGCAGATTCCCCACTTACATAAAGTTCCGGGACACAGAGTGGGATGGGCAGAATAATAACCCCTCAAGGATAGCCTTGTCCTAATCCCTGGAATCTGTGAGTAGATTTCCTTTATATAGAAAAAAGGATTTCACATGTGAGATTAGGTTAAGGACCTCGAAGTGCAGAGACTATTTTGGGTTATCTAGATGGAGCCAAGGTACTCATAAGCGCTGTTAAAGAGGGAAAGGAAGGCAAAAGAGGAAATCAGAATGATGCACTGTGAGGACTCGACCCACTGTGGCTGGCATTGAAGATGGGGGAAGGGGCCATAAGCCAAGGAGTATAGGCAACTTCTAGAAGCTGAAAAAGGTGAGAACTGGATTCTCTCCTAGAGCCTCTAGAAAGGCATACAGACTTGCTGAGACTTTGAAAGTCACCCTCTGAGACTTGTGCTGAACTTCTAGCCTCCCAGACTGTAAGACAACACATTTGTGTTATTTAAGCCACTAAGATTTTGGGGTTTGTTACAGCAGCAATGAGAGACTAATGCATCAGGCACTGAGTCTAAGTTGCCCACTTAGACTCAGTCCCTGATTTGCTTACAAATCACATGAATATTTGTGGAATGAATGAAGGAATGAATGACCGGAACTGTTAATGGTGGAAGAGATCCGAGTTACCCCAAGTTACTGGTGGCATAGTCATGTGGGTCTGCAGCATCTTCAGCCCTTGCCTCCTCAGAAGAAAGAATTTGACTGAGGGGCATAAAGCAGAGAAAGATACTGAGGCTAGTTTCAGAGCAGGAGTGAAAGTTTATTTAAAAAGACTTTAGAACAGGAAAAAAAGGAAAATTTGCTTGGAAGACACCCAAGTGGGCACCTGTAGGTCAGAGAGAGAGAGACAGAGAGAGAGAGAGAAAATCAAGGGGGCCTTTACCTTCATCCTGGGATTTTAAAGGATGGCCCCTTTCCCATGATGCTCCCCTTAGGGTGGGATGCCCACATGCACAGTGCCCTCCTTCCCTTGGGAACTGAGCACACTCAGTGCATTTAGGGAGTTGCATGCCCATCCGAGGCTTTCTTCCCTTTTCTGGTGGAGTGTCCCCAGAAGGTCACACTTCACCATTATTGTTTTTTTTTAATGTGCATGCCCAGGAAGTTGCTTCTCCCTGGGGTCTGCCTTTAATTAACCCTTTAATGTTAACAGGTGTGGACCATCAGGAAACGGTCTCTCCCTGGCACCCCAGTTTATCACTTTTAGAGAGGCAATGCATTCATTGCCTAACCGTCACCCGACACTTCTAGTGGGTTGCGGGGAGCTCTCTGATGCCTCGCTCATGCCTGTCTACCTGTAATGGAACTACTTGTTATGCAGATATACCTCGACTAGAATCTGATTGACATACACCTGTGCACACCTGTTGTCTAATGATAACTGAGGTTCAAAATACTAACCCTCTAATACTGCAAAATCCAGAAACACCTATTTAAGGAATCTTACCCATATTTACTGTTGGTTTACAGGGAGAGAAGGTACTTCAATGTATTCAGTGTCTATACTGCATCAGATACTTTATCCATTCAAAATGTTAGCCCTCATTTCCATTGCTCGTCATCCCTGTTTTTTTCCTTATGGGAGCTATCACCTTCTAAGACATCCGTGTTCGCTGTATTTCTTTGCATGTTAATTTCTCCTTCATCCTACTGAAATACAAGCCCTATAAGAGCAGATACCTTTACTTAGATTGGGTTTTGGAAAGTGGTAATTGATCACACTTCTCTCAAACAGAAGGATTAAAATATCAGCATTTAACAGATCTAGTGCAATTCGGAATGTGGTCTTACCTAGGGCTCCACCAGGGCTTTGACGTCCCCTCCCAGTTCATTGAATCCCATCTGCCGGTCTGCTCCTCACAGCAGGAGCAGGATCAGCCCCCAGAGCTCACAGAGAGAAAGGACTACACCCAGGGGCAGCTGCTTCCTCTGAGTTCACACATCAGATAATCTGCTAGTCCCTCTTGGGAGGAAGTGAGGCCAGTAGGGAGGCAGGCCCAGTGTCACCTCTTGCAGAAGAAGACCCTGAACATGGAGACGGGGTCCCGGGGGGCAGAAGCTTCAAATTAACTCTGCTCTTGATCCCTGCTGCATCTCCAGTGTCTAAAACAGCTCCTGTCACATGGGAGACACTCAATAAATATGGGTCAATGAATAATGAATCAATATATTATCTCATTTCATCTTCAGAACAACTCTAGAGAGCCGATTTTATGTCTCTTCTACTGGGGAAGTTTGGATAAACTTAGTGAGGTTGGATAATCACTGAGCAGCAGAGCTGGGATTCAAATCTGGTTCAGCCTTGCTCTAAGGCACATCCTGCTGTCTCCCATGCACACTTGATGTGGTTCTACTTTGGAAAGAGGCCACTGTCTGACACATTTTTGCATTTTTGCTCAAAAGTCTGCTAGATTCAGAAGTCAACTTCAAGGTCGTGCATGCTGGGCAGCCCTGAGTGTAGGGTTTCCAATAAGTAGGCAGCTTCACCTTCTCAGCTATAAAACAAACCCCAGTGCCCACTCAGGGCCAGACACTTCACTGGTGCACAAGCATGAAACACGGGTTCTCAGATTGCCCCACTGCTGCCGAGGCCATTTACAGTGCTGAAAGCATCATGCAAGCTGCCTGTATTTTCTCCTTGCCTATATAAAATTCCTCTGAGGAACTTAAGGCCTTTATAGTTATTGTTACAATAATAACCCCTCAGATTGGGGCGGGGAAAGGTTTTAAAAAGCATTGACTACACACTTAGCAACTTTCTCAGCAATTCAAGGACTGAGGCTAAGCACCGCTCTGAGTTTGTGGAGAGCATATTTTAGACTCTTATTTCCTAGGAGTATTTAATTTTCACCTTAATTGTAGAGAATGCATTTGAGAATACTTGTGTCTGCAACCAAGAGGAGCATGGCAGCATTGTATTCTGAGAAATTTGGGCTGGGTGTGGTGGCTCATGCCTGTAATCCCAGTACTTTGGGAGGCCAAGGTTGGTGGATCACCTGAGGTCAGGAGTTCGAGACCAGCCTGTCCAACACAGTGAAACCCTGTCAATACTAAAAATACAAAAATTAGCCAGGTGTGGTAGTGGGCACCTGTAATTCCTTGGGAGGCTGAGACAGGAGAATCGCTTGAACCTGAGATGCAGAGGTTGCAGTGGGCTGAGACTGCACCATTGCACTCCAGTCTGGGCGACAAGAGAGAAACTGTCTCAAAAAAAAAAAAAAAAAAAAAAAAAAAAAAAAAGAAAAGAAAAAAAAGAAAATAAAAA
>NW_016841755.1:17532-23351 GCF_001698545.2 Rhinopithecus bieti | reverse complement strand
AAAAAAAAAAAAAAAAAAAAAAAAAAAACTAGCTAGAAGGAATTAGCAATTCAATGAAAATTATAGCAGAAGTTTGTTTTTTGAGACATTTTTTGAACACACCCTCTCTCCCATGTCAACACATGCATCTGTAGTATGCCCTCAACAGGTACTTGATAACAAAGTTAGTCGATTTTCCAACTTAAAATTTATCTGGATCAGTTGCTGCAAGACATATGGTTCCTCATTACACCATGTGATGCTCTGATAATGACTCGTTTCTTTCTATTCCAACTTGGAAAGAAGCTTTTGCCACCCTCCCACCTGTGTCTTGATCTCAGCCAGTGAGCATAGGTGCCTCCTTCATAGTCCCTTGTTATCAGCTCCATCTCTTTCCAGCTTCCTTTTCTGCTCTCACCATGAAGTTTAATAGTCTCAATAAACTTTTATCTTGCCTTTTATGTGGTTGCTACTAAATCTCTTATGCTGTCATTTTAATGACTCACTTTTATCCCTCTTCCAATTGCTCTCAGCACTGCAGTGCGGGGACTCAGCACGTGGATCTTTTCTGAAAGGTGATGATTCTATATCCTGTTACATCCCACTGGGATGTCAGATTACAGAAACAGTCTCAGGGCTAAATACACAGAGTCCTTCCTGTCACCGTTCCTTGCAGTTCCCGTTCTCCAGGGGGTTGAAGGCATGAGAACATTGTTTTGTAAACACATTCCAGCTTATGATGACGTCTACCTCTCTGAACTGGAGCTCATGTTGGTGCTATCCGCTGGGCTCTTGGCTGTCTTCTTCCTGTTCATGTATTTTGGCATTGTCACATCGATGTGCTTTGTATCTCTGCTAGGACTTTCTACTCCTCTGTTACAGGGTCTGCAGCTTCCACATAAACCACTTCTAGCACCCAACACAGTGATGGATGAGAGGGAGTCAGCTGACAGGCGTCAATCAAATTTCAACGTGCACTGCATTTTGTTGCACATTGTGGTCCTCTAGGGCTTTCTTGTGTGGTGGAAAGGAGGCAGCATGACCACCAGGTAGAGTTCTCCTTGGCTCTGTGTTCTGGAGAGGGGCAGGTAACCTGGTTGATCTACTGTGATTGCCAATTACATTACTAATTATTCTACCTAGAACTAGTTAGATCTACTGTAGAATCTCAATCCTTTATACAAACCAATCAAGTGTTTGTCAATAAGTATGAATCTGTACTTTCAGTATAGCATTCATGAACAGTACACTTGAGAATAGTGCTGATGCTGGTGATTTCCAAAGGCGGTTAATGTGAATGTGGTTCTGGTGTTAAAGTCACATCCTTTCATGTTAAGTTGCTTATGAAATACATAGCCAGAGCTGTGTTAGGCAGTTCCTATTTTCTGATATGCATTTTTGCTCATTTTCCCTAATATCTCCATGTGGCCTGTACTGATCTGCAGCAATTTATAGGGCAGTCACTTTCTTATCTCAGAGTTTATATTAAAATTCTGTATTTCACAAAGGGCATTATTGGTATAAGTTATATAACAGAAGTTTCCCATGTCAAATAGGTTAGTAAGATGCCTGGTTAAGTGTATTTCTTGACGACAAGATTTCTTGGAGCCTCAAATGCTCTTACATGCATTGCCAGGGGCCCAGCTGAGCTGCCGGGTGTTGGAGTAGTTGATGAAGTCAATAAGCTAAAAGGAAAGTCACCGTGCAGCCTTTAATCCCTTCCTGCAACAATGGCACAATCAAGGGGCTGAATCTGAGGAAGCGCCGGCCAATCCCTGCCCCATTTTTCCCCATGGAATGTCACAAGGTCGGAGGTCAGGTGAATCAGCACAGACCTGGAGGGTGGGGGATATCTCGTTGCTGAGGGAGCCCTGAACAGAAAAGGCTCTGGCAGTTTTATGCACTGGAAGCCAGGGTGTGGGAGGGTTGGAAAAGTGCTAGAACTGGAAAAGAATCAAGTACTGAGTCAATGTGGAGAAACCGTTTCAAGATTCCCGCTCCTCTCTCTCCACGGGGAGGTCACCTAGAGGGGCCTGAGGGTGCCTCTGGGTAGGCCCCCGACAAAGAGGGCTTGGAATGCAGGTACCTGGGCTAGAAGTGCAGATATGTGTCCGTGCATGACTGGCCTGGCCTGCAGCTACCCCAAGAGAAGGTAAGACACCACATGCACCAGGTCCCCTGTTGGGAGAGTGGCTTCCCTCAGGGGGTCTGCCAGGTAAACCTTTGTAATTGTCTACAGTCATGCCTGAAAAAATCACACACAGGAATTTGGACGGGAGCTGAACTCCTCATGCATGATGGCCTTCCAAGA
Source organism: Rhinopithecus bieti (assembly GCF_001698545.2). Taxonomy (NCBI): domain Eukaryota; kingdom Metazoa; phylum Chordata; class Mammalia; order Primates; family Cercopithecidae; genus Rhinopithecus; species Rhinopithecus bieti. Next base: position 21,061 of record NW_016841755.1, on the reverse strand, counting down.
AAATAATGTATACAGTAGGCCATTTCTCAAATGTATTTGACTATGGAGTTTTTGATTGCATGTTCCTTGTGACCGGTATTCTAATTACGGAAGTACCAGTCTTTCTATCAGAAACTGTTCAAAGTTCAGTGTTTAAACGATGGAAAAATTTTCCCCCTAAATACACATATTTCATTAGTAGCATTTCTTTTGATGTAGCTGAAAATTTGGATAGCTGTGCCTTTCCTTCGGTATGCTTGTGTTTTTCCAAGGTCACCTGCAAAATGTTCTATTTTGTCAGAAGCCTGTGAGTTCCGTCTAAAGGTTATCCGGGTCAACTCAGGTCAGAGGGATTTTTGTAAAACATCCTGAATTTAGCGGCAAGGAACTCTCAGCGCAGCATGATTCATGAATGTTTCACAACCTCATGTTTTCTGACCTCCACCACCAAGGCAAAGATCCCAGCGCACTTGTGTCTTATGGTGTGATTGTGTGTGTGACTTTGTGTGTGTGTGTGTGTGTGTGATCATTTACCAGCCATGATTTCAGAGGGAATCAGTGCAAGATAATGAAAACGGGTATTTTTCATTTGTCCTGTAATGTCCTAGGTTTGTTGATTCAGCAGATTTAATAACTACATTTTACTTCACTCACTTTCACATTAAAATTCCTTTGCACTCTCTATAGGGAATTGGTAGGAGAGAGAGGCTTCCCAAACCACCAGGTCCGTTCACACGACTGCCCTATCTTTGGGTCATAATTCAAACTGCAGCAAAGTGTTCACTATTGGGGTGCCAGATTCACCAAGTGGAATTGATTTGTTTCTGTTCAAAGAAGTTGAAGCTTGTGAGAAAACCATAACTTGTAGTTTATTGAATGTATCCTTACTTATAAGGTTTTCTTGTTTATATGCACCAACACTAGATTAAAAAATCTGGCTGTGCAGAACCAAGGTTTCATCCAGGCAGGATTCTGTAGGCTCAGCTTAGGAGAGTGGTTTTATAGTAATTTTACATATGGAATGCTTTCTTCGAGGGAAATCTTATGAAGAATGCCAGTATTAAAAGTCAGAGTGGGTCACGGTTGAAAGTAGGTGGGAATACATTAAGGCCCTCTTCTTTTTTATAGCGTCCCTGAGGGGCTATGTGTCTATCTGCTGGAGGAGAATGCTGATCTGACGCACTGCTTGGGTCCAACTCCTTTAAGACAACTTTCCTTAACAACACTTATAGATTTCCTAATTCAGGATTTTAGCAACAACAACAGTAACAACAGCAGCAGCAGCAGCAGCAACGTTTATTATGCACACTCAACAGGTGGCAGGCAGTGCGTTTGGCACTTTACATGGGTTGTCTCTTAAGCCTCACAACAAATGAATGAGGTAGTGTCAAGTCAGGGAACAGTCCCTAAGACCACTCTCACTTCTGACACTAATTGCAGATTTGGGGGTCCTTGAGAAAATTCTCAGTTTTGATATTTTGCTAGAAGGGCTCACAGACTCACTAAAAGGTATTATACTCATATTTACAGTTTATTACAACAAAAGGATTAAAATCAGCCAGGGGAAGAGGCACATGGGGCAGATCTAGGAAGGTTCAAAACCTGGAACTTGCAGTTGCTCCTCCCAGTAGAGTCACAGTACTAACTTCTCCCATCAGTAACATGTGACAAAACACACAGAAGGTTGCCAGCCAGGGAAGCTACGCAACCCTTGGCGTCTAGAGTTTTTGTTGGGGCTTGGTCATGTAGACACGCCTGACCTCAGCTTCTAGATCCTCTGATGATACATGTGACCCGAACCCTCTTCCTAAATCACATTGTTAGACTGGGGTGGCCGAACACATCCAGCTAAACTAAGACACGTTTATCAGGACACTAAGATGCTTTCCAAATGCTTAGAGAGCACCTCCCAGGAACCAAAAGAAAAGACCAGATTTCTCTTTGGGCGAGGTTGAATTCTTTATTTCATAGATAGCTACTGGAATTCTTTTCTATTTCATAGATGAGGAAACTGAAGCTTAATGAGTCTAAGTAACACTTCATTGTTGGTGAAGCTGGGTGTTGAAGCAGAGCAGACGATTCCAGAAGCTAAACTTTTAACTTTAAGTTCTTACGAAGGTATTTGTTAGTCCAAGCTGCACCATTTTGTAAATCCCTGCCATTTTGCAAACCCTGGTCCGTGTGGAAAATTCCACTAGGGCTCAGGTCATAGGGCTCAGGCACTTTCCAGACAAGTCCCAGGCCTAACCGTCTGACCCCAGGAAATTCCTCCCTTATCATCAGCTAACCACACTGCCCACCCCATTTCCCAACAAGCCCAGACCTTTCCCTCCCAGAACTGCAATTACCCCAGCCTGTAAGCGGGTGTGGGCTCTGGTGCTAGCTGATGTCCCCCCTCCGCAAATGTTTGTTCAGTAAACTTTTGTTGCCGTAGAGCTACCTCCATTCGTTCCTTCTCCCTTTCCTGCTCTAACAGTATTAAAGAGAATTATCAGTACTTGACCCAATGGTTAATTTAGACATAAATACACATGCTATCAAAGAAATTATAGTCAGATAAACTGACAGCAGAACCTGATATTAACAGGCAGTCCTGTCATCTCCAGTGTAGCTAGGAAAAAGCCCATTCTTGTCCATTTGTCCCAGGTCACTCCTGACCATGTGCAGAGATCATCAGAATTGCCAGTCTGAGTGCTGCACCCACCCAAGTCACTCCATGCTGCCTGTGTCTGCCACTCTCAGTGTTCAGTCTTTAAAGTCTTCATTAACTTCATTTATAGTGGTCTAGCTATTTCTGTTCTTTAATTGCTAATTCCACAATGCCAGGGTGAGCTTTCCTCCAATGCAAATGTTTTCGAAAATGCTGTCTACAAAACATTTTTGCTGCAACATGCCTATGATTGCTTCAAATTGTTTCTTTTCTGCACCACTACCTTTGAAAAGTTTAAAAAATGCACAGTTTGCTCTTCCATATCCTGTGATAATTATAAGAGACTCTATCCTTGCACACTGGAGCTGCTTCCTGTGCCTTCTTTTCTCTCAAAACCCCCTGCTGCAGTGACTGTAGTTACACACGTCACCAGCTACATTGCTTGGGTTTTGCAGTAACTGTTTATGTTAGCTATAGTGGCCATATTTTCTCAGGCAAATTTGGGACACATGGCCCAGCAAGGATGACTGTGCATATGGGTACACAGGACATAATATTTCTTTCCCAGAAAACTTGAGACATATGGTCTCCATATGTAAAGAATATATGGCCTCTTGAATGTCTCTTTATTGATGCATTTCTAGTCACATGAATATGTAACAATAGTAATGTGATTTTTATAGCCTCTCTGTCAGGAGTTTTTCATTTGAAAACATATTCATCATTTTGGTTTGTGGTAAAATTGCTGCTCAATTTAGTGGCCAGCTTTACATGGTACGTGATGTATCTTGATTTTGATGTTCTTTACTGAATATATTTTCTTACTTCTATTTAGGGATCTGTGGTCTGTCTAGGCCAAAAAAGCAAACAACCAAAAAAAAAAAAAAAAAAAAAAAAAAA
>NW_016841755.1:13552-16154 GCF_001698545.2 Rhinopithecus bieti | reverse complement strand
AAAAAAAAAAAAAAAAAAAAAAAGGCTGTGTGTATTCATTTGTTCTGAAAATGTCTGTGGAGGAGGTGGCTCGGTGGCGAATGATTCCACGGTAGGCGTGTGGGAGGAAGCTTCAGAAAATAGATGAAAGTTTATGAAGTTATTTCGATGTTGGGGTCAGTGAACATGGATATTTTGAAAGGCAGAATAAGTGATGAATGAAGGGGGAATAAGAACATGGCAGAAAAATGGAAAACATAATGGTGTAGACGGTATTTTTTTCTTCTAGTTGCCTACTCTTTAGCCTGCTCCCAGGTGGCTAATGGAAGAAATAAATAAATAGGTGGCTTTAATCTACAGTAGAACAAACCACAGTGACAGCAAGCAGAGCAAACTTCCTGCAAACACAACTTAAATGTGTTTGAGTAAGAAAGATGAGCCATAGTGAGCATTTATTAATAAAAATTCGGTGAGCAGTAATTAATGACATTCTAGTAGACAGAGATAACCTCCAAAGTAAGCAAGGGATGATATATTTGATTGGAATAACTAAAACGAGAAGCTTCCAAAAGAAAAATCATCCCTTACCAGCAGTTAAACTAAACTGGACAGTGGTGCAGCTCACCACAGGTGACGAGGGGCCTCCAGTACTTCGCAGGCCGGAGGTCACATTGACCTTCAGAGAGTACACGGAATCCAAGCTCGAAGTACCGAAGAGGGTGATGAATGTGACGGGAAGCCCTGTCAGAGTTTTCTCCTTCCTCACGTTGTTTCACACTAAATGTAAACTCCATCCAGAATTCTTTGGTTTTGGGTAACATCAATTATCCAGTACCTCTAATGTAGTCTTGATTTTCCCATGGGGCCACAGAGGTGATTTTCTCCACCATTTCTTCCGTTCTGTGAAGGAAAGCAGTCCTAACTTTGCTTAACACTTCTCAGTCATTTCCCATTATTCTTAGGAGAAGGGAAAAAAACTTCCACATGGCCTGCATTCCCTTGGCCTGCTTTCTCCATTGTACACAAACGTCCCGGAAGCGTCTGTGCAAGCTCCCTGGCTTCCAGCACCTGTGCTAATTCTGACTCCCCTGGAGAAAGCACCTTCCCTTTTTATCCTAGTTAACTCCTTCCCAGCTGTCAGGTTTCTGCCCACGCATCACCTGCAGAAAACCTTCTCTGACTCCTAATCTTAGGGAAGGTCACTCTGCTGTAGATCCTCATTGTGCATGGAGTACTTCCCTTATGGTATTTAATACAAACATGAATATTCTCCTTTGCTAGAGTAAGCTCTACAAGGTCAGGGGTGCCATTTTGTTCACTGTGCATCTCCAAATGTAGCACATTGTTGGGTGTGCAGCATGGTGTAGATTATGTGCTCATCATATGATATGAAACATGATGTAGACTATGGGCTCATGGCCTAGTGTGGAGTGCGGCCTAGATTATGTACTCATGGCCTGGTATGGAACATGGTGTAGAATATGTGTATCATGCATCTGAAGCATGGTATAGACTGTGGCACTCATGCCTGGTTATGGAGCATGGCCTAGACTATGTGCTTATGGCCTGGCATGGAGCATGGTGTAGACTATGTGCTCATCATCTGATTTGAAGCATGGTATAGACTATGTGCTCATCATCTGATTTGAAGCATGGTGTAGACTATGCACTCATGGCCTGATGTGAAGCATGGTGTAGACTATGCACTCATGGCCTGGTGGTGTGGAGCAGGGTGTAGTGTATAAAACCATTGCATGGTCTGGAGTATGTACACAATACATTTTCTAGAATGAATGAACATTCTTGTTCTCAAATTGACTGCTTTCATGGGAAAACTCCAGTTACTGAGGCCAAATGGGACTGAGCTACCCCAAGCTCTGCAGTGCCATGTCTTAAAATGGCTTTACTTCCTATTTGTCATCCTCCCAGGGCAAATGACTCAGGAAGAAAATAAATCCAGAACCTCTATTCATTAAAAAAAAAAAAAAAACTCTGGCATTCATCTTCTTTCCTTCTGAAGATTTGATGTCCACAGGCTCCCAAAGTGAATTATTACGAATCTTTGGGAGAAGGAGAACTCCTAGAACATCAAGGCAGGAGAGAGGCAGTAAGGTAATAATAACAGGGGCATGCATGGAGGACGACACACTGCTTTGGCTTTGAGGGTCTACGTACGGGGGCCTAAATTCCCCACATGCATCAGCTCATTTAATCCTCCCGGTAACCCTAGGAGGCAGGTGCTTTTATCAATCACCCACATGGTTCAGATGAGGACACTGAGGCATGGAGGAAATAGCTAGTCAATGGGAAAGAAGGATTTAAACCCAGTCATTCAATCTTCATAAACTGTATTCTTAGTCATTGTGCCAAACTGTCCCTCAAGACCAGAAGGCTTCTCCCAGACTTTCTTCCTTGATTTGCATGCCTTCTTTTCAAAGGAGGGTAAGTGTGTTTAGTTGTGTTCATAAACCTGAATGGCATCCTTCCATATATCAATTCATTCTTTCACAAAGCATTTCCAAATACTTAGTACATACTGGGTATTACAGTTAGCGCTAAGGATACAGAGTTAAGCATACTTCATTCTTGTCTAGAGGTAGAAATATATATATATATATATATA
>NW_016841755.1:0-13242 GCF_001698545.2 Rhinopithecus bieti | reverse complement strand
TATATATATATATATATATATATATATAAAATCTATATATACATTTGTCAATATACATATGCTAATCAATATGTATGTATGTAAATCTCTCTCTCTCTACCTATCTATACATGTATCCAGACTCTAGAAGTTGGAAGTCTAATATAAGTTTTAACAAATTATCATGGTCATCTAGCAGACAGGTTTAGTAAATGAGTGTCTTTGAACAAGTGTAGGAGAAGAAATCCTCATGGAGGAGTTAACATCTGGATCTGGAATGATAAAAATGAATTTGGCAGGCAAATAAGTACAGAAGAACATTAAAGGAAGAAGGAACAGCATGGCAACAGTGGGGAGGGGGCTGTGGCTGTGGAGAGGGCTCAGTGGAGGGGCTTTGTGGTGTGGGTGGAGCTGTGGGGTGGGAGGTGGGAGGATGGACTGAGGCCAGATGGTGCAGGTTTGTAAATGTGATTGTTCATTTGGAGTGAGAGATCCACTGGGTTTGTTGGCAAAACCTGCATTGCTTTTTAGCAAGACAGCCAGGGACCCTCTGGGGATGATGGACTGGAAGTTGACGGGGGTGGAGGTGGCTATTGAAGAGAGGGAAGGGGTTAGCCCGTGGAGCCAGCTGGTTTCCAGGTTAGAGAGGTGACAACGGTTCCTGCCCTGGCGTGTTCTGCCTCCCAGTGGTTCCACCACTCTTTGTGGGCTGCACGGCCCTCCAAAGGATGATGTGTCTTTGGATGGGCCCTCTTGGAGGTTTGCAATGTCTGGCAGGCAATTCCTTTAGTGCAGTAAAGAGGTATTTAAAACAAACACCTGTTAGATGCTTCATGGGGGCTCGACGAGGAGGAAGAGTAACCTGAGCCTGTGGGCCCCGTGTGTTGACAGAAAGGGCACAGGCTGGTGGCCCTGCCTTTCCTTCTCTGGAGGCATGAGCAGAGTGAAGGTTTTTCATGGGAGAAACTTGCTGTCTTCACCTGAGCCCCTGTGTTCTTTCATTTTTTAATACTCAAAACCCCTGAGCCCCATGTGAGCCCGCTCTATGGAAGTGCAACTGAGAAGCCAGGCCACAGGCCGCTGCCTTCCCCTCTGGCTCCATGCAACACTGGCTGGAATACTCACTAATTCTGTGGCATGGAACCTGGGTCCCAGGTTCCCCCCAGGACACCCATGAGGGTCCAGGAAGCTCAACTTGCCTTCTTGGCTTCCTGATGCACAAGGGCTGCTTCTTAATAGTAAGCAGTAAGTTGAAATAGACCCCAGTCCCTTCCTACAGCCCCCACCCGGCAAAAAACAGCACACCCAGAAGCATCCAAATATGTAATGGGCCTGCCTTCGGATCTGGAGGCCCTCGGGAGAGGTAACGTTGCATATCTGGGGCCTCCGTCATCTTTCCAGCCTCTCGCTTCCTTGGTCTTCTCATGAGTTCCAACCTTTATCCTTATGTGAAAAAAATCAGCTGTTTCTAGCTTCCATTCCCAAACCCAAATACCAAACACAGCAGGGCGCTAAGCAGCAGGACAGGCGCTTCTTCCTGGGGAAATCCATCCTACTCAGGAGGCAGTCATGATCGTAATGACCCTCAAGTGGGCAAACGGCTAGGCTGTGCATGCTCTGCGTGTGTGTGGGTCCGTGTGTGTGGGTCCATGTGTGTGCATACGCATGTACATGTGTTTCTACATGTGTACGTATGCAGTTGATATCCTGAGACGTGTAAATAGGCCACATTTTGATGTGGAAGTAAATTTTCAGACTTCTCAGAAGGGTTTCAGAGCAGCAATAACGCGTATTAGGGAAATGACTGCCAGGCCGAGGACTGGAGAAAGCTTCCAACGATTCACGTGCAGTAGAAGTCGTCATCTCTGGTGCACACACTGAGGTGTGTGAGCCCCTGAAAGTGACTTGTGCAGTAGGTGGCTCACCAGGGTGCCCTGCCCCCCTAGTAGTTCAAGGCCTGGACCTTGGAGTCAGTCTTATCCTGACTCGATGAACTGCATTTTCCTCACCTGTAAGCTGGGGGAATGAGTATCCATCTTAGATGGTTGCAGGAAGTGCAGACCAAACGTAGCCATGTCAGTAAATTGCTTAGTGAGGTTGCTGCCTTATGCAGTTCTGATGGTGTTGCCATAGTGCGGCAGGTGCCCTGGCCTGGGATCGCCTGGCATCGCCTGGCTTCCTCTCCCAGTTCTGATATTTACCGGCTGTGTGAGCTTGACTAAAATAGCTATGCCTTGGCTACTTACTACAAAGCAAAGCTACTAACACTTCCTCCCCCACCATGGGATGTGACCTGTGTAAAGCCCTTAAAATGATGCCTGCCATTGGGGAAGGATTGGGGATTGTTATGATGAAGATGCTAACCCTGGGAGCAGAATCTGACTTCCTAGGAAACCGACGTGAGGACGAGTGTTCAGGTCTAGAAACCTTTATTCCATGATTTTCTAATTTTTAATTTGATAAGCTTTGAATTTTTTTCTGGTTGCAAATAATTCCTTTGTATTTTATTTACACAGCACCTGTCAGTTTATTATGGGGGCACAGAGACAAGTAAGCTATTTTAGTTGGAAAACAGTATTTTTGTTCTAACGCAGTAAAAGAGGGGAAGAGAGACCTACTCTGAAAGTCAGCTAGACTGTGTGGGGTCGTGACAGTCTTCCTGACCTCGTCAGCATGGCCTGGTACATGGACCTGTGCCTCTCACTTTTCCAGCCTGGGGTCCATTTCAAGTACACACCCACCTCCCCACTCATTAATCTTACGAGTGGCTCTTGGGTGTCTCCCAGCATGAGGGCCAGATCCAAATGTACTCTGTTCCCTGGGGTTGTGCCATTTACAAACAAGGTGAGCAGAGGCTAGAGTGAGGTTCTACATGAGGTGAGGTGGCCCGGGCACAAATACACTGGCTTCTTTCTTCCAGGATGAATGGCTACAGTTGGCAGTGACTCATTACCTGAGAGGCAGTGTGAAAGAAGCCTGCTTATTGTTTCTACTTGTGACAAAAGAATGTATGTTTTGGAATCTGATTTCAGATGCATTATTTCAAAACTCAAAAACAAGCAAACAAACAGACACACACCCCTGTTCTGACCAGGCACATCTGGAACTAGTTTTAACGGAATCTGTCATATAGAATGAAGTTAGACGTCATTGTAAGGCTCTAAAATAAAGATATTTTCTTTTGATTATGTAATTATTTATCCAACTGCATGGGGCATAAATATGAGTTGCTGTTCTGTGTCCTGGGGAGAGAAATCCAGTTTGATCTCTTTTATGTGGCATGTTCATTTTTGCAGGAAGATTCAATTATTCCCCCACTTACAAGGCTATAAATGAGTTTGCTGGGCCGGTTCCTGACACAAGCGCTCTCATCATTATTCAGATTAGTTTTCACTTTTCTAAACTGGTCTTCTGCCTACTGCTTCTGGAGCTCAGCCAGCATTTCGGAAGAGGATTAAATAATCTTTCTCTCACAACTTCCTACATGTTGTGCTATTTTGTTCCTTCCCAAATGTCATCCTCTGCTCTTGTGCACGTTTCCCATGGGTGAGGGTTTCAGACCCTGTGAGTGGTCAGGCCCAGGCAAGGCAGCCCTGGCCCCGACTCCCAGGTCCTCCAGATGGGCTCTGAGCTGGAACCTGGGGCTGTCTTTGCCACAAGAAGGCAGAAATCACTGCTTACCCACAAACGGATCAGCAGTGCTTCATCAGAAGCAGAGGCAGAGGAAATTGATGGGAATACCCTCCCGGACTAGGGACACAAAATGAAGACACTTGGAACGGAGAGGCGGGAATTTAGGCAGCTGAAGGGGAACCTGTTCCAGCCTTGAATGCTGGGGGGTCCTTGGGCTCATCTCTCCCTTCACTCTATTAGTAATGGAATCCTCCTAAAGAATTCTCGAAGCCTCCGAAGAGCATGGAGGACAAAGGGTGGAAGCAGAAAGAACGCCCTGGCCTCTTGTTTTGTAGGCGTGGAGCATGTTTCACACGAATGACACTGTCATGCAGGTGGATCCCGGGAGGAAGGGCTAAGAGTAAGGAGAATTAAGATAATCTTTCACCTTCCTCTTCTACCCCATGACATGATGTAGAATCTTATCTCCAATTTCTCCATCTGGCTTGAGCACATCTAGGCAAATTCTAGCCCATCATGCACTTACCAGGAACTCCAGCAACTTGGCTTCCAGCCTTGCCGTCGCTTGGACTGCTGAATTCGTCCCCCCTTGGGTGTCTGAGTGTGGGGGTGTCTTCCTGCTTCCCCTCACTCACATCTTCTAAGTTCTTCCTTGTAGAAATCTCTGCCAGTGATTTTCTGTTTCTCACTCTGGTTCTCGGCTCCAGTTGCCCATTTTAATCACCTGGGGAGCTGCAAGATCCTATCAGCCCAGCCCTGCCCCATCAAGGGAACTGGAATCTCTGCAGTGAGGCCCAGGCAGGGTTGTAGGAAAGATGCTTCCCAGGGGGCTCCAATGGGCAGGCAGGACTCAGAACAGGGGAACTGAAATGTGGCCAACCCTTGGCTTCTTTTGTCCTCAAGATTCAAAGAATCAAAGGATTCAAAGAGGAGATAGGAGACTTTTGTAAATATAGACGACCAAAGAGATAAGTTGCAAAATACCCAGTTCACTTGCAGGAGGCAGGGATGGCTCCCAGGAGATGTGGCCTTTGAACAGAGAGTTGGCTTTTTAGGTGGAGAGGATTTAAGTGGAGACAGCAGCAGATGGAAAGGCAAGGAGTCTGTGTGCGTTCGGGGAATGGCAAGGACGTCAGGAGATGGGAAGTGGTGGAGTGGTGACAGGATAGCTGTGCAGAGCAGGATGGGGCCAGGCTGTTCGGGGCACTGTGTTCCCAGGTCAGGTGTGTGTCCTTAGACCAGAGGGGGTAATGGGCGCTACAGCTGGGTGGTGATGTGGTCAGTTTACTTGCTAAAGTTATACCCCTAGTACCATGTGGAGGATATGCTGGAGTTTGAAAGGCTGGTGAGAGGAAGGAGAGGTCAGAAGCAACTGTGGATTAGCAAGGTGGTGAGGAGAGCATGGACTAAGGCTGGCGGGAAAGGAAGGGGAAGCAGGTGCAGTTCTGAGATGAACCCTCCACAGCTTCCAGAATGACTGGGCTTCCCCAGCTGAGGAGATGGATTTGTGTTTGGGGGCTGGACAATTGGGTAAAGGGTAAAACCACAAACAGGGGGGGATGCCCTCTCCTTTCTCTTTTAGAAAAGAAAATAAGTCAGATTTTCTTTGTTAAGCAAAAGATACCAACAAAGCACCAAAAAAAGCGATGGCAGGTGGATAGTTTGCCAAGAGTCAGGTGAAGATGCCTGTAGATTCTACATCAAGGTATGGCTGGAGTCCTATGCCAGGGCGAGGTTGTCCTATGAGAGGCAAAGCATAGCCTTGAGAACTGGAGTTCTGGACATTATCGCTGCTGAAGGAGGGTGGTGGGGGAGGAGGGCTTCATGTGAGCCTGAGGAGGAAGAGAGAGCTCTGCAGAAAGGAAGGGGTACCGTCTCCTGCCCCAGACTGCATTCCTGAGCTCAGCACCCTCTCTTCACTGCAGGACGCTTAACAGGCATGTCCCAGGCAGCAATACTTCATGTGTCCAAACTGGCCTCTGAAGCTTCCCTCCCTCCCAGGCACGTCCTCTGGGCTCCTCTGCTCAGGTGCTCCGCCAGATACCCTGGAAGGGAGTTTCACCCAGTTGCTAAGGGAGACCTCTCAGTCCATCCCTCAAATACCCCTCCCAGAGCTCCCGCCACTCCATCACCACGCTGATTCCTGGAGGAACCTGCAGCAGGTCCCCGGCTGTCCCCGCCATCCACCCTCACCCCTGCAAGGTCTTGTCTACACAGCACAAAGATGGTTTCAAAAATGCAAACCTGAGTCCGTCTTGCTCCTGCTTACAGGCCTTCAGTGCCTTGTTCGGACCCTGGGTGCAGTTCAGTCCTTACTGAAGAAGGGTGGGTGGGTGCATGGGGGGGCGTCCCACCCACGGGCCCCCCTCCTGCTCTGCTCAGCAGTTTCATCCTCCAGGATGGAGCCACCGTGCTCTTTCAGGTTCCCGACTGTGCCAGGCACAGCACATTGCCTGAAAGTAATACAAAATATTTGCATGAAAACACATTTTTAAAAATGCACGTTGAAAGTGCACTAAAAACATAAAATTCAAGTAGTTAAAAAAATAGGAAAATTAAGTAGGTTGATGTTGCAGGAAGTCAGGGACCCGAATGGAGGGACCAGCTGAGGTCACGGCAGAAGAACATAAATTGTGAAGATTTCATGGACATTTATTAGTTCCCCCAAATTAATACTTTCATAATTTCTTATGCCTGTCTTTACTGCAATCTCTGAACATAAATTGTGAAGATTTGATAGATACTGATCACTTCCGCAATCAATACCCTTGTGATTTCCCATGCCTGTCTTTAATCTCTTAATCCCATCATCATCTTCGTAAGCTGAGGAGGATGAATGCCGCCTCAGGACCCTGTGATGATTGTGTCAACTGCACAAATTGTTTGTAGAGCATGTGTGTTTGAACAACATGAAATCTGGGCATCTTGAAAAAAGAACAGGATAACAGCGATGTTCAGGGAACAAGGGAGGTAACTTTGAACTGGCCCTGGTAAGCCAGATGGAACAGAGTCATATTTCTCTTCTTTCAAAAGCAAATAGGAGAAATATTGCCGAATTCTTTTCTCAGCAAGGAACATCCCTGAGAAAGAGAATGCGCCCCTGCGGGCAGGCCTGTGAACGGCCCCCCCGGAAGCGAGCCGTCTTTTATGGTCGAAGCTNTGGAGGGACCAGCTGAGGTCACGGCAGAAGAACATAAATTGTGAAGATTTCATGGACATTTATTAGTTCCCCCAAATTAATACTTTCATAATTTCTTATGCCTGTCTTTACTGCAATCTCTGAACATAAATTGTGAAGATTTGATAGATACTGATCACTTCCGCAATCAATACCCTTGTGATTTCCCATGCCTGTCTTTAATCTCTTAATCCCATCATCATCTTCGTAAGCTGAGGAGGATGAATGCCGCCTCAGGACCCTGTGATGATTGTGTCAACTGCACAAATTGTTTGTAGAGCATGTGTGTTTGAACAACATGAAATCTGGGCATCTTGAAAAAAGAACAGGATAACAGCGATGTTCAGGGAACAAGGGAGGTAACTTTGAACTGGCCCTGGTAAGCCAGATGGAACAGAGTCATATTTCTCTTCTTTCAAAAGCAAATAGGAGAAATATTGCCGAATTCTTTTTCTCAGCAAGGAACATCCCTGAGAAAGAGAATGCGCCCCTGCGGGCAGGCCTGTGAACGGCCCCCCCGGAAGCGAGCCGTCTTTTATGGTCGAAGCTGAAGGGATGAAATAAGCCCTGGTCTCCTGTAGCACTCCCAGGCTTATTAGGACGAGGAAATTCCCGCCTAATAAATTTTGGTCAGACAGGTTGTGTGCTCTCAAACCCTGTTTTCTGATAATATGTTATCAATGACGATGCATACCCAAAACTTCATTAGCAATTTTAATTTTGCCCCATCCAGTGGTCCTGTGATCTCACCCTGCCTCCACTTGCTTTGTGATATTTTACTACCTTGTGAAGTATGTGATCTCTGTGACCCACACCCTAGTTGTGCACTCCCTCCCCTTTTGAAAATCGCTAATAAAAACTTGCTGGTTTTAGGGCTCGGGGAACATCACGGATCCTGCCAACATGTGATGTCTCCCCCGGACACTCAGCTTTACGTTTCTCTCTCTTGTGCTCTTTCCCTTTATTTCTCAAACCAGCCGAGCCACTTAGGAAACAGAAAAGAACCCATGTAACCATCGGAAGCCAGTTCTCCCAATAGGTTGAAATGGTTGAAATTCAAGCAACTAGACTGACCAATTATGAGGTCACTGTGACTTCTATATTAAGACAAGTTTCAATAAAGTGATAGAAGATGCAGATTTTATAGGGTTGAGGAATTATTTAAGGTTCAAAAGATGGAGACAACATTCTCTGCTTCTTCCTCCCCCAAAGAACTGAGTGCAATCCTTCATCCTTCTGCAGTTCCCTCTTCCACTTTTGGTAACCTCTAATTTCTTGATAGTAACAAGAATAAATACTATTTATTCACCACCCAGGCTCAAAATCTCACCCCAATCATGGCCTTTTTCACTGGTCCTCAATTATCACAGGATCTCTTGTCTTTCTGACCTCTAATTTTGCTTGTTTAAAGTAATCAATTTCGTTTATGAAAATGCTTCTTTCATTTTATAAATCCATTGCTCCAGAATGTTCTGTAGGAGCCTAAACCTGATCTTCAGGGCAAGTTGTAATCTGGTTCTCAACTTTCCAAATTCGGCTCCTGGTGCTCCCGGATACAGAGCCTGTTCTTCACTCTTCTCCTGCCCTGGGCACCGAGTTCAGCTTGCTCAGCAAAGCCTGTGTGTCATGCATCCATCAGCATTTTTCTCCCATTGCCTTTCCAACTCCGACTTTTCCTTGAAGGTCCAGACCAAGTTTGACCTTCTCAAGGAGACCACATTAGCCTGTCGTGGTTTCTATGCACTGATAGCTCTTACTGTACACACTGTATGAGCACAGACACCCTCACAGCACCTTCATTTTCCAAATGTGCTTCCACACTCCTAAAAGCAGGAGACAGGGTCTTCTCTTACTGGGCAAGAAAAAGAATATTCTGTCTCCCATGTGCCTTCTGGACTGTACGTCTCCATAAACGCAGGTTGAGCATCCCTAATCCAAAAATCTGAAATGCTCCCAAATCCAACGCGTTGAGTGCTGATACAACACTCAAAGGAAATGCTCATCACGGCATTTCGATCTTCAGATTTTTGGATTAGGGATGCTAAGTACAATGCAAATATTCCAAAATTGAAAAAACTGTGAAATCTGAAACACATCTGGTCCCGAGCATTCTGGATAAGGGATTCTCAACCTGTAGTACATAGAACCTCAGAGTTCAAACAAATAAGAAAAGACTTAAAAAACTGACATCATTTTAAAAAGATGCATGACAAGTATAAGTGCAACATCTTAAATATATTGGGGATTATATCTCTGCTGTTAATCATATTGGTTTGAAGGTAGAAATAAAAACTATCACTATGTAATGTAGTAAATTGTAATGATTTTAACCTTTTAAAAGTCTTTAGAACAACGAAGCACAAGGTACGAATTCTCTAGTCCAGGTAAGAATTCCCTAGTCCAGAATTCCAAGGTAAGAATTCTCAACAGTCCAACTCTGTTGACCTTGGGGCTGGTTAACTCCTTGATGTGATGCTGTCCTGGACACTGGTTTCGTAGGATGTTCAGCACATCCCAGGCCTCTGCCCACTTTATGCCAGTAGCACCCTGTCTGGTCGTGACAACCAAATAGTCTGAGACGTTGCCAAATGTCCCCTGGGGGGAGCAGAGTGCCCTGAACTTTCGCACTGTGAGTGACATTTACACCCTTGGAAGCGGCAGATTGATTTCTCACTCCAGTGCTGGGGTAGGAAGTTGGGGCCTCAGTCACCATGTGCACACACAACCTGAGAGAGTGTTCGAATGGCAGCCCCCAAACCCTGGGTCTGAACACAATCCTTCGGGGGACAGAGAACCTGAGAGGGTCCTGGCTTGGGACCAGCCTTGCCCAAGTGCCTCTGGTTTAAACAATGCCTGTTGTCCTCAGGAGCACCATGCCAATTGGGCTAACATACCAGCCATTCTTAACAAAGCAGGAATGACTGCACTTTGCAGGAGAGCCTCCACCCCTCCCAAGAACGTGGAAATTTGCCTTGGCAAGTCAGGGGTGAGGCCCTGCTTGTCGCTGTGGTACCAGAGTGTTGAGAGTGCCTTACAAGAACGTGTCTAACCCACAGGGAACTTTTAAAGCTGTAGGTACCTATTGGAATTTGGCCACTTTTACTGCACACTATTCCAGGGCCATCTGACTATCCTGACATTTGCCTGGTTTATGATACAGGGACACACATGCGTGAGATCGAGAGTGAGGATGCTCAGAGTTTAATTAGCTTGCATCTGTCTTGGGCATGTGCCCAGACGCTCTATGATGGGTGAATCTGAAAATCAATACTAACAGTAAAAGACAAATAGGGTAACACTAATGAGCTCAATAATAATAATTTGTAAAACAAATCCTAACTTTACAGGCTTCTTAGGGGGGGTTTGGGGCTTACTCCGAGGAGGCCTGAGTGAGCCAGGTTGGGGGGAGGTGGACAGGAGCCACACGTGCTCAGACCTCGCCCGGCTGCGCCCAGAGGTGTTCTCACTACTGAGCCCCAGGTCACAAGAGGAATGAGCGCCTGTGGCCCAGAGAATTTGAGACAGGCCCAGCCCCCACGCCACCACTTAGGAATTCACTATTCTCGGAGACCACTTTACCTTTCTGTGTCTCTATTTACACTTCCCAAAATAATAACACAGCCCTAGTCCTGGTGGAGGGGATACTACATGCAGACAGCTCTTCCTGATCTGTGAAGTGCTGTTTGGACGGTGCTTGGTGTTACCGACCCCACGCCCAGCTCTCCAGTCAGGGAAGAAGACCTGGCTGTCCTTCCTGGAGGATAATTTTCAGTGGGGGCAGGAGTGGGGACTTTCTACTAGCTGGAAAACGAGACCCCTCCAAGCGTTCTGGGAATAAAGAAGTAAATATAGGAATGAGAGCTTGCCAAGGTAGGGAAGGCTGGGGAAGGAAAAGCCTGGAAGGGTCAGAGAACCAACCCCTTACCCTCATTGCCCTGGTGCACAGGGACAGGCCTGAGCTGCAATGTACATTGGCATGCAGGTGTTTGTTAGAGTCCCTGCTCTCAATTGTTTGGGGTACATGTCTAGGAACAGAATTGCTAGGCCATATGGTAATCCCTATGGCTAGTGTTTTGAGGATCCACTCTAATCTGGAACTGTACGGAGAGGGAGACTCTGGGGAACATAGTCCTGGGCATTGGGGGCATGGCGGTTCCATGCTGACAACACAGTCCAGCAAGCTGTATATGCGTCTGTCTTTGGCAATTCCCACAGCGGCCTGGTGAGGAGGGCTCTGTCTGAGAAGCCAGTAAGACTTCCTCCTCTGGAATCTGGACAGGAAAATATAAATAACGTTAAGCACTCAGAATATCCCAGGCAGTCAGAGACCACGGAGGTGCCATTGAGGCCATAGGAGTGAAGTTTGCCTTTATCCTTGGTGGTTCTCTGATTTTGATCCTGGCATCCTTATATGCTGTGCTGAACCCCTGTTAACTTCAGTGAAGTGGTACCAGGTTCAAGAGGCTGAAGAAAAGACCCAGAGCGAGTCCAGTGGCGGCGCGCTGGACGGGAGAACTGAAAACACTTGCAAACAGCATGCAGTTTATACAGCATTTTCACTTAATACCTTCCCCTTAACAACTTCCACCTGGCAGCCTTCATTTAACTCAAAACTCAGGGCTTCAATCCTCTGTACAGCCTGTGTCCTATACGCCAAGTCCGGGGTTCCAATGTTCCTCATAGAGAAGGAACGAATCTCCAGGTTGGTTACTCTCAGAACACACATCCAAGTGCATCTGCCAGACAGGGTCATTCCATGGCTGTGCTTAAGTTATTGCTCTGATTGCTATCAGGTGCATTTACCCTACATTATAACAAACAGATTTGTCTCAAAGTAGCCTTGTAGATGTCTGTACAGCAAAGATCAATATGCACAACTTCTCTGGGGAAGTGGGTCTTGGATAGTTCTTTACTCTAGAATCTCTTAAGGCCATGTATACAGTGGCTTTCTCATCTTGGTCTTTCAGCCAAGGTGAGACTGCGGGCTGATGAGAGCTCTGGCTGGAGAGCCCTCCTGAATGGCAGTGGGGCTCTGAGGTGGTTGAGGACAGATCCTGTCAAGGGGAGGGGGCGGTGAGGCAGGAGAGCCACACAGCAGCAGAGGTACACAGACACAGTGCCCGGGAGTAGGTGGGGGTCACACAAGACCCATCAGAAGGCTGGTACAGTGAGTACGTGCAGCAGGAGAAGGCTGTTATGTCCCAAATGAGACACCATCTTCCCAGGCACTTCCTTGTCCACCTGTGTAGAGGTAACCCACGCTTCCTTATTTCTCTACATCCTTTCCAATACGTTCCATTACTCAATGGAAACGCTTGTCTCTTTTCACTGCCAACTGAAAGAGCCTAATTAAAACACACACGCACATATATGTGCATCCACACATGCACACTTGTACATACACACGCACACATCTGTGCCTAATCAGCATCCTTCTACATCTCTGCTTCTCTCTTTACCAAGGCTGTAATTAGCAATCTCAGTTGTACAACTTCCTTAGCACCTCATCCCTGACTAATACAACCTCTTGGCAAGTTCTCTTGGCTCCCATAAATTACCTACATACTCATTTTATTTTCAGCTCATAGGCTTACACAATACAAACCAAACCAGAAAGTATAAAAACCATGTTGTAAATTTAGGCTGTAGAGAGTGCCAAACCGGTTAATAAAAATCAGACGAACAAAAGTCTTTCCAGGGGTTGAATTAGTAACTTTGGACAATTTCCTTCAGTTAATTCTAGACCATGATAGGGAATGTGTGTATACAATTGAAGAATGGATTTGGTTACTTGTTCAAAATAACTGATAATCAAACATTACTTTGTCCCAAAATGCTAATAAAAACTGTATCTGATGGCAATTAGATGTGTCAACTTGGCTAAGCCATGGCACCCAGATATTTGGCCAATCACCAGTCTGGGTACTGTTGTGAATTTTTTTTTCTTTTTTTTTTCTTTTTTTTTTTTTAAATAAAATGAACATTGAATTCAGTAGAACTTGATGAAAGTAATTTCAAGTTACCTTTATCCAATCAATTGAACATCTTAAGATAGAAAGAAGGAGGTCCCCTGAGGAAGAAGGAATTCTGCCAGCAGACAGTCTTCAGGCTGGAGCTGCAACACCAACTCTCCCTGGGTCTCTTGACTTCGTCAGCTGGATTTTGGATTTGCCAACCCCCATAATCATGTAAGTCAATTTCTTAAAATCAATCTCTGTGTGTATGTTTGTATAAACATGCCCATCCTATTGACTCTGTTTCTCTGAAGAATCTGACTCCTATAGAGATGCTGGTTTTCAGCTCTACACACCTGCCTGCTCCATTCCTGAGCATCTTCCATTAGGGCCAACCAGCTACACTGGGTTCACGTCCCTGCATGGCTGTAAAATTTGCTCTTGATGCTCAAACATTGTTTCTAAAGTCTTATTTTAAACGAGAGCTTAGAAACTTTT
>NW_016841754.1:1733338-1784306 GCF_001698545.2 Rhinopithecus bieti | reverse complement strand
ACATGTACCCTAGAACTTAAAATATAATAATAATAAAATAAAATAAAAAAGAAAAGATGTTGCATCCATGAAATAAGAAAAGAAAGGAAAAAACGAGCATTCAGAAACCAAAATGCACAGTACTTTTGGAAATTTAAATGAAAATAGAAACTAAAGACTTGGAACCAACCCAAATGCCCATCAATGATAGACTGGCTAAAGAAAATGTGATACATATACACCATGGAATACCAGGCAGCCATAAAAAAGGATGAGTTCATGTCCTTTACAAGGACATGGATGAAGCTGGAAACCATCTTTCTCAGCAAACTAACACAGGAACAGAAAACCAAACGTCACATGTTCTCACTCATAAGTGGGAGTTGAACAGTGAGAACACATGGAGGGAGGGGAACATCACAAACCGGGGCCTGTAGGGGAGTCAGGGGCTAGGAGAGAGATAGCATTAGGAAAATACCTAATGTATATGACAGGTTGATGGGTGCAACAAACCACCATGGCACATGTATATCTATGTAACAAACCTGCACGTTCTGCACATGTATCCCAGAACATATAATTAAAAAAAAAAAAAAATCAGCCAGACATGGTGACACATAACTGTAGTCCTAGCTACTCAAGAGGCTGAGGCAGGAGGATCACCTGAGCCCAGGGAGTTGAGGCTGCAGTGAACTATGATTGTACCACTACACTCCAGCCTGGGCTACAGAGCAAGAGCCTGGGGAAAAAAAAGAAGAAGAAAAGAAAAGAAAGGTTCAGTATTTAAATAAGTAAAAGTGGCTTTCATTTTCCTAATTTTGCAAATCATGCTGTAGTAAATATCTTTATAATTAAAGTTTATTAAGGAAAAAAATTTTAATAACAGGATTTGAGGATAGTGCTAAGTAATCTCTCAAAAGACAGAGTAAAAAAAAATAGGTGAAATATAAGAGAGGAAAGAGGAGAAACAATTAGGATCAATCCAGGAGATCCAAAATCAGAATAATAAGAGCATTAGAAAAAAAAATAGATAAAACAGAAAGAAAGAAACTATCAAACTTTTTTTTTTTTTCAAAAATTTTCTCCAAACTGAAAGGCAGGAGTTTCCAGATTAAAAGTACTAACAAAAGCAATGAAAGAAAAATGCATTATAAGCCACATCATTAAGAAATTTCAGATCACCAGGGAATAAAAGGCCCACTAATTTCCAAAGAGAATTAAAAGCAAAAGTCCATTCAATGGATGAAGAATTAATATCACATCAGATTTCTCAATGGGAACACTGGATGCCCTGACAGCAGGAGCAGTGCTTGCAAAAATTCTGCAGCAACCTGACTTTCATCTTAGAATCTAGACCTGGCTAAACTAGAAATCATGTGTGAGGATAAAATGAAATCATCAGACATGTAAGGTCTCCAAAACTTTGCTTCCTATGTCCCTTTCTTGATCAACTCCTAAATGGCATTTTTCTCAACTAGAATATGGGAGAAAAACAAGAAAGGGGAAGACAAGGGATGCAGGAAAAAAGAGATCCATGACAGAGGCAAGTTAAGAGAACCTTCACAAGGTGGCAAGGGGAGGCTGAAGGATGGCAGTTGTGTGTCATGCCTTGGCAGACAGTCCAGATCAGAACAGGAAAGAGAACCTCCAGAGGGATATACTCCCAGCGCTCTACCTCCCCACAAAAAGGACGTAGATACGTTACATTGTTTTCACATGCCCTGGTTGTACTTGAGAGAAGATTTACACTTCTGGCTGACAGTTTGGAAATAAGTTAGCGATAATTGGTGTTCAGCTACACAGAAACCTAAGGAAAGAGAAAAGAAAGAGAAACAGACAAAAGAGTCAATTATTTACCCCAGGAAAACCTAACTTATAAAAGATAAGAGCTGTAACCGTATCTTGCTATATGTTGCTACACTTCACAGCTGTGAATAGTTACATAATACCAACAATGTAAACAGTGAATATTGATTTAATCAAGAATCATAATGCAACAAAAAGAGAAGATGAAGAGGGAGACATATCTTGGGGTTGTGGGAGGTGACTTTAAGAGCACTAAGTTATTGCCTTCCATATTAGTAAGAGGCCAGTAAATAAGACCTAGAATGGGAAACAAGTCAAGAAATAACACTACAAGCAAGTTATTTAGAAATATGGCAATAAACAGCAGAAGAAACAGCTTAAAGTTGAAAGAGGTAGTCTCTGGGGAGTTGGAATGGAGGAGGGAAGGGTGGGACAGGATATTGCTGTTTTTCATTGTGAGCTTTGTAGAAGGTTTGACTTTTTAAACAATGTACATGTATAACTTTGATAAAACAATATTAAATTTAAAAAGAGAGAGGGTGACATGAAGCTCTGAGAGCTCCAAACTAAGACTAGAATGAAGCATTGGTATGACACTAAACTTGAAATGCTTGAATTCTAAAGCTAAAACCTTGCTTTTTCTAGTCCTCACTTTTCTCAGGGGGATTGATTACTTCAAAGTAAAAAAGAAAAAAAAAAGAAAAAAATCCCTGTGAACTACTAATTGCTAGCAATTAATGTTCCCTTTTACTTAAGTCCAGTTACAAATCATTGTTGCCTAAGAACTAGGACTGCCAAGCTTATTCTAAGGAGGCGTGTAGCTCATAAGGTACCTTATAAAAGCCAAGGTGAAAATCTGCACTTCTTGTTCTAGTTCCCTTGTGTGACTAAACAAAAGGCATGAATAGCAATGCGACTGTCTGTAAAACTGAATGTGTACCAGGTGCAAGGACAGATCGCACTTCATGTTAGTGAACACACCAAGGATTTCATTACTAAATGACTTCAATCTGCTGAAAAGAATTACTGCCACCAGAGGACCTTTATTAGCAGAAGCAACTATGAATGAATGAAAATGCAACATAAAGCAATATAGGCATTTCCAAAAAAGCATTGGAAGATCAATAGCTCTTTTAGATTTCTCCAAAGAACAACTCCTCCTCCCTATTTTCACATCTAGCGAGAAATGGTGTGCTGCTTTCTGTATCACACTGTTTTTCCAGGTAGCTATTAATAAAGAAGGCTCTCCTTTGCTGCTTTCTTCTGCCTGTCAGTATTTTTAAGCTAGCATTGACCCTAAGAGGGTCAGAGCTTATACTGATGTCAGGTTAGCACGGCATTGCAGCCATGAATCTCATCCATGGTTTGAGGAATTAAACTATAATAATGGAATCCTATCAGCTATCCGCTAACTTATGTATTTGCTTAAAATTACTTACTTGCTTAAATATTGATTTTTGCCCAATGACCATAAGTGGTGAAATTTACAATGCAGACAAAAAAAGTCCAGTTAGTGAGGTCGGCCGTATCTAGTTTCCCCTATTTTCAGCTGCCAACAAGAGAGTATTTCTCTTATTTTGAAACATATTTTCTCCCACAGAGGGAATAAGAATGACTGTGGAACAATAATTTAGGCAACATGCATTTTAGAAAGAAACCAATGTGATCTGGGTTTTGAGAAATTCGGGCTATGGAATGTTTCTGAAAATAATTAGTCAGTCACAGTATTCAGTTAGCCATTTCTGAAAACTTGATTTTCATTGTGCTGGCCACTTTGGCAGGCTTTCTAATTCTCAGATGGTTTCCATCCATTCAAGCTGAAAACGTAAGTGCTAATTGTCTTGCTCTGGACTCTCTTAGTAGGTGTAAACTTTCCATTTGAGTCATGAGGGTCCAGCCCCATGATTCTTGTTAATGTTAATAAATAAAGCTGTATAGTAAAATCTTGGCCAGAGTGAAACAGCTCTCAGAACATATGGACTCAAGATGATCATTCACACCAGGTACCAAGGAACTCAATCCAAGAACCTAAATGTGTAGTTTCTTCCTAGCTCAGACTGGTTTTCTGCCTCATACGAAGGAACAGGTTAAGAAGAACTTCTACCTTGACCATTTGATTTCTCACATTACATTTGGTAAAATTATGTCGCAATTTTCGAGTGTAGAGAGGAATTGTTAAGGTGAGCGTTTTTTACTCATCACCACCTTCTTCAAGGAAGAGATTTAAAAGGTATAATATGTGGAGTCCAATCTTTTGGGAGAGACAAGACCTAACTTGAGACAGTTAATTGACAACGATAGGTAGGGTTACCTAAATGACAAATGAATGACACAAATGAAATAATGCTAAAGGAATTGGGGAAGGGGAGGTACAGGGTTTGGGCAGGAAAGGTAGATCAGAAAGAAGTGGCAATGAGCTGAGCCTTAGGAAAGTTTGAGATAGAACTAAATGGAGAGGCAACATAATACAATTTTTAAGAGTATGAATTCTGGAAAAATCTACCTGGCTGTGAATCCCAACTCTGCTGTGTAATAGCTGTGTGGTCTTAAACAACTTGTTTAACATTGCTAAGCTTTAATTTTCTCTCTTGTAAAAATGAGATTAAATAGTATCTGCTGTCTTAAGCGGATGCCAGGTTAAATTTAATTAAAACATGTAAAGGACTTAGATCAACGTTTAGCACAGAGTTACTGTTGTTGCTATATAACAAATAAGAGAGGAGTTCAGAAGACATTCCAAGAAAGGGAAATATCCCAGCAAATTAACAAAATATATTTAATCACATGATTACACTGAAATGAAAAGCTCATGACAGCACCAGCATCAGAAAGTTTTCCCATTTGTTCCTCATACTGGTGAACTGGCAATTCCAAAGGTAAGTATGTAAGTGGTGAGATTTCACTTAAATAAAGAATTACCCATATCTGTGTTGGAAATTTTGATTATTTGTCTAAAATGTAAAGAGTGGAAGCATATGTCATTAATTTTTTAAAAGGCAGTTCACATATTTTTTTAATGACTTCAGTCAGACATGAAGACCCAGGTGCATTAGAGGCAGGCATTGGTGCAACACTAGAAAACAAGAAAATGAGGTGCCAAACAGTCCACATGATTTAGAACTCATTTCTCCAGTCACTATGAATGCAAATGTCTCATTTACATAAAATCCACTCATATAGATGCTAATCGGGAGCAAAGGAGAGGCTACCACTTTTCCTATCTAGCATCAGAAACAGGAAATCAGAATTCAAATTATTCCCACTGGAAATAGTGATAGGATCTTTCAAATTGTTATGTTGATCAGCTTTAATATTTTGATATTCAAGAAGTATCTATTGAATAAAGAGTACTTATGGAGTGTTAACCATGACCCAGGCATTGTCCTAAATGTTTTTAATGCCTTTTTCATATAATTTTTTACAACAACCCTAATTAGAATGTTCCATTATTATTCCTTCTTTTACTGATAAGTAACTGAGGCTTAGAGAGGTTAGGAAAGTTGCCTTGTATCCCAAAGTAAGTGTGTCTATCTGATTTTAAAGCACATGCTTCCTGCTCAATGTTAAAATGTTTAATCTAACTCCATTGGCACCCACCTCTCACCTGCATCTGCCCAGTTCTACTCCCATTTCCAGAAACAGAGCATCCAAAGAGAGGCTCCTTTTCCTTTAAGCCAGGCAGAAATTTATGCAAGGGAGAAATATGGAAGGAATAAGTATGGTGCTAGGGACTATGACAGAATTGTCCACCTGACTGCAAAGGAGAAAGCCCAGTACTTACACGCCATTGCATGCCATTCTGTTTTAATCAGTCAACAGTAGCAACAATCTAATTGAGGAATCGAATTGCCACATTAGGTAGGAGAAGACAAACTGCTTAAGTAGTTGTTTTTAGCAAATATTGAAGACAGTTTCAAAGGCCCAAGGCGAGGAAATAAGATTTGTGCATTTACAGCTAGATGCATCTGATAATTTCTCATAACGTCAGAGTTCTTAAAATGTTTTATTTCCGGCAATCTGTAGGAGTAAGACATTAGAGCCAAGTGAATCAGCATAGAACCTTGCTGCTGATTCTCTGATTTTGAGAGCAATATTTATTTTCCTCTTGAGAAGATTGTTTTAGGATCTTGCATCTGCTTCTATGCCATTCAGTTGGCAGCTGCTTCTCCCTGTTTCCTCCCACATCCACCAAGGTGTCTCAGCTCTGCCAGGAACTCCCACGCCCCACCTCCATGAGTTCTTACACCCACTCTGCTGTGCAAAGCTCCCTCGGAGGGGTCCGTTAATACTGCATCTCTTAATTCCAATCACCACCCATATCACAAAATACAGGGTAAGCTCACTCTACGAAAGAGTTGGGGGTAAAGTCATGTCTAGTAGGACATGACCAAAACCTTTAGTTAAATATAGTTATTCCAGAGTTCATGGGAAAAGTAGAAAATAAAATAAAATTTAAAAGTAAGCCCTTCTCAGGTGAGTCCCATGAAGACACATCCATGTTAGTCTCTTTTTTCCTCCGTCTTCTCTCTTCTGAGATAGACTCTTTCTACAAACCTTTAAATCACAGGCCTATATCCACCTTTTAGGAGCAACATACTGCCTGACCCCAAGAGTTTATTTTATTTTAGGATTAAGCCATAAGATATCTGCAGTAGGGGAGTCCCAAATCCACATCTAGCCATGAATAACAACACAGTGGAGGATAGACGGCAGGGAGGTGAAGTACTAATTTCCCCCACAGGTCCAGCTAACTCTCTCATTCTTCCTGGTTATCCAGCAGAGAAGCATTGGATTGACACATTCACTGCAATTTTCTGCCAATATTATCAGAGAATTTTCAGAAAATTGCAATCTCAATTCATATTAAGGAAGATAAAGATTTCCTTAAATATGACATGTACTGACTTTATTCTTCAGAATGTATCATTTCTCACAGATTCATTCTTTCTTCTCATGCCCAGAGACCAAAAACCAGGAAAAGCAAAGCCTCTTTATGCCACTGAGCCAGCTGCCCCCAATAACCATCATCTGGTTACATCAAGGCCTGGTCACAGCATCTAAAAGTCTCTTTTCTTTCCCTCAAACTTGATCAGATTCCTGAGCATAGCATCCCTCATACTTGTCTCTGTAAACAGAAGGATCAAGTGAAGGCTCACCATTGTCTTGTGTACAGTAACCGTTCTGTCATCAAGAGAGATGTGCTACCACCTTCATTTGAAGTCAGAAGAAATGTTATTTAATACAAATAGAAATGAAATAAAATTTTTTTAACATACTTTCATTCTGAATCTGTGACCTTTTTGGGGAAAGTCCATGCATTAGTTCTATATGTTTTATAAAATATTTAATGGTTGTTTGTTCCATTGTTCTAGGCAACACCTACTCGGGTTCTATATTTTGTGTGTAGCTCCTGGAAAAGGCTGTTGTATTTATATGCTATCCAGTGGCAGGTGTTCTGTAAGTTGCTCTG
Source organism: Rhinopithecus bieti (assembly GCF_001698545.2). Classification (NCBI taxonomy): domain Eukaryota; kingdom Metazoa; phylum Chordata; class Mammalia; order Primates; family Cercopithecidae; genus Rhinopithecus; species Rhinopithecus bieti. Next base: position 1,777,051 of record NW_016841754.1, on the reverse strand, counting down.
TATTAGAGTAGTCTGAAGAGTGCCATATATATTTCTGCTCTTCAGAGTTCAGAGTCCCTGCTCCCTCATCTCTTCCCTGTCTTCTCTTTCTCTGATTTCCCTTATTCTGTTTTTCTATCCTTTCCCTTTTCTGTTCATATATTTTCTTCCCAGGATATCTGAGAACTAAGGATCAGAAGCAGATCTGAAGCATCAATAACGAGCAGTTCCAAATTACAGGAAACTAAAATTGAATACTATGTCTTCCCAGGTTCTTAAAAGTCAATGCATGTGAAGCAATATTTAGAGCCTGAAATTGATTTAATATCTGAGAAACATTTTTAAAAATCCATAGATGGGAAGATTAAGGAAAGCCTGACAGAAATTAAAAAGTAGTCCCTTTATTCAGTGGTTCCTAACAGAAGGGCAGAGGGAATAATTTGAAATACATGGATTCGACCCTGCACAATTCCAGTGGTAACTGACAAGACAGAAATGATTTTCTAAACTAGGGGTAAGGAAATTATGGCGTACAGGCCAAATGCAGCACACTGCCTTTTTGTATTGATAAGGTTTTATTGAAACAAAGCCATGTCCATTCATTTGCATGCTGTTCCTAGCTGCTTTTGCACTGCAGTGGCCAGGTAGTTGCTGCAGAGACCCTGTGATCCATAAATCCTTAAAGATTTACTCTCTGGCCCTTTACAGAAAAACTATTGTAATATTTGGAAAACATGTGACTAATATGTTAATATGAACAGAAATCAGATCTCTCAAAGTATATTTGTCATCAAGTTTGTACCTTGCATTGTCTTTGTTTTTTGAAGTTGGCACTGCTGTTGTGATTGTTAGGACATGCATGTTTATGTCCTCAAGAGCTTATCAGTAGTTAAAAAGATGTTCAGAGTCTTTTTCACACATTAGACACATAAAATTTGGCCTTTGGCTTAGTCATTGTCAAGTCTATCAGCAAAACCTCATATAGGCTTCTTAGAGACTTTTCTTAGTGCTGCTTTCGATTGCTAAAAACCATGACGTTCCAATGACCTAAAGGCATTCATGTGATGATTAAGAATATAAAGCCAAACTTCATTCCTTCAAATTCTGATTTTACAACTAATAGCTTTGCCTGTTGTCTTGTCTATAACAGTGGGGATAATAATAGTACCCATCTCACAGATAAAGGTGTTTAGAATAGTGCTGGGCAATATGTGCACTCTGTCAATATTAGCAGTAATCGTTACTATTTGAAGATATACTACTCAGTTCTGAAACATGCGTTGTGTCTTCCAAGGGAGCAGTTATTCACTTTACCTTATCATTCTGGAATTGATTGTGTGGTCCACATGAGGTATCATGATAAGCATGGCCGTGTCATAGAATTAATTCATTAGTCAATCAGCATTTACGGAGCATCCACCCTGTGCAGAACAAGATATTAGAAACTGTGGGGATGTAAAGTAAACATGAGATATAGTCTTGTTCCTGGTAGAATTACTAGCATTGATATCTGGGGGAACTGACCTATATACCCACAACACAAGCAAATAGAGGAGAGACGGTGATTAGACTCTGGCATTCTTACAGTTAAAAAGGGAAAGGGAAATGAGAACATCTTTAATAAGAAATAAGGCATGGAGGTGCAATGTAATTGGTCTGTACCACTCAAGTTACTGTTTATAAAAATTCAGATGGAAAAGAAAGCTCTGCCAAACCTGTGTTGATCATGGAAGAAAGGCTTCATGGACAGGGAGAAATATGAGTTGATGTGAATAGGTAGAGACAGCAAGGGAGGTCTTGCTGAGCAAAGGCTCACAAGGTGATTTGTTCATGGCATGGGCAGTGAATAGATCACACTGACTGGATATGAGGTGCAGTGGCCGGGGGCCATACGTGAGATGTAAACTTGACCTCCAATCTAATGGCATGAATCAAAGAAGGAAATGAATGAAGACATAGAGGGGCCCACTGTGGGCTTGGCATAGAAATTGCCAGCCTCTTAAGTTTCCAAACCATGAGCATTGGTTTGATGTTATGTCCTGCATTTAAAAGTTGTGCAGCTCTTGGCTGACTCTTGAATGTAATTCTGACTGCGGAGATAGGAAAGGAGGTTGGGGACAGGTCAGTTTAACGTTAATATTGAGTAGGATAATGAAGTGAGATGTTAGATTCCCAACAATTTATCAGATGGTTTGGGGGAGGATCAAATACAATCGATGAAGAAGCTAAAAGGCCATGGTTCAGGTGTAAAGTGGGAAGCGTGTGACGTGGAGATAGATAGGAAAGATTTGCAGAGTGAGAACAGAAAAGGTGTATTACAGACTAGTCACAGGAAATGAAGGGGGGAGATGGGATAAATTACAGACGGCATAAGGGCAGCCTCAGATTACTTTAGGAGTAATGGTGTCCCTGGCCACCACTGGAGAGTGGCAAGGAGAACAGACCCTGCCTTGTTGCTTTTAGTTCCCTGCAGGTATAGGGTGGAAATCAATTGTCAGAAAAAATGACTTAATAAATATCACATATAAATGTCTGCTGGATTCCTTTTGGGGTGGGCTTCAAAAATATGGCCATAGCTCTGGTCATAGCTTATAACATCCATACCTCATTAGCTAGAAAATATTTCCTACAAAATTGAAACTACAGTCTGTATGTGGGGAGCTGACTCAGCACCAAGCTGTCCCTTTGGCAGCAATCTGGGAAGAACCACCCACCGTTGCAAGAGTGAGTGCCTCTCACACTGCGTGTCTGGTTTAAAAAAAGTTAGTACCCTAAACACAGTGCTCAGCCACCATGCTCTTTCCAAAATTTCTTGTGTGAACAGCCCACCACTCCACAGTCCTAGCCCTCATACGTCTCTAGAACAGAAGAGGAGGACTTATATAGCCAGTGGAGTGATCACAGGATGAAGAAAAAGGTGGGAGTATGTGTCTAAAATTTACCAACTTACAGTAGATCCCACTCTTTCCATTTAAACGGTCTCTTTTAAATAAACAGTCTTTCAGATTTCTTTCTTTCTCTGATACTCCCAAGATGCAGAACTTCAAGCCCCTTGAAAACTCAAGGTGTTAAGATACTCCCAAGATGACACCTGGCTATTTGGAGGAGTTAACAGATGTGAGGTGGCAGGAAGGCGACCCAAGATCTACGCAGTTGGTTTCTTTAGTTGGCCTTAGGACTCTATGGCCATGTGGTCATGTGGAGGCCTGGTCCCTTTAATGCAGTATAAGGGAGCTAGCTAGGTAGAGATGCATTGCCCCGTCTACATCCAAGAAGCTAAGATTACCATTTTTCTGCCTTGTGGGCTCCACTGCATTAGGGTCACTGATGCCCAATGAACAGGGCAGAGTAATGGCAGCCTCAATGCTCCACCAATGGCAGGGCCCACTGGCTCAGCACTGCCCACCAGTAGGCACAGAAGCACCCAGCTGACTACCCGGAATCCAGGGAAGTGAGTCTGAGCTACAAATAGAGGAGAAAATAACTGCTGATATTCATAAGCTCATTTGAGCCATACTTCCTGAGTACTTATTAAAAATATATGTATTGGGTTGAGTTTTCAAGGGGCTTGAAGTTCTGCAATGTCATTTGGGGATAAAAGCCAGTACAGTATACAAGTTATGTAAATATTCAAACTGTGCATTATCGTGACTGTAGGCAGAGTCTCATTCTGTCGCCATAGTCAGCAGCTTTAAGAGAAGAGACTGCTCTTAGCCTCTGCTTAACAAGCACCCACTGACCCAGCCCCATCCTCTACCTTCTTAGGGCTGCTTCTTAGCTCAGCTGTCTTCCGCTTCAGCACCTAAGTTCTGGCATCCAGGATCAGTTTTTGAGGGAGAAGGGCCAGTCCCCTTACACTCCTTATATACATTTTAAATGTGTTTTAAACTTCAAAGGTTTAACCAGATTGTGATAACAATAATGGCTAACATTTGTTGAATTCTTACATTATACTCAGCACATTTGCCTATGCAATACACATAGCAACATTTGGAGGTTTTTAAAATGTAAACTTTCTGCCCCCACCTTTTCATGAAGATGGAGGCACAGTGAGGTTACCTTGCTTGCTGTAGGTCACATATCCAGTAAAGTGTCAGAATTAGAACACAAACCCAGGCATTACACTTCCAGAACTATGCTCTTAATCAGAGGTAGATGATAGATTGATAGATAATAGATGATAGATACTGGCATGGTATCTGGAAAATTAGAGGAAAGCAATATTAAAAGTAGAATCTCAGACCTTTATATGTGGAAGGTACTACAGAGCCCATCTAATCCAGTAGTTTTCAAACAAGACTAAATCCCCACTAGGGAGCAGACTCCAGGGATGTCATAGAGATTGAGGAAAAAAGAGCAAGCAAACCAGCAGGGCTCAGAACTCCTCCTTTCCTGCTATAACTTGAGCAATTCTGTATTTATCTGTTTTACATTTAGAGATTCTGTGAAAGCATCTTTCTATAGAAAGAATTATGCTGCTAAAAATAATCTGAGAATCACTGTTATCTATCCCAACACTCTCATCAAGAAAATGGGAAAACTGAGACCCAGGATCATCTGAATCATACAAGAAGGTTATGACAAAGTTGAAGTAAGCACTCACTCTCCTAACTCATTGTGGAAAATACAGAATACCCACAGGTTACTTTCAGCATCTTGTCAGGCCAGATGACCTACAGGTCACATGTGGCAGACTTCCAAATTAACCCGCCTGAAGGAGGTCTTGGGATACATGGCTTACATCCTGTCCTTGAGTAAAGAATCTTATCTGAGTCTCTCAAATCTTATTGTGAGTTCCTCCAACTGTTGATGTACTGATAAGTACATAACCTGCTGACATTGAAAAGCACACTGACTTATTTCCGAATCGTGAAGTTTTAAGGATTGTCTTGCACATAGAACATTTTGGCCTATATATTGTAATCTATAACCAATGACTGTAACTTCTGTATTTTACTCTCTACTGAAAAGAACAACTTTGGTATGAGGAGTCCCCTACTCTTCTCCTAAACTTTCCTGTAAAAGCCTTCTGTTTTAGTCCATTATTGCACTGCTATAAAGAAATACCTGAGACTGAGTAATTTATAAAGACAAGAGGTTTATAGAGGCAGAAATACCATTTAATCCAGCAATTCCATTATTGGGTTTATACCCAAAGGAATATAAATCATTCTATTATACAGNCCTGCTGACATTGAAAAGCACACTGACTTATTTCCGAATCGTGAAGTTTTAAGGATTGTCTTGCACATAGAACATTTTGGCCTATATATTGTAATCTATAACCAATGACTGTAACTTCTGTATTTTACTCTCTACTGAAAAGAACAACTTTGGTATGAGGAGTCCCCTACTCTTCTCCTAAACTTTCCTGTAAAAGCCTTCTGTTTTAGTCCATTATTGCACTGCTATAAAGAAATACCTGAGACTGAGTAATTTATAAAGACAAGAGGTTTATAGAGGCAGAAATACCATTTAATCCAGCAATTCCATTATTGGGTTTATACCCAAAGGAATATAAATCATTCTATTATACAGACACACGCTGCCGGGCGCGGTGGCTCAAGCCTGTAATCCCAGCACTTTGGGAGGCCGAGACGGGCGGATCACGAGGTCAGGAGATCGAGACCATCCTGGCTAACATGGTGAAACCCCGTCTCTACTAAAAAAAAAAATACAAAAAACTAGCTGGGCGAGGTGGTGGGCGCCTGTAGTCCCAGCTACTCGGGAGGCTGAGGCAGGAGAATGGCGTAAACCCAGGAGGCAGAGCTTGCAGTGAGCTGAGATCTGGCCACTGAACTCCAGCCTGGGCGACAGAGCGAGACTCCGTCTCAAAAAAAAAAAAAAAAAAAAAAAGACACATGCACACATATGTTTATTGCAGCACTATTCACAATAGCAAAGACATAGACTCCATCCAAATGCCCATCAATGATAGACTGGATAAAGAAAATGTGGTACATATACATCATGGAATACTATGCAGCCACAAAAAGGAATGAGATCATGTTCTTCGTGGGGACACGGATGGAGCTGGAAGCCATTATCCTCAGCAAACTAATGCAGGAAGAGAAAACCAAACACATAGATACTAAAATACACACACACATACAGAAAACCAAACACCATATGTTCTTGCTTATAAGTGGGAGCTGAATGAGACACAAGGACACATGGTGAGGGGAGCAGCACACAGTGGGGCCTGTCAGAGGGTTGGGGAGGTGGGGGAGGGAGAGCATCGGAAGAATAGCTAATGGATGCTGGGCTTAATACCTAGGTGATGGGATGATCTGTGCAGCAAACCACCATGGCACACATTTACCTTGTAACAAACCTGCACATCCTGTATATGTACCCCTGAACTTAAAATAAAAGTTGGAAATCAAAGAAAAAAACAGATTTAATTGCACTAACAGTTCTGCAGGCTCTACAGACTTCTGCTTCTAGGGAGGCCTCAGGAAACTTACAATCATGGTGGAAGGTAAAGAGGAAGCAAGCATGTCTTCACGTGGCCAGAGCAGGAGAAAGAGAGAGGGAAGGGGGAGGTGCCTCACCCCTTCAAACAACCGGATCTCATGAGAACTCTTTCACGAGAACAGCAAGAGGGAAGTCCAACCCCATGATTCATTCACCTCCCGTAAGGCCCCTATTCCAAACTGGGGACTACAATTCAACATGAGATTTGGGTGGGGACACAGAGCCAAACCACATTAGCTTCCAGCTTGTAACAGACTCTGGAACACGCCCAACTTTGTTGATGTGTCTTTCCAGGTCCATCCTCACATTTGGCTTCCAGTAAAACTTTATCAGATTTTTTCTGCCTCAACAGCCTTCATTTTGGCCAACAGGCAGCTATTATTGATGAAACTGACACTTGATTTTCATAGATTAGGGGAAGGGTGAAGCTTGCCAGGTTCTGACAAATGACAATCCTTCAATATTAAGGTAAATGTGATCTAGAAAAAAAAAATTGTAAAGGCTTCTTATTCTGTCACTTGCCACCTGCCTCTTGGTTAGGAGTTGTTCCTGTGGTTTACTTGAGTTCTTTACTCACATAAGAGAACTATCTGTTAGTGCTGTGTCTGATGCTGTGGGCCAAAACTGCTGAGCAGAGAACAAGGGCTTCATAAGCAATCCTTATCCAAGGTCAGCTGTGTCCTTTTAAGTATCAAAGAAGCATTGCTTTGCTGTCAGAGAATTCCTAAGGTTGATATAAGGATGAAGTACAAATGTTTTGCTGCAAGGAGCACATGAAGGCAATACCACCTGCTTGAGTGTTTAGATCATTCAAAACAAAAGTTGTACCTTGACAGAAGCAACTTATAGGCTCAGAAACCTGAGGTTATTGTTCCAGACCCATCTTGTGAAACGAAGGCTGTTTCACAAGAACAGATGTACATGATTAATCAAACACATAGATACTAAAATACACACACATATACACACACAGCACAGTGCCCATTTATTAACTCACAATGAGAAATTCTGCAACCAAATAGACGGTACTGTTCATATCCACAAAGTATTGCTTTCCTTCCCATTAAGCAAGTGATGCACGTAGCAGGTGATCAATATATATCTATTGAATTAATGAGGGGAATCAAATTATAAGCAGAATGTTAAGTTATTGAATTACAGTGAGAAATGCAATTCTCAAAGAGAGTGGATGATCATACTGTCCCAATCAGCACATTCATTTACTGTCAACAAATGGCTTGTATTGGAAACCAGGTTACCAGAAGGCTGGGGAGAAACTGTGGAATCAGAGTTAAGGGAGACAGTATCTTAAGAAATGATTCTCAAGAAGGGACAGTTAAGACCTGTTCATCTAACATTGAATTAGATATTCCAAGGAAAACATAATGATTGAGTCCACTAGCCAGGACTCCTCTTTCCGTGGTGAGTTGGATGGCGCATGCCCACACCTGCCTCTAATTCTCATTCTGTAATTTTATTTCTCACCAGATTCACAGCAGTCTCACCAGCCTGAAGATGGTTCTCTTTTTCCTTGTGTTGCCCAGCTCTGCTGTGATCCATAAGGCACTGCTTTTAAAATTTAAACTTTCATAAACTGTCTTATTTCCTTTTTTGTGTGGAGGAAGGAAAGGGGAAGAGAGGAAACATGTTGTAGCCTCTTGGTAACCACAACCCAAATTACATAAAATGAATCATTTCTTATTTTAGTAATTCTGTAAGTTTAGAAGTCCATATAGAGAGAATGTTTATGCTTGACAAAGTAATATAAAGCATCGTTTATGAGAGAATTGCTAATATCTATCACATTTAGACTAGTATTATGAATAATTATGAGTCAATTACATTTTCCAACTCTACTGAAAGTATGTTTTTAGATCCCTATCAAGCTGATGCTATTTAAAGCATTTAATTTATTGATATATTAAGCATGTGTTATAATAAATGCTATGCCAACAAACATAAAGACAGACTCACCAATATTTTATCAGACAAAATAGATCATTTCTAATAATTTCACATCACATCTTCCTTCCACTAAAACTCAGTCATCCATCCTTCAGTTTCAAACCTACTGCTCCATCCTAAGTACAGCATGGGTTCAAACAGGTGTATCTTACAGCACATCCTCCCATCCTCTGTTTTAGCAAACTTCTACTAGCCTTGTTGGGTGTCCCTATTCTGAATTTAAAGACCTTACATCAAGAACATGTATCTTCTTCTCTTCCTATAATAGTCAGAAATATAACAAAAATGTCATAAAGGCAACAGAGAGTCCAGGAGATGGACAAAGAAACAAAACTCCCCAATGGATGCAAAAGGGTCGAGGCCAGTGAAACTCTATCTGAAATTACCAGCTCTGGGAATTTTCCAAAAACAAATGAAAGCCTACATAGAGCATGCATTCCAGGGATTATGAACTCATTTTGGCTTATGCTCTTTAGAAAGGTCTACAGCTGCATTCAAAATATATCCAGCTCATCTGTAGGCCTGGGGACTGACATGAAGCCAAGCGCCCCAGCTGGGACACGCAGGCAGGAATCAATTTAAGCCCTTCTGGCAGGACATGAGGTGGTTTGCTATAATGAATGTTAAGGAGGGAAACCAAACCATGGAGAATTGGGTGTTTATCTTTCCTGCGTATTAAAGAGATGATAAATTGATGGATGAAAGCATATAGGAGATTCTCAGAGAGCTATTGTTCATGCTGGGTAGGGGCTATGTCAGTTTCACAATGAAGACTTAATAAAAATAAATCAGGGTTTGAGGGTTAGGGAAGTCCCAACCATGCTGTTGAGAGGAGAAAGATCACCTGGGGCTTCAAGCCCCGACTTAATAGAAAAGACAAGGCATTCATTTGTAGACACCTCAACATCAGTAAAGTAATAAAGCTCCCAAAGTTCTTAGAATTCTACATTTTTATTAATAACCACTGCCAAGGGAGCTAGTAACTGTATTAGAGAACCATATTTCAAAACTAAAAATGATACAGGAGAGGAATATTTAAAGCCTGAAATCAATTTTATAAGTACCAAGTGAAGTGATCTATAAATATAGTTATAATCCAAGATGTGCCTATTTGGGTTACGAGAATTCAAATTTATGAAGCATTTCATGTAATATCCCTTCCTTTGGCTTCTGAGGCATTTTTTCCCATTAATAGAAACCAGTTTGGATTTTCTTTACCTCCTGTGCCACATACAGTCATCTTTGCAGATGTAGTTAGCTCGAATTGCATTAAATTATCCTCTCAGGAAACTCACGGTATGCTCATTTATAGCAGCAGAAATAACCTCAGGAATCATGCCATTTATGACGTCAACTTGTCTATTTAGTATGATGTCACTCGCACTGTTTCACTGCATTCCTTTGTCTTTGAATTGTTTATTGTTGTTACATTTTTACTTGCTTTGCAATACAGTTTGAATTGTGCTATTGTCCTACAATAGTAAAAGAATATTAATATATAATTTGGGGGCATTGACAATATGTGGTGTACTGTGCTAAATATTTTGCACATATTAATTTACTAATCCTCACTCAATCTAAGAGGTGGGTACTATTATTATCCCATTTTTCTGATGAGGGATCTGAGGCACAGATTAATTAAGCAATCTTAATTAATCTTGAAACTACAGAGCTGGTAAGTGGCAGAACTACATCTGAATGTAGTACCTAGTATACTGTGATAAAGGCTGTAAAATTGCTTAACAAGAGCAAGTAAACAGCTGCTTTCTAATTAATGAAGGGATAACACCTTGTCAGGGGCTATCATAACTTATTTTAACAGCTATTAAAATAATTGTGCCCAATTTAATGGGATATTATGTTGTTTTAGTGTAAGTGAATGCCAGTTTGAGGGCTTAAAAACATATGACTTAACAAAACATGTACAGGATCTGAATACTGAAAACTAGACAATGCTGATGAAAAAAAAAAAAAACGAAGAAAACCTAAATAGAGAGACATAGCATTCATATGTTAGAAAATTCAACGTAGTGGAGTTATGAAGTATCCCTAAGCAGACCTATAGATTTAGCAGAATTTCTATCAAAATCTCAAGAAACATTTTTATAGACATAGTTTATTCTAAAATTCGTATGAAAAGGCAAAAAAAATCTAGAATAGCTAAAACAATTTTGAAAAACGTGAATAAAGTTAAAGGAGTCACTCTAACCAATGCTGAGGCTCATTGCATAACTGCAGTAATCAAGACAGTTAGCACTGGTGGAGGGAAAGACATGTGGATCAATGGAACGGAACAAAGAAGCAGAAATGACCCACAGATGTATGTCCGAGTGATTTTTAACAAAAGTGCAAAAGCAATTCAATGGAGGGAGGGTAGCCTTTTCAACAAACAGTATTGGAACAATCGGACTTCCATAGCAGAATAAAAAAAGGAAAGAAAAAAAAAAAAAGAAAGAAGCTACACTTAAATTTGATACCTTAAAAAAATTAACACAAAATAGATCACAAACTTAAATATGAAATGTAAAACTATAAAACTTTTAGGAAAAAATCTTCAAGATCCAGAGCTAGGCAAAGTGTTCACAGACTTGAAATCAGTAATGCAATTCATAAAAGGAAACATAGATAGATTGTACTTAATCACAATTAAAAACTTTTGCTCTGCAGAAGACCCTGTTAAGAGGATAAAAATATAAGCTAGAGATGGAGAGTAAACATTTACAAATTATGTGTCAAAGGACTAGTATTTAGAATATAAAAGAACTCTCAAAACTCAAGGGTAAAAAAAAGAAAAAAGAAATAATTCAGATCAACTAACAGGAAAAAAATATTTTTTAGACACAAAAGGAATAAAAGACCAAAAATTGCTTTAAAAAAGCACACAGTCCAATTGAAAGACTGACAAAAGACATAAACATTTCATTGAAGAGGATATGTAAATGATAATTAAATATGCAAAACTATATTCAACATCATTAGCAAATAGAAAAATGTATATTAAAACCAAAATATTAAAAATGGTTAAAAAAAATTAAAGAATGTTAACACCAAATGTGAGCAAGGATGCAGAGAAACTGGATCATTCTTGCATTGCTGATGGGAAAGTAAAATGATACAGCCACTCTGAAAAACTATTTGGCAGTTTCCTACAAAATTAAAAATTATGCACTTGTCATATGATTTGGCAATTGCACTCTTAGATATTTATTCCAGCGATATGAAAATGTTCACCAAAATATAATCTGTACATAAATGTTCACAGCAGCTTTATTCATAATGTACAAAACCCAGAAATAATCCAAATGTCCTTCAGTGGCTAAACAAATAGTGATATATTCATACTATGAAATAGTAGATAGTAATAAAAGGAATAAAATATTGACAGATAAAACAATTTGGATGGATCTCAAGGAAATTTTCTGGAAAACAAACCAATCTCAAAAACAGTTACATTCTGTATGATTCCATTTATTTAAAGTTCTTGAAATAACAAACTTATAGAAATGGAAAACAGATTCGTGGTTGCCAGGGGTTAGGTTTGGTAGGGAAGGTGGTGGGTATGGCTATGAGGAACAACCAGAGGGAGACTCGTGGTGGCAGAAGAGCCTTGTAGCTGGATTGTGGTGTTTGTCACACAAACCTACACGTGATAAAATTGCATACAACTACACACAGACACACACACACATGTGCATGTACATAGATTGTACCAATGTTGATTTCCTGGTTTTGATGGTTATGCAAAAATATTACCATTGGGGGAAACTTGGTGAAGGGTACCCAGGAACTCCCTGTCCCTGCACATTTTTTGGGGACTTCTTGTGAGTCTATAATTCTTTAAAAACAGAAAGTTAAAACAAAACATGAAATTATTCCCTATTTCAATTATTTCTAATTACATTTTTGATTTATGATTTATTCCTTCAAGAATTTTTTCAGGAATAAATTACCCCTGCAAAACAGGAGAAGGCTGTTCAGATAAAACAGTATCCTTTTCGTTTTAAGCAGTATGCTTCCTAGAGGGGTTTGGAATAAGAAGCAATGTACATTACATCCTGGGTTCCCTGCTCTGAAGAACGCATGCCAACTCCCAACATTTTAATACCAAAAAAACTAGGTTCTATTAACATCAGGGACAAACTTGAGAGCATAAGTCAGCAAAAGACAACATTCAGACTGACAAATTTATGCATTATGGTTTTGCTGAAATCAAAACAAGTATTATAAACTTTATAGCAAATTTAAACATCACTTTTAATAAATAAAAAATGTACCATATGCAAAATTTGCATTTAAGCTACATGGCCCTTTATTGGTGTATCTATAGATATCTATACTATATATCTCTACCTAGCTGTCTGTTTTTATTTGGCGCATTCCAACATGATTTCTTAGACCATCAGGCTCTCACCATCAGGAAGTGGTGGCGGCTTGGGATGGAAAAGCATCTCAAGAGTTTATCAGAAAGGAGTTGAGGCTGAGCACGGTGGCTCACGCCGATAATCCCAGCACTTTGGAAGGCTGAGGCGGGCGGATCACGAGGTCAGGAGTTCGAGACCAGCATGACCAACATAGTGAAACCCCATCTCTACTAAAAATACAAGAAATTAACCAGGTGTGGTAGCAGGCACCTGTAATCCCAGCTACTTGGGAGGCTGAGGCAGGAGAAACGCTTGAACCCGGAAGGCGGAGGTTGCAGTGAGCCGAGACCACGCCACTGCACTCCAGCCTGGGCAGCAGAGTGAGACTCCATCTCAAAAATAAAGACAAAAGGAAAAGGAGTTGAAAATGACTCCTGTATGGATTCTGTGCTTTTAATAAACATCATTTGAAAGATTTAACAGTAGGTGAGTAGAAATATATAGATCACATTTACCTACCTTTCAAGTTCATATGAATATAAAAGTTGAGGGAAATTTCTTTGGCAAATCTCAGAACATTTTCTCAATGATTTTGTGTATGTATAAACATCAAAATGTGTCTAGGTTTTTCAACTAAAACCTTTCTATGGTGCATATTTATAGTTTTATAGGATGGTTTCAATGTTCATAATAATTTGAAAATAACACATTCAAATCAGAGATTGCTTAGCTCTCCCATAAAATAATAAAAGATGTCTGCTAAAACACTGTATAAAAAACAACTTGTTCCTGGAGCTAGCTAAGGAAGTAGGTGAGGGTTCTATGATTCCAGTTAACGAACATTTCACGGCGGTGCGTGACTCGATGTAGTCTAGGCTGGTTTGCAATGTCCAGCATTTATTCTGTTTCTTTGTCACAAAATCCAAAGCTCTTCACCATATGGTGTCATTTGTGAAATGTTAATCTGAGCAGAGCTTGTGATGCCAGTTAGGTTTCCAGCTGGTCTCTGTATTGGCTATTTCACAGACATTAGCCCTGTTTTGAATTAAACTAAATTAGGGAATAAAATGAGATATTGTCATGCAAAGTCAGGCAATATTATTTGACATCTGCACCATCTCTGAGAGCTTTATTGAGTGGCTATTTTTAAATGCAAACTAAGAAAGAAAGAATACATAAACAACTTAAGACTAGATAACATATTAATGCAGCATCTTAGGAGATAATAACAATACTTGAAGAATGACCTCCATCCACACCCTATGTCTATTTGGGCCGGAGAGAAGGAAGTAAATAGCTTTTTCTAAGACATTTACAGACCCAATGCATCAGTTTTGCCTGGCTAAGGAAACGGCCATTAAGATGTATGTGGATCAGAAATGCACATGTTCACTTTTTATTTTTTCACCTTCCTATCATTTCCAACAGACACTTACTTGAAAGTAGAGAGATGGATAAAAGGAATTCACTCTGCTTTGCATAATAATTTAGCATACTAAATCCACTGGAAGAGAGGAATCTTGCTGATAACTACACAGGGTTGGCAGTTGGTGTGGCTAAACATTTCTCATTCTCCTGTGGCTTTACTGTCCCCTGCCTGAGAATCAGAATTTGTCCATGGCAGATGTGTATCTGTGTGTCTCCTTCGTGGATGAGGGTATATCCATGGACACTGTTACTCACAGGAAAATCAGAAACAAAAATTCATATCTGTAACTTACACTGGAGATAGACCTTGAAAAGGACTAGACTTGCAATGCCTAAATTCCTCCCCACCATCCCTCTCTCAAAAGTTTTCTGCAAGACTTGGGAAGTCAAAGGTCATTAAAAACTATTCTGCTGTAGATACAGAGCCTAATTCTACCCCAAATCCCAGGACTTGTTGCAAGGCTTTGCTTTGAGGATAGAGATGGATCCAGTGTGTGCACAACCCCGTGGGTCAGGTGGCTTCCTGTGGCGTCAGTCCAGGTTTGCCCAAGGAGATCTGAAGAGAGACTCTCACAGAGGAGGGTAGACCTGAGATCATGTGGGCAAGAGCAGGAATCTGGATGTGTCCTAGAGAGGACCACCTGTGAAAGCTTTAACTTCTTGAAAGCTTTCCTTTTGAATTTTTTTCCTTTAGACAGTCCTAAGTATCTTTCCATGTAAGTTCCCTTTAATAGAGCCCCAACCCTTCAGTGACCTCTGGTCTACCCATTCAACTGGATATTCCAGTGGTGCAGAAGAAAGGAAGGACAGGGGTGAAATGTACCTCACATTTGCCCCTAGCCACTTCTTCCCTCTTTCTTACCCTACATCCGTGCCTCATCAAGGAGGCCCGCAGTCCCGAGTTCCAGGGCCCCAGCTGATAACTGAAGAGAAGTGATTAGAGACTGTGTTATGGAGTGAATGTTTGTGTCCTCCTCAAAACTCATGTGTTGAAACCCTAACCCTCAATGTGACAGTATTAGGTGGTCGACCTTTGGAAGGTGATTAGGTCAGGAGACTAGGACTTTCATGATGAGATTACAAAAGCGAAAGAGTTTCCTTACAAAGAATCTCTTCATCTGGGCACAGTGGTTCACACTTGTAACCTCAACACTGTGGGATGCCGAGGCAGGTGGATCACTGGAGCCCAGGAGTTCCAGACCAGCCTGGGCAACATGGTGGAACTCTATCTCCAATAAAACTACAAAATTTAGCCAGCTGTGGTGGCACACACCTGTAGTCCCAGATACTTGGGAGGCTGAGATGGGAGGATTGCTTCAGCCTGGGAGGCAGAGGTTGCAGTGAGCTGAGATGGCGCCACTGTACTCCAGCCTGGGTGACAGAGTGAAACTCTGTCTCAAGAAAAAAAACAAAAAACAAACAAACAAACAAAAAATCAGAATCTTATGATCTTATGAGGATGTCCTTATAAGAAGAGAAAGAGATATTATCTCTCTCTCTCTCTCTCTTCCTAGGAGAGCCACCCAGGAAAGCATGCACATAGAAAAGGCCATATGAACACATAGAAAAGACCATATGAACACACAGCTAGAAGGCAGCTGTCTGTAAGCCGGGAAGGCAGCCCTCACCAAAAACTGAATCTGCCAGCACCTTGGTCTTGGACAGACTTCCCAACCTCCAGAATCATGAGAAATAAATATCTATTAAATGTCTATTAAATAATTAAGCCCATCTAGTCTCTGGTACTTTGTTACAGCAGCCCAAGCTAAAATAGATTGCAACTCAGATAAGAAACAGAGATGAAATAATCAGGGTCTGATTTCATACAACTTTCTTTTCCAGAGTGAGTTCATGTTCTTCGTAGGGACATCGATGAAGCTGGAAACCATCATTGTCAGCAAACTAACACAGGAACAGAAAACCAAATACTGCATGTTCTCACTCATAAGTGGGAGTTGAACAATGAGAACACATGGACACAGGGAGGGGAACACCACACACTGGGGCCTGTGGGAGAGTGGGGGGCAAGGGGAGGGAGAGCATTAGGAAAAATAGCTAATGCATGCGGGGCTTAAAACCTAGATGAGGGGTTGATAAGCGCAACAAACCACCACGGTACTTTTATACCTACATAACAAACCTGCACATTCTGCACATGCATCCCAGACTTAAAGTAAAATAAAAATAAAATAAAGAAAAATAAAAAATTAAATTAAATATAAGAAAAATAACTTTTTTCTTTTCCAAATACCCTACAAGGATGGTGATCCCAAAAGCTATGCCAAACCAACTCTTATGTTAGACTAGATGATATTTATTATTTTCCAAGTGCCAGCTGTCTTGACCACTTCACTTGCATTATATCTGAACAACAATGCTGTGAGGTAAATGCAGTCACTTTCCTTGTTTTACAGATGAACGAGGAGAGACTCGATTAATTAACTTGCCCACTATCAGAGAAATGGAAAGCAGTGAATTCTACTTTGAAAACAGGTGGTTTGACTCGAAAGTCTATGTACCAACCACTATCCTAATCCAGCCATTTTCTGACTTTCCTTGAGTTAGTAACTCAATTCTTTTGTACTTTTATGCTCCACATTTTTTCCCAGAAGCTTAAACTTTCCAAAACTCTACTTATTGCTTTGACCCTATCATTTTCTGCTCAAGAAGTTTGTTGGTCCCTTCTTCTGTGAAAGGCTCTCAGCCCAGAAAGACTTAAGGGTAGGTCTGGGCAGAGTACTTGTCATTAACTAGTATCATCCTTTCAAGAATCTACTTTTCTCAGATGGTATGGTAGTCTGTATTCCTTTTTCCAAACCCATATTTGGTTCCCCTCTATGTAGAAGGATGGCATTTCCCCACCCTACTGCACTCACACAGGGCCCTGTGATTTGCTTTGGTCAATAAAATGTGAGCAGAAGCGACATGTGTCTCTTCCAGACAGAAGTTTTAAGAGCCAGCACCTACTTTGCTATGGGCTATTTTTTCTTTGTCTGGGCAACTGGAAATATTCAATTGGAAGCTACTCCATCTTCCTGGGTCCTAGGCTGAAAATGACATGAGGCAGAACCTCAGCCAACCCACTATAGATATGGAGCATACTGAGTAAGAGACAAATCTTTGTTGTTGTTGGTCACTGAAATGTTGGGGTCCTTTGTTACGGCAGCAACACCTAATCTAACTGACTGATACAAGTGGATAATCTGTATTTCTAAAGCTGCCTCCTGCAACTGTGAAGCCCCATCTCATTGTGCCTCTGCTTCTACTTCAGAGTTTGATTTATCCTCTGGGGATATTTACCAATGTCTGTAGACATTTTTGGTTGTCACAAATGGAGGCATGCTACTAACACCTGGCTAGGGAAATGCTGCCAAATATCCTACAATGAACAGAACAGTCCCCCACAACAAAGAATTATCCAGCCTAAAATGGCAATATTGCTAAAGTTAGGTCTACACTAACCACCAAAATGATCCAACTTATTGCTGTATCATTAGGAGTGATTTATTTTCAAGGAAATAGAATGCCCAAGTAGTCTCAATAGCTTAAAAAAAATAGTTAATTTTGTTTGGTTGGTTTTTTTTTTGGCTAATACAAAGTTCAACACTAGGCAGTCCAAGAATGGTATAGAGGCTGAGAGATGTCATCAGGAGTAAAGCTCTTCCTACTATCTGTCTTGCCATTCTTAGTATGTGAGCTCATTAAATTCATGAGCACGAGAAAGTTGCTGCTCCTCCAGCCATACAAACAGATTCTAAGCAAGACAAAGCAAAGAGGCAAAGATCTGAGCCAACCACATCAAATCCATTTCATCAAGAAAGCCAAAGCTTGTCCATACACCCCTCAGAAGATCCTCTCTTAGATCCCATTGGCCAAAGCTTCTCCACTTAGCATCCCAAGTACCAAAGGAAGCTAGGACTGTGCATATTTAGCTTTCCCAGTCTTTATAGTAGAAAAAGCAAGAGGAAAAAAGACTGAGAATCAGTCTTTAGAGAGCAATCTTACAGTATCTGTCTTTCTCTGGTTTTAGCTATAGACCAGTTACACTGACTTGTGTCATGAGTAAGGAAGGGGGAAGATGACATGTAAAACTGTTTTGAGATCTATGGTCAGGGTTCCATAGACAGCTTTATGAAGTGGGATGAAAAGAAGCTGCTCCTTCTCCTTCCAGTGTCCCTTCCAGGCATTCCAGTGAGTCATCCTCCTGTTTCAAGCTCATGCCCAAACTGAAGCACCTGTCCTGTGGTCTTCACAGCCTGCCACAACCTGTAGAACTACATGAAGACAGGTTTTCCCAGCATGGCCTCGTGTGAATTCTAGGATGTGGAGGCAATTGACTAGCTAGGAGTGAGGCATTCTTGGACAGTAGTATGGGAAGCTAGCAGAAAGACAAGAACAGTGACCTTTGGCCTAAAAAGTCCTAAATTTTGGCAATGGCTTTGTCTTTCATCTCAACTCTCACCACACCTCCACATCAGACTAGTTAGTCCTTCTGAGGGTTTGCAATCTATGACTCAGTTAATAGGGGCAATATGTGCCCAGGAGGACTTCTAATAGAAAATGCATCCATATGGAAATGCAATCCAAAAGCATCAAGGAGCACAGATGATGCATTATGATAACCTTAGTTCATTCAGTAAGTCAGCAAAAGTGTGTGTCACAGTAAATTAAAAATGACTAAACACTAGCCTTTTTGCCCATTTTAAGTAATATTCCTTAATGACCTTAAATGAAACAGAAAATTAAAAATCTGTGAGATGAAGAGAAGAGCAAATTGAAATACATACTCAGATACAGTATGAAAGCAGCAAGAAGTTAATAGTTATTTCTATGTTTAGTGCACTAATGGAAAAACAGAGCTGTCATAATTGTTTTACAATGTTACAATGTGAGTGCTATTCTTAATGTACTTTTCATTCAAAGGCAGAACCCAAGAGGTAAGAAAGGTAATATATAGGAAAATGACTCAGTGTGTAGGCTAGATCAGAAGTTGGTCCATTATGTACTTAACTTCTTCCAGGTTTTATTATTACAGTGATTCCTTATTCAGGAATAGAACTCTTAGATACTAGCCCCGAAATGAATGGAGAGCTGTATGCCACACAGCTTGGAAGTTGGAAAATGATTTGGATGTCATGATTTCTAAGCCTATGTGTTGGCACTTAAAACCTCTCAGAATTAACTTATATATCAAAGTTGACCCAGTGAAATGAAAACACCAAGAGATCATCACACTGTTCTTGGGGATAGGAGGCTTCTTTGGTGTTGTAAACAAAAAAAAAACAAAAGCACTGAATCTGAGGTCAGAAAATGCACTTCAATCTTTGCCTCCACCATGTATTTACTAGATATGACACTATGGGCAGGTCTTTACATCCTCTAAACCTCAGTTTCCTCCAAAATCTACGTAAGTTATCTGCTACTGAATAACAATTTACCCCCAAAACTTCGCAGCTTAAAACAACAATAAAAATTTATTATCTCACATAGTTTCTGTGGGAGAGTTCAGAAGCAACCTACCTGTATGGTCCTAACTCAGGGTCTCTAGCAAGCTATTGAGATGCTGACCACAGCAGTGTTCATTTTAAGACGTGACTGGCCCTGGAGAATCCTGTTCCAAGATGCTTACTTATATGGCTTGTAAATTAGTACTGATTATAGGACCACTCACTACATGGACTGTCCTCAGGCCTATTTGAGCTTCCTTACAACATGGAAGCTGGCTTCCTCCAGAGGAATAAGCGTAAAAGGACTTTTTAAATCATAACACTCTTTACAATTATTACAAGTGTTTCATCCTAATTCCATCATGTGATCAAGAATGTACACTTGGTAACAGGGTTGGTCAAGAAATCTATGTGTATGTCCATATATATATGTGCTTTTTAACTGACTTTTTTTTATCAAAAGTATACATGTACATGGTTTTAAAACTCAGATAGTGAATAGTGCCATCAGATTTACAGAAAAAAAAAAGTCAGGCATACACCCTATTCCTGTACTTCTCAAAAATGATCACTTTTAATTCTTTTAGCATTTTAACTCAACCTATACAAATAACCTGCATGAACTTTTTTTTAATTTATAATTTTGGAAATAATTTATTGGCTTCCTAATATTAGAAGTTTTAACTCTAATACCATATTCACCTCTTCCTCAATTCCCAAAAATATGTATATTATAAATTAAAGAAAATCAATATTCAGTCTGTGCATAATAATATTGGTGTAAAGCTAGGTCTTAGCTAAGCTGTATAAGGTATTAGGTAATTTCTTTTTAATGATGATATTCATTTTATCTGCAAAGGAGACTAAAAGCTATAAGATTTTTTTTAGTATTATGAGATACAGAGAAATTAGACAGTTTCTTCAAGTATTAATTAGCAATAAATCATGTTGATTTATTCAATGCTTAGCAAGGTAGTCTGGTGACATTTTTTTAATTGTGTAAAAAAAGCCAAGAGTGGTTGCTCCCACTTGTAATCCTAGCTACTCAGGAGGCTGAGGCGGGAAGATTGCTTGAGGCCTGGAGTTTTGAGATTAGCTGGGGCCACATAGAAAGATTCCATCTTTAAAAATATAAAAAATAAATTAGTTGGGCACAGTAACATGAGCCTGAAACTGTTGTCCTAGCTATTCAAGGGGCTGAAGTGGGAGGATCACTTGAGCCCAGGAGTTCGAGGCTACAGTGAGTTATGATCACCACTCGGCTTGGTGACCGAGCAAGACCCTGTCTCTAAAATTAATTAACTAAAAAGCTTTTTTAAATAAAATATACTTAACAAAAAATTTATCATCTTAATCATTTTCAAGCAGACAGTTCGGTGGCATTAAGTACATTCACATTGTTATGTGACTATTACCATCATCTATCTTCAGAACTTTCTCATCTTTCCAAACTGAAACTCTGTACCCACCAAACTATAACTCCCCATTACTTCACTCTTCTAGCAATCACCATTCTACTTTGTATGAATCTGACTGTTTTAGATACCTCATATAAATGGAATCATACACAATATTTATCCTTTTGTGACTAATTTATTTCACTTAACATAATGTCTTCAAGATTCATCCATGTTGTAGCATGTGTCAGAATTTCCTCCCTTGTTAAGACAATAATATTCCATTGTATGTATATACACACATTGTTTATCCACTCTTTCAGTAGATATTTTGGTTGTTTCCACCTTTTTGCTATTACAAATAATATTGCTATGGACTTGGGAGTACAAATATCTCTTCAAGTCTCTGCTTTCAAGTCTTTGGGGTATATACAAAGAAGTAGAATTGCTAGATCCTAGGATAATTCTATATGTAATTTTCCTTTTTTTTTTTTTTTACATAATGGCCATCCGAATGGATGAAGTGGTATCTCGTTATAGTTTTAATTTGTATTTCTGTAATGAACTGTGATTTTGAACATCCTTTCATGTGTTTATTGGCCATTTATAAATCATCTTTGGAGAAATGTCTAAGTTTTTGCCCATCTTAATTAGGTTAGTTTTTTTCTTGTTGGATTGTAGTTCTTTTTGTATCCTGGATATAATCCCTTATCAGATACATTATTTGCAAATATTTTCTCCCATTCTGTGGGTTGCCTTTTCACTCTGATAGTGTCTTTTGATGCACAAAAGTGTTTAATTTTGACAAATGGTCCCATTTGTCTACTTTTGCCTTTGTTGCTTGTGCTTTTGGTGTCAACATCTAATGAGTCATTGCCAAATCCAGTGTCATGAAGCTTTTTCCTTATGTTTTCTTGTAAGAGCTTGATAGTTTTAGCTCTTACATTAAGGTTTTTGACCTATTTTCAGTTAATTTTGGATATGGCATAAGGTAAGAGATCAACTTTGTTCTTTTTCAAATGAATATCCAGTTTTCCCTGCACAATTTATTGAAAAGAATGTCCTCTCCTCATTAAGTAGTCTTGGCAGCCTTGTCAAAAATCATCTGACCATATATCTGAGAGTTTATTTCTGGGTTTGTATTATGTAATGTACAACTTTGTGTTTTCTTTTGAGTTCATGATTGCCTTATCCTTTCAATTGCTTCATTTCCATGTACCTATCATTAATTCACACCCAACTGGCCCAGACATATACCATTCCTCTCATTATAGTTTTTAAAATCTGGCAGTAGATGGGGTTTGATCCATTTTCTTGATTGTTTTGAAGACATTGCTCTCAGATCCCTCTGCCTCCCTGCTCCTCTTTGAGGACTTCTGCACAGCTATAGTGTGGAAATTTTCTTTTCACTGTCATCCTGGGAATTCCCATTGCTGCATCTTGTGGCAGGTGCCCCATACCCAGGATTCCTTATATCTTCCTTCTTTACTCACTCATGTTGGTGAAACACATCATTCAACTTTCTGAATATATTTACTCCACCCTAACACTTTAGTTTTCATATAAATAAGTATGGAATTCTAGGTTTGAAATACATTGTCTCAGAATATTGAAGGCTTGACTCCATTGGCTTCTAGTCTCCAGCGTAATGGTTAAGAAACCAAATTTTAGATAACAGGATGTCAGTAAAAAGATTGTGGATGGGAAATTTCATGGTCATATCTTTTTCAAGTAGATCACATTGGCTGCTGTATGACAGATGAACCTAAGAGGTGCAGAAACCAGTTGGAAGACTAGCAGCATTCCAAGGAAAAGCTAAAAAATACCTAAACTAAAAAGAGCATTAGAGATGGAAAGAAAGGGTAGAATTCAATAAATATTTAGGAAAAGATATGAGTAGGATGAACTGATTATTGGTAGGGTCTAGGATGATTCCTCATATTTGGACAAAAGTAGATAAAACCTCAGCATTTGGAAGTACAATAGATAGATAGATAGAGATACAAATCTATACAATAGAGATATCTACATAATAGATATTTTTTAATATTAAATGTAGTTAACCGCTGTTGATGAGAAAAAGACCAAACTGTAAAATATTTGAAGAGGTTTATTCTGAGTCATTATGAGTGACTCAGATAATATGAGTCACTACAGCCAGGGACGTAACCTCAAGAAGTCCTGAGAACATGCGCCTGAGGTGACTGGATTACAGCTTGCTTGTATACATCTTAGGGAGACCGAAGTTACAGGCAAAGATATAAATCAACACATGTAAGGTATATACATTGGTTCAACCTGGAAAGGTGGGACATCTCAAAGGGGGCACATACAGGTCATGAGTAGATTTAAATATTTTCTAATTGGCAATTGCTTAAAAGAGTTAAGCTTTGCCTAAAGAGTTGAAGTCAGCAGAAAGAAATGCCTGAGTTAAAATAAGGAGGGGTTGTGAAAGCCAGGGTTCTTGTGATGTAGATAAAGCCTCTAAGTAGCATACTTCAGAGAGACTAGATGGTAAATGTCTCTTTTTGGACCTTAAAAGGTGTCAGATTCTTAGTTAAATCTCTTCTGGATGAGGATAAGACCTAGAAAGGGAAGGAGATTCTCTACAGAACATAAATTTCCCCCACGAGAGATGGCTTGGCAGGACCATTCCAAGATAATGTCAAAGAAATCTATTTTGGGGTAAAATACTTCAATTTCCTTCAGGGCCTTTTATCTGTCATGTGATGCTATACCAGAGTCAGGTTGCAATTTGTCATCTTATTACTACAAAATGTCTGTTTTGTCAGTCTTACGACTTTTATCTTCATGTTAATGCTGGTCAGTTGTGCCTAAACTTCAAAGAGAATGGGGTATAATGAGGCATATCTGACCTCTCTTCCTTTCATGGCCTGAACTAGCTTTTTTGTTTTTTGTTTTTTGTTTTTTTTAAAGAAAAAATATTTTAATAAGCACTTATAATTCAAATAATGAATTAATATAAATTATAGTGTTACATAAGATTATAAACTTAAACAAGGTCATTAGAAAACATTTTCTAAAGTTCAATCTCCTAAGTCCAAAAGTATCCTAATTATATAGCTATTTTATTATTATTATTATTATTATTATTATACTTTAAGTTCTGAGGTACATGTGCAGAATGTGTAGGTTTGTTACATAGGTACACACGTACCATGGTGGTTTGCTGCACCCATCAACCCATCATCTACATTAGGTATTTCTCCTAATGCTATCCCTCCTCTAGCTTTTTAGGTTTCTTTAGAATTCCTTTGGCCAGGAGGGGCTCTGTTCAGTCTGTTGGAGGGCTTAGAAATTTATTTTTGGTTTACTTTGCATTATGAGATCATGGACACCTTATCTTTGGAAACATTTGAGCAAAGACCAAAGGAGTATTTTTAATCTTTTTTAGGTTATGAATCATTTCAGAATTAGATGGAAGCAAAACTACATACATGTGCATGCATGCACATGTACACACACACACAAACACACACACACATTTTTGTATATATATTTAACCTCTAAGTCAATTAGGTGAAGAGAAAATGAACTAATTGATCTTTTGCAAGGTATAGTCCTTGGGCTGACTATGAGGTAGGATCAATGAGCTCTAATTAGCTTCCAACTCTCATTATTCTAATTCTATAAATAATAAAGTACTACCTGTTACTGTGTCCCTGGATCAAGAACGCATTGCCAAACTCACCTCACCATGTTTCCATTTGAGACAGGAGTTTGGCAGGACTGGTTTCACAAGATACAGGCCATAAAGACGCCACTGATAAAACAGGATGCAGTGAAGAAGCTGGCCAAAACCAAGATGGCAACAAAAACAACCTCTAGTTGTCCTGGCTGCTTATTATATGCTCATTATAATACATTAACATACCCAAGGAAACTCTCACCAGCACCATGCCATGGCAACGTCTGGAAGTTACCCTACATGATCAGAAAGGGGGAGGAACCCTCAGTTCCAGGAACTCCCTGCCCCTTTCCTGGAAAACTCACAAATAATTCACCCCTTGTTTAGCATATGACCAATAAATAACCATAAAAATAGCCAAACCAGCAGCCTTCAAGGCTCCTCTGCCTATGGAGTGGTCACGCTTTTATTCCTTTACTTCCTTAATAGACTTGCTTTTACTTCACTGTGTTGGCTTGTTCTCTAATTCCTTCCTGCAGGAAGCCAGGAACACATGTGGTCTCCCAGGCTGAACGCCAGTTTGGGGGTTTACCTTGTAACACATTAATTACTTACATGTATTGACCTCCTTGAGGGAGAAGTCTTTCTTTTACCCCTCTGGATGTTCCTATCATGAAGCACAAGGTTGATTAAATAAATCTTATCAAATAACAGCGTAGGGAAATCAAAGTGGTATGGTCCTTGCCCTCTAGCAACAGCATCTGCTCTTTTCCTTCTCTTCCCCAACCACTACAACAATCCTTACCCGTTAGAATTACACTAACTACTCAAGTTCAATTCTGTATCCTAAGACATTTAATATTTCTATTGGACCCCAGTCATACCATTAGGGAGTGTCATGGAACCCGTTTAAGATTTTGAAGGAAATCTTGATAGCCCCAAATTATGTACCCCAGCCCCTCCCCCAAAAAGAGATTTTTATCCTTTGATTACTGCTTAGAAGGGGATATGGTGGTGAAATCGGCACAAGATGGGAATTTGGGGATTAACATCCAGTTCTTAACTTACTCTGGGTCCTAGAATTAGCTCCCTTTCTCTTCTTGGGCTTCAGTGTTTTCATCTGTAAATGAAAAGACTTAACTGGACCATAATAGCTAATAGGCTTTCTTTTGGTCCATCTCTGATCAGATGGTTCCAACTGCCTGGTGCACTGTGCAGAGGAGGACTATGAGGCTGGGTCTGGGCCAGGGCTGAGCAGCACCCTGTTTGGATGGTGTCTGCAATGGAGGGGCAGGGTATGTACTGGCAGTATGCCAGCCCCAAGGTGGATGGTCACTAATGTCCCATTCAGCTTTCTAAGTCTGTGACTAACACTCTTATTTTTCAGCCTGTTAACCTTTTTTGTTGGTCTCAATTAATGAATCTCTACATTTTTCATGTCCCTTTTTAACTGAGGAGACTAAAATTGGAAGTTTGCTTGAAAACTTATTAGAGATATATAATGTCGTAGTTTCTAAATTCCACATTCCACTTACACGTCATAATAGTTGCTTCTTTAATTAGAATTGAAATGTCAACCCATAATATATGGGACACATGACACTAATAATAACTAATTGCTAGCTGTAGAGAAATATATAATATAAAATAAAATAATTCAGCATAACATATTATATTAGTTTCTTAGACAGTTCCTGTAACAAATTACCACAGACTGGGTGGCTAAAACAACACAAATGTATTCTCCCACGGTCCTGGAAGCCAGCTGTCCAGAATTAAGGTATTGGCCATCATGTTCCTTCTGAGGGCCCCAGAGAGGAGTCTTCCTTTTTCTTCCTGGCTTCCGGTGGTTGCTGGCAATTCTTGACATTCCTCAGCTTGCAGCTGTATTGCTCCAGTCTCTGCCCCTGTAGTCACATGGCACTCCTCCCTGGGAATCTGTATCTCCAAATCTCTCTCATTAGAGGAAAATCAGTCAGTGGATTTAGGGCTCACCCTAATCTAGTATGATCTCAACCTAACTTGATTGCATCTGCAAAGATTCTATTTCCAAATAAAGTCACATTCACAGTACCGGAAGTTAAGACTTCAAGACATCATTTTGGGGGACACAATTCCACCCACAACACATATCATAGCAACTTCTACACTTGCCAAATAACTCATTATTAAATCATGACAGACATCCATGTTTCATCATGCGTATCTTGATGATAATGATCTATAATTATTTACCTGGAATGGTATCATAAGTTCTTGGTGAATAAAAACACCAGACTATAGTATAATAGAATCTTATTTACAGGATATTATGTAAAATGTCTATATATAGAAAATGCATTGAGAAATATTTGAATAAGGCAAGAATTTTAATAAGAACAAAGCTTTAGATTTATAAGCTAGACACAATAATAATAACACCACCAATAAAATATATTGTTTCCAATGCTCATACTTTTCAAAATAAAAAAAGCAAAAGTAAAAACAAACATACCAATTTAAAAGACATGTTTTATATGTTGTCAAAAAACAAAGATAATTTTTGCTTTTATATTTAGTCCTAATCCTTCTAAAACCTTTAGCTAACCAATGATCAAAGATGAAAAGGGTCTTGCCTTCTTCCTCATAAAGGAAGAAATTCTTTCCCCGAAGTCCAAAGTAACTTTAATAGGTCACTTTTGCCTCTTAATATTATTGAAAAGATTGCCCCTATTATGTTATCTCTGACTAAGTTGTGGCAAAAACAAAGCTGACATCAGGTATTTGGCCTCAGATGAACCTACAATAGAGAAATCAGAAAAGCAATGCAAAGAAGGGAGCCAAGACAAACATGAGCCTGGGGGCTGAACAGAGACCTAAGTATGCACCGTTCAGCAAATCTGCAGGGACAACCTTGGCTAAGAGCTGAAATCAGTGGTCAGTGGGGCATGCAGCTTCACTACCTCCACCTGTCTTTTAGCGTGTCATTATTGCAAATTAAATAATTCAGTTGAAAGATAAAACATTAACTACACTGGCAGCAAAATCTTTTGATGCCAACATGTGACAAATGTAATTGAGTTCTCTTCCACTAAAAGTCAGACTATCATGTAGTTCAAATCCAAATCTCTCAGACTTTCTTTGTCCCATTTAAGAAGGATGGTCGTATAGGCTCTGACATAGTTGACTTTTTAACTGCAAAGAAAGGAAGTTCCTTTAAGCCTAAAAAAGCAAAACCATCTGGTATTGCACAGCTGTGGAAATATTGTGTATCTAATTATTTATGGAGATACCTATGATCTGGCCGGAATATATCCCAAAAGACTTTGGAAAAGCAGAGTTTCATTGCAGGTTCAGATCAATAGCTTCTAAATGGTTATTCTGGTTCAAGATTTTTCTCATTGGAATGAAGAATGGGAAAACCCTGTTTTCATTAAAGAACCACAGAAATGTCATCCTGCTTTATGTCAAGACATCAAAGAAGACATGCTATGAAGTCCTGTAGGAAAAGTCATTCTGACAGTCATTCTATAACTTTGGCCTTTAAACTTCATTGGTCGGAACAGGTGACAGAAATATATTTAACAACAAGCATAGTATCTAAACCCCTAGTTATTTATTGCCATATACGCTCTACAGATTAACTACTAAGAAATGATAATCCACCCTTTTTAAATAAAATCACAAAAAATGTAGAACTTTAGAGTTTAACACTCAATAGAGATTTTCTGCTTCATGTCAGGACACAAGACTAGGTTTTTTGGTTTTGTTTTTGGTTTTGCCAGACAAATCTTCCCACAGGAAAAAAAATAGAAAATTAGAAAGACATTTTTAAAATATAAATGCTTGAAGGCATCGAAGAGTTTCAAAAACAGATTTTTTAAAAATCTAAGATTTGACAGAGAAAAGGGGTACAGAGAAATGAGATCAACTTTCAGTGTGTTTTACCCTTAAGCCTCTGCCAATTTACCAGTGATGTCTTAAGGACTGAAAAGTTGAGCAGAAGCCTGTGTCTGGAAGGATGAGAGACCAAACAGAACTTTCAACCATCTTAAGAGGTTGAGGAGGACATAATTGGAATTCAGGATATACCAAGTTCTACGGTTTGAATGTGTGTCCCAAAGCAATAGCATGGAGAGATTGTGCCTAATGGAAGGTGTTTAAGTCATGAGGGCTCCTCCCTCATGAATAGATTCATGCTGCTATAGAAAAGACTCATGGAAGCGGACTCTCTCTCTCCTACTCCTGTTTTTCTGCCATGTGAGGACACAATGTTTCTCATCTCAAGAACTCAGCATTCAAGATGCCATCTTAGAAGCAGATAGACTAGGCCCCAACCTGTGAGCACTTAGGTTTTGGACTTCCCAGACCCCAGACCTGTGAGAGAATACATTTCTGTTCTTTATAAATTATTCAGTCTGTGGTACTCTTTTATATCACCATAAAATAGACTAAGACACCGAGGAAAAGGAATCTTGATAAATAACCAAGACGTTCAGCTAAGACTCCTGAAAGACAATTGGGAATCCTTATAAATATGATGAATTAGAAACAATGTCAGATCAGCCATCAAAAATACCAAAATCTAACTTTGAATCATCTCAATTCCTGGCTAGATTAAGGTGACATTCCACTATGCTAACTGTCTAAATCAAAACACAAGCCAGTCCTTTTTGAAAAAAGATTAAAATCATTCAGAATCCAATTTCTCATATATGACATGTAGCATTAAGTCCAAAATTACCAGGATACAAGAACACTTGACCAAAAATCAAGAGAATAATATATAAGAGTAATAGATCTACCAAAACCTCATTAGAGTAATTAGACATGAATTTTTTAAAATTGTGATTAATACCCTCAAGAAGTTAGATGGCAAATTGAAGAATTTCAGCAGGGAAATAGAAATTATAAAAAATATGAATTTTAGAACTAAAAATATATAAGCAAAATCAAGAACACAACTGATGGGTCTAATAGCAAATTAAATACAGCTGATGAGAAGATTCATGGACTACAAGTTTGTAAAAATATACAGACTGATGCATAGAGAAACAGATAGAAAATGCATAAATAAGCATAAGAGACATATGATATACATATGTACAGTTGAAGCCCCAAAAGGAAAGGAGAGAGAAAATGGAGCAAATGAAACATTTAAGAAAATGGTTTTCCAAAACTGATAAAAGAAACCAAGACACAGATTTTGGATATGTTACAAACCTCAAATAGGATGAATATAAATGAAAGAACACCTTAGCACATTATGGTAAAATTCCTGGAAATTGAAGGCAAAAAAAAAAAATTATAAGCAGACAAGGAGAAAGAAGACAAAGTTTTATTCAAAGAAGCAAGAAGACTAACAAATTGACAGATGACTCCACAAAAGAAACAATGAGATCCAGGAAAAATGGAAAAGCATAATGAAAGTATAGAAATCATCCTGTTGCTTATTTAGTCCCACTCTGGCTCACCCATCTCTGATGAGAAAATTACTCCCAGAGAGGTAAGTATCTAGCCCAAGATGACAAAGCAAAGTCAGACCAGAATTTTACATTGCCCTAAAATTCAGTCTCCTAGTTTACTTGTATTCTTCTCACTCAGAGAAGATAAACATTTTACCCTACCAAAGAAACTACTCTTTTCTGTGCATACCCTTTTCAAATATGTATTTGGGTATTCCTTCAAAGAAAATACATTTGTTTGTTTGTTTGTTTGTTTGTTTGAGACAGAATCTCACTCTGTTGCCCAGGTTGGAGTGCAGCAGAGTGATCTCAGCTCACTGCAACCTCCATCTCCTGGGTTCAAGCAATTCTCATGTCCCAGCCACTTGAGTAGCTTCCAGCAAAATTTTTTTTTTTGTATTTTTAGTAGAGACAGGGTTTCACTATGTTGGCCAGGCTGGTCTCAAACTCCTGGCCTCAAATGATCCACCCGCATCAGCTTCCCAAAGTGCTGGGATTACAAGTATGGGCCACTGCAGCTGGCCAGAAAATACTCTTTATATAACCCAACTGCTAAATTTTGACTAGACATACTAACACTTCTGAAAACATACAGATTTCATTTTTGCTCTTAACAAAGAACTCTTGGAACAAGGAGAGTTCCTACTAAAAAAAAAAATCCCTAAAGTATAAAATTCACTGGTTCATTTTAAGTACTGCATTCCCACTTTGTCTAAAAATTGTGTAAATGGGAGTATCATTTGCTGTGTGTGATGCTTTATTCAACGGAATACCTTCAATTCCAATATCTCAAACAGGACACAACCACTTTTTTAGACAACCTCTATAGACCCACTTCTAAAACAAATGTTTTGAACATATAAAAAAAAATCTTTTGGTGCTTAAAAACTTGCACTTGCCTAAGTCATCTATTCCACAGCTCTGGCAGTAAAGATTAATAAATGTCATTCTTCTTAATACCACATCAGAACATGTGGCCTTTCAACATACACATTTGTGCAATTCAAAACCATGGGGGGTCTCTTTAAATGACGTTTCCTGAATACATTCAGGGATACAAATTGCTCTGCATGATGAAAGAGATCAGTAATGTTTCTCATTTTTATAAGACATTATTTCCATGTTTTACATAATTGTAATAGTTAAAGAGGGTATAGCAAATAAAATGGAGGTAGCTCACTATTTAGAAAGGTAAAGGTGATTAAACTTGCTATGGGAATTTTCTGTCAAACTTACAGGAAAGAATTAGAGACTGTAAAGCCTGAGGAATTAATTCCGGGAATATGAAAGCATTTTCTGTGTCACTGCATTCGCAGTGCCCTCAGATTGTCTCTTGAAATACTGCATAACACTTAGGGCACCAAATGAATACAAAAAAGTAGGTTCATTTTGCTGCTACTAAATGCAGACTTTATATCCCTGACTAATGTTTTAACACTGGTCATTACCTTAAAATAGTCTCATTATTTTTATTAATTGCCAATCCATGTTTGCCCTTTAAGTAAAGTCCATGAGTGGGCAAAATCTACTTTTGCCATTGAAAATTCTGTATCTTTGCAGTAGTATCTGTTTAACATTGTCTTACCATGCTAAATATCTCAGTAACCACCCATGTCTGTGCCAGATGGAGGTGACTGCTCTAACTCCACATGCACCTGTCAGCAATCCAGCAATCTAAAAGAGTTAAATGACTCCATCTGCTCTTCCTGATTGCCTAGAGACTACCCCTCAAGTGTTAGTGGTTTTGTTTGTTAATAAATAATAAAAGGATGCTTTGTCAATTATGTGACTTGACTGATTCATAATTTGTGCTAACAAATTTCTGTCAATATTGAGTAACTCAATAAAGAAGCACTTATTAGGTACTCACTGTATATCTTTACTAGTTGCTATAAGATGTAAGAGAAAACAAATATATTATTTAGAAGGAAAATATACTTAAAATCTTCGGAGAATTTCCTAGAAATTTACCTTCTCCTGGTTGTCACCTCTGGTTTAAGCTCCTAACATTTTTGAATTTGTTTAGGGAACATCTCACCATCCTTTTCATGCATCCTGTTTAATTTCACACTACATTGACCTAGATGTGGAACTGTTTGACTTAATTTCCCGCAAAGCAATCAGTCCCCTGGATATCTATATATGAAAAAGATTTGACTGCAAATGTGGGATGTCAGGGAATTTGCACGGCCACAACACAAACAACCTGAAAATGCAAGTTGAGATATTTCTGCTATGAAAGTCACTCGGCCATTTGCAGAACTAGAATTTCAGTCTTCTACCATGTTATGTTCAACTCTCTCCTCACTCCCTTTTCTCTTTCTTCTTGTGCTTCACTACCAAGTTCTTCTACATTTCGAATTCACAGTAGCTTTTCAACTTGGCTTTTGCCAATCTGTGTATTCAGAATGTCTTTCTTCACCCCAAATTGGCTGGTCAAGGTATTTTCCTTAAAAAGTCTCTAACCTCCTTAAGAGGAATTCTGGAATCAACCATTAAAGTTATAAAATATTTTACCTGATACATTAATAATTCTCAAAGCTATCAAAGTAGTGGAGAAAGTGGTAAACTGTTGCATTACTTCCCAGCTGTAGAGTCGATTTACTCTGCCTCTAGAAGTTTAACAACAGTTATTAAAAATAATAATGTTCATATATTTTTTGCCCTGGAATTCCACTCCATAGAACTGCGCATACTTCATAGTAAATACTCAATATGTGATAGCTATCATTATTGGTTATTATTCTAAGGTAATTAAATTTATACCTGTTAAATGCATAAAGTGTTCTTTGCAACATTATACATTACAGAAGAATTTGCGAACGGTATGTAAAATTGGTGAAAAGCTAAACTGAATACTAATATTTGATAGGATATAATGCAGCCACTAAACATTTCCATGTTACTACTGGAATATGCCTTTATCATCTCATAAATTTTTTTGTTAAAAAAAAGATCAGAAAACAAGGTAACATTTATACTCTTATTGAAATCACGCAACAAACATGTACATAAATGAAAATTGGATGAAAACATATACAAAAGAAAAACAGAATGTAAGATACAGTAGTGTGCCTATTGGTGTTTTAATATTCCTTTTTATTATTTCCCTTGTTGTAATGGCTTTCATATAATAAAAATCCTAATAGTTCACTGTCACCAACAAGTTCTTTCTCCAAGATGAACCTGAAAGTCAATATAAATTTTTGATGAAGATTTTAGTGAACATTCCATGAACAAAGTCTTTCCTTCAAAGGTGATTGAGATATCTGGAAACAAACTTGAATATGATTTGTTTCATAATTTAGAGCTCCCTAGAAATGCTCTTGGATTGTCTGCTTGCATTTCAACGGTATCATAATCTCTATCCTGCATGGTAAGTGGAGACCTCGGCTGTGAGGCCTACTGGGGAGTTTGAAAGGCTTCTTCCTGGATTCACGGTAAAATGGAAGGCTCACTTCTCTTGAGCCCTTCCTCTAGGGCTGTTGTCTCCAAAGTGAAGTGTGCACATCTCAGGTGGTACACAAATACTAGGGCTTCTGCATACATTTATTTATATCTTATTCTTTTAAAACTTATTTGAAGTGCTTTTAAATTTACATCTTATTTTAATAATTAGTGTCTCTAAATAACATAGGGTAATAAATATGTTTATGAGGACACCTGTTCAAAAGTTTTTTTTGACAGATGTTTGAACAAGAAACTTTTAGAGAACGCTACTCTGGAGGTGAATTAGAAAAGTCATCATTAAATTTAGTTTCAACAAAAGCAGATGCATATCCTAATATACGATAGGGTATCTCAACCATCACCTCAGTTCAAGCATCTTGCACTGCTCTGTTCTTCCCCCTCACATCCTCTTGACACACATATAATGGCTTCCCCATCATTACCCTGCCAAGTATCCAGGCCCTCTACTTAGCACTAGACTTGGGTTTGTGCGCATCCTAGAGCCTTGAGGAATGTATCCGCAGAGGATAATTAGGGGAGGGGAGTTCACCCAAAGTTTTATGACATGGATGGGTGTCCCTCCAAGTGATAATTAGAAATGGAGTAAAATGATCTCCAGTTTTCATGGCAGAATCAATTGTTAGAAGCACCCAAAGTCAATGGCAGACTCTTACTCAGTGAAGGCTGAGTGATAGGACAATGAGGACACAACTTTCACAAATACCCGGTCCTCTAGGTGCACTCACTTAGCAGTTCCAGAGCATTCTCCCTTCTCCAAGATCACCTTACCAGCTTCAAAGGAGGCCGGGCACGGTGGCTTATGCCTATAATCCTAGCACTTTGGGAGGCTGAGGTCGGGGGATTCCCTGAGCTCAGGAGTTGTAGATCAGCCTCAGCAACATGGTGAAACCCTGCCTCTACTAAAATGCAAAAAATGAGCCAGGTGTGGTGGCACGTGCCTGTAGTCCCAGCTCCCCCAGAGGCTGAGACATGAGAATTGCTTGAACGTGGGAAGCAGAGGTTGGCAGTGAGCCAAGATCACACCACTACACTCCAGCCTAGGAAACAGAGCAAGACTTTGTCTCCAAAAGAAAGGCGGGGCCTCTAGCCCCCATACTTACTCTTCTTACTCCACAACCCCAATTTGCAAGTCATAGTATTCATCTGCTGTGACTTCTGTCACCACCACTACTAAACTGGTTGTAAACAGGAACAGCAATGATGATGATAATATACAACCGCACCATTGAGCACCTGCCATATGCCATTCATTGCACTAGCTCTTTATTGAAAGATGGATACTAATAGATTTATAGAGATTCTCACAACAGTGATAGTTTATGGAATCAGTCCAGGGACAATTTTAAATCTTTTTCTACCTAAGAGTCATCCCTTCATAGTTAGCTCTTTATGCGAGTTGCAACTGCCAGTAAACAGGCTGAGTAGGGCTTGCAGAAGTTTTAAATTTGCCCTGGTTCTGTTGTATTGTGCTGTTGTATTTTAAGTTCATATGCCTTTGATCATAATAAGTTCCTCCAGGTTGCCAGAGTTCCTACCTCTCTATATTGTCTTACATGGTTATGTTACCTGTTCAACTCTTTAAGGATTGCATTTTCCTACCATTTTACTCGAGACTGAAAAGGATCTTTACAATGGATATTTGCAGCCCTTGGCACAGCTGACTCATTAACCATCTGCATTCACAATTAAACTGATGACCCCAAGAGCTTGAGAAAAATGAATGGAACAAGAATCTTTTGTGATTTAGTGGTGGTCTTTTACTATAGGAGAATCTTTGAAACAGCCTGAAATAGCTTTAGAGTTGCTTTTCCTTCTTGGCAGGGCCTTCTGTGTAATTTGTACATCCCAGTATAAAATGACTATGTGGGATCCCACATTTAGAAAACAGGAGAGGGAAAGGCTGCTTACTGTTAGGGAAATATAAAGCTTTTGCTTAAAGTACCATATTACTAATAAAACATAGTAGAGTTAAAAGTGATAAATGAGTAACAACTCATACATTCCCAAAAATATTTTTGGTGTCCATTTTTTATATGAAGCAATATAAATAACAACCTATTAAGTAATGTCTTGATTGATAAAATGTTTCTGCAACAAAATACTAGCAAATCATTTCCAGCAGGATATCAAAAAGCGAGTTCACCACAATCAAGTAGGCTTTATTCCTGGGATGAAAGGTTGGTTCCATGTATGTGTATCAATAAATATGATTCACCACATAAACAGAATTAACAACAAAAATCACATGAGCATCTCAATAGACACAGCAAAGGCCTTCGATAAAATCCAACATCCCTTCATGATAAAAACCCTCAACAAATGAGGCATAAAAAATCTATACCTCAAAATAATAAGAGCCATTTATGACAAACCCACAGCCAACATCATACCGAATAGGCAAAAGCAGGAAGCATTCCCCTTGAGAACTGGACAAGACAAAGATGCCCACTCTCACCACTCCTATTCAACCATAGTACTGGAAATCCTAGCCAGAGCAGTCAGGCAAGAAAAAGAAACAAAAGGCATCCAAATAGGAAGACGGGAAGTCAAACTATCTCTCTTCACAGACAATATGATTCTATACCTAGAATGCCCCCAAAGACTCTGCCAGAAGGCTTCTAGAACTGATAAACAACTTCAGTAAAGGTTCAGGACACAAAATCCATATACAATAAATAGTAGCATTTCTATACACCAATAACATCTAAGTTCAGAGCCAAATCAAAAACGCCATCTTATTCACAATAGCCACAAAAATAATAAAACACCTAGGAATATAGCTTACCTAAGGAGATAAAAGGTTTCTACAATGAGAATTACAAAACACTGCTGAAAGAAATCAGACAACACAAGTAAAAAAACATTCCATGATCATAAGTAGGAAGACTCAATATTGTTAAAATGGCCATACTGCCCAAAGCAATTTACAGATTTACTGCTATTCCTATCAAACTACCAACATCATTTTCACAGAAATGAAAATAAAACTATTTAAAATTCATATGAAACTAAAAAAGAGCCTGAATCACCAAAACAATTCTAAGCAAACAGAATAAAGCTGAAGGCATCACACTTCCCAACTACAAACTATACTACAAGGCTATAGTAACCAAAGCATCATGGTACTATTACATAAATAGACACATAGGTCAACTAAACAGGATAGAGAACCAGAAATAAAGCCACACACCCACAACCACACTGGACCCCTTAAAACTGGATCCCTTTCCTTTACCATATACAAAAATTAACTCAAGGTGGATTAAAGACTTAAATGTAAGACCTAAAACATAATATAAAATCTCTAGAAGAAAACCTAGGAAATAGCATTCCTGATATTGGCTTTGGCAAAGAATTTATTACTAAGTCCCCAAAAGCAACGGCAACAAAACCAAAAATTGGCAAGTAGAAACAATTAAACTAAAAAGCTTCTGTACAGCAAAAGAAACTATCAACAGATTAAACAGACAATGTACAGAATGGGAGAAAATATTCCCAAACTATGCCTCTGACAAAGGTAATATCCAGACTCTATAAGGAACTTAAACAAATCAGCAAGCAAAAAACAACCCCATAAAAAATGGGCAAAGGACATGAACAAACACTTATCAAAAGAAGACATGCATACAGCCAACAAATACACGAAAACGTGCTCATCATCACTAATCACTAAAAAAATGCAAATCAAAACCACGAGACACCATCTAACACCAGGCAGAATGGCCATTATTAAAAAGTCAGGACGGGTGTGGTGGCTCATGCCTCTAATCCCAGCACCTTGGGAGGCCGAGGCAGGTGGATCACGAGGTCAGGAAATCGAGATCATCCTGGCTAACACGGTGAAACGCCATCTCTACCAAAAATACAAAAAACTTAGCAGGGCATGGTGGCGGGCGCCTGTAGTCCCAGCTACTCAGGAGGCTGAGGCAGAAGAATGGCATGAACCTGGGAGGTGGAGGTTGCAGTGAGCTGAGATCACACCACTGCACTCCAGCCTGGGCGATAGAGCAAGATTCTGTCTCAAAAAAAAAAAAATCAAACAACAACAAATGCTGGTGAGGTTGCAGAGAAAAGGGGGAACTCATACACTGCTGGCAGAAAGGTTAGTTTGTTCAGCCACTGTGGAAAGCAGTGTGGAGATTTCTCAAAGAGTGTAAAACAGAACTACCATTCAACCCAGCAATCCCACTGAGTACATACTCAAAGGAAAATAAATCATTCTACCAAAAAGACACATGCACTCGTAAGTTCATCACAGCCCTATTCACAATAGCAAAGATGTGAAATCAACCAAGATGTCCATCAGTGGTGCACTGGATAAAGAAAATGTGGTGCATATACACCATGGAATACTACATAGTTAATAAAAAGAATGAAATCATGTCCTTTGCAGCAACATGGATGAAGCTGGAGGCCATTATCCTAAGCAAACTAAGGCAGCACAGAAAACTAAATACTGCATGTTCTCACTTATAAGTGGGAGCTAAACACTGAATACACATGGACACAAAGATGGGAAGAATAGACACTTGGGACTGCTTGAGGGAGGAGGATGGGAAAGGGCCATGGGATGAAAGGCTACCTATCGGGTACTATGCTCACTACCTTGGTGACAGGCTAATTCATACACCAAGTCTAAGTGACATGCAATTTACCCATGTAACAAACCTGTACATGTAACCCCTGAACCAGAAATAAAAGAAGGGGGAAAAAAACATACTTTGGCTTGCTCTTTGGCAAATTCATTTATTAAGATATCAACTTCATTTTAAATCAATGTAATTGAAAGCAGTGTCAATTGCTCTTGACAAATACAAGGTTGCAAATATAGTTTGGTAATTTTTAATTTTCAGAAAGATCTTTTTGCTGATGTAACTGTTATAGGAGCTATAATATTTTTTATAGGCTTAATTCTTAACATATGTAAAATAGATGATGATACTGTTAGTGTACGGGGTTTTTTTTCCTACAAATGTATCATCTGTGTCATTTCTAGGACTCCTTCCATTGATTATGTGTCCTATTATAGGCTGCATTTTCCTGCTTCTTTGCATGCCTAGTAATTTTTAAATAGATGTCAAATACTCTAAAGTTTACTTTCTTTTTCTTTTTATTATTGAGGAGACATTTCTGTCACACAGGCTGGAGTGCAATGGTGCAATCTCCGCTCACAGCAACCGCTGCATGCCGGGCTCAAATAATCCTCCTGCTTTAGCCTCCCAAGTAGCTGGGACTACAGGCAACTACACCTGTCACCATGCCTGGCTAATTTTTGTAATTTTTGTAGAGAGGAGGTTTTGCCATGTTGCCCAGGCTGGTCTCAAACTCCTGGGCTCAAGCGATCTGCTTGCCTTGGCCTCCCAAAATGTTGGGTTTACAGGTGTGAGCCACCACACCTGGCCTGAAGTTTACTTTAATTAGGTACTAGATATTTCTGCCTCCTAAAAATATCTCTGGGTTTTGTTCTTGGATGCAGCTAAGTCACTTGGCAACAGTGTGATCCTTTTGGGTCTTGCTTTTCAGCTTTCTAAAGATAAGACCACAGCAGCATTTAATCTATGGATAATTGTGTCACGCTACTGAGGTAGCAAATGTTTGAGTACTCTACCTAATGCTCCAAGAATCATGAGGTGTTCCACTCTGGCTGGTGGGAACATGTCCTGTCCTGTTCCTGGCCCTCTGTCACTTGTCAAGACTGTCTTGCTTGTCTCTCCCTAGAGCCTATCCTGTGGCATATACACAAATATTAACTCCTCAGCCTGAGCTCCAGGAAAGAAACTGCTGGTACTCAGAGAAGACATTAAAAGCTCCCAAACTGAACATTGAAGAATGAACAATACAATGAGATGAAAAACTGAGTAAGAATAAAAGCAGATTTGATATCTCAGGAGAACAGATAATGAAATTGAAGCCATTGAAATAGAAACCAACAAAAAATTATTCACAGAGGGGAAAAAAGATCTAAAAGAAATAAAGTACCAGTAAGCTGTGGAACAGATTCAAGCAGCTTATATATATATATATATATATATATGCCCTGGGAGTTCTTAAAAGAATGGAAACAGGAGAAAGATGGGGGAAAAAAATTTGAATAATTAATATGCAAAACTTTTGGAATTTGATGAAAACTATAAGGCCACAATACCATAAGATTATTAGAAACCAAGCACTAGAAAATAATAAATGTAAAACAATGCACGTTTATAATTAAATTACTTAAAACTGGTGATTAAGAGAAAATCTTAAGCCAGAGGAAAAAAAGAAACATTGCATACCACTGGGGCTTAACCCACACCACCCCAAAATATGCCAGGAGACCAGAATATGCCACCGAGGCATGTTGATTACTTTGAGTTAAATGAAACTGAGAACCAGCCAATACAGGAAAAGTTCTTCACCTCTCCCCTCAACTTTCTAAAATAAAGCATCAAACTCCCCTTTGGTTAAGGAAATTTACATGTATAAAGGACATTTCCATTAGTAAAGTTATCTGTACCAATGACAGAGCTGTTCAGAGAAAACTTTTACCACCTGAGTTTTATCTGCATAATGAGGCAAACTTTATTTACCATGCAATTTCTCCCTTCACGCTGTCATAATTCATCTCCATCCCAGCACTCCACTGGAAGTGTCAAGCCTCTATTCCTTTCTGGAGCTCAGGATGCTATATAAGCTTCAAACATCTGGCCCTTTTTTGAGTCTCACATTTTTGTTGGACTCCATGCGTACGTACATAATTAAAATGGTTTATCTCATCTTCATCTGTTTTATGTCAATTTAATTCATAACCCAGCCAAAGAACCTAGGCAGGGAAGACAGAAGCCATTTTTCCTCCTCAGAAATATAGATAACAAAAAATAAGGACAGCAAATTTCTCATTTTTTAAAAAAGGTACAAAACCAAAGTCAATAAAATATCTTTAAAGTAATTAAAAGAAATTAACTGCCAATGTAAAATTGTACATGCACTGAAAATATGTTCTAAAAATTAGTCAAAATAAGGCTTTTTCAGTCAAAAAACAAAAAACAAAATGACACAACCTGGAAGAATTCAGCACCAGCAGACCTGCACTGCAAGAAATATTAAAGAAAGTCCTTCACATGAAACGAAAATTATATCAGACATATCTTGAGCTAAATAAGGAATGAAGAATAGCACAACGGTAAATATGTGGGTAAATAGAGACAATTTTTTAATGTTTTAAACATATCATTGGAAGTTTAAGAAATGTAAAAGAGTCCGGGCACGGTGGCTCACGCCTGTAATCCCAGCATTCTGGGAGGCCGAGGTGGGCGGATCACAGGGTCAGGAGATCGAGACCATCCTGGCCAACATGGTGAAATCCCAGCTCTACTAAAAATACAAAAATTAGCTGGACGTGGTAGTGTATGCCTGTAATTCTAGCTACTCGGGAGGCTGAGGCAGGAGAATCACTTGAACCAGGGAGTCAGAGGTTGCAGTGAACCAGGAAGTCAGAGGTTGCAGTGAGCTGGGATCGTGCCACTGCACTCCAGCCTGGCGACAGAGCAAGACTCCATCTCAAAAAAAAAAAACAACTTCAGGACCTTCTAAATTTATTATGCCAAGAGAGAAGTTAAGCCCTGGAGACTGAATCTTGTAGCATGTCTGCAACTTCTGCTTCTTAGTTTATGGATTAACTCTCTTCTTCATTGTTCTTGTTAAATACATGACTAGGAGAAACCAGAAACCAGAACTTCTCCCCTTCCAATCACTGATCTGTGTTCAAGATTAACTGCCTCCTTTATTGTCCCGCACTTAACTAACCAAATGGCACCCAAGACTCGATGACTGTTACATCTTTAGTGTGGAAGTTAAATATGCCTTTCCCCAAAGAAAAAGACCGCCCTGACTAATCATATCATCGTTACTATGCATTCAGCCTTACACAGAAAGATAGGGAAGTTCTGTTAGGCTTCCCTAAGTTTTGTCTATATAAATGATCCCAAACTTCAGCATTTCAGAACGCTGACTTCTTTGGAATCTGTGCTTCCCAGGTGACTTGTCCTCAAATTCTGCACTTGAATAAACCCTCTTTAAATTAAATTCTGACCCCTTTCATTATTTAGGTTGACAGAAAAATTAATAATGTAATAGGGTTTATATACAAACATATTTCAGAGACATTGCAGGTTCAGTTCCAAACCACTGCAAAAAGTGAATATCACAATAAACTGTCACACAGATTTTTTGGTTTCCCAGTGTATTAGTCTGTTCTCATGCTGCTAATAAAGACATACCTGAGACTGGGTAATTTATAAAGAAAACAAGGGTAGTGGACTCACGGATCTACATGGCTGGGGAGGCCTCATAATTATGGCAGAAGACGAATGAAGAGCAAAAGGACATCTTAGATTGTGGCAGGCAAAAGAAAGCTTGTGTAGGGGAACTCCCCTTTATAAAACCATGGGATCTCATGAGACTCATTCACTGTCCCAAGAACAGCATGGGAAAGACTCGGTCTCATGATTCAATTACCTCCCACCAAGTCCTTCCCACAACACATGGGAATTATGGGAGCTACAATTCAAGATGAGATTTGGGTGGGAACACAGAGCCAAACCATATCACCCAGTGCATGTAAAAGTTGTTTATAATATACTATAGTCTACTAAGTGTGCAATAGCATTATGTCTGAAAAACTATGAATATGCTTTAATTTTAAAATTTGTTGGCCAGGTACAGTGGCTTACACCTGTAATTCCAACACTTTGGGAGGCCAAGGTGGGAGCATTGCTTCAGGCCAAGAGTTTGAAACCAGCCTGGAAAACATAGTAGGATCCCATATCTATAAAAGTAAAAAATTAGGTATGGTGGCAGGTACCTGTAGTCCTAGTTACTTGGGGGGCTGAGGCAGAAGGATTGCTTGAACCCAGAAGGTTGAGGCTGCAGTGAGCCATGATCACTCCACTGCACTCCAGCCTGGGTGACAGAGTGAAATCCTGTCTCAAAAAAAAAATTATTGTTAAAAAACGTTAATGATCATCTGAACCTTCAGTGAGCCATAATCTTATTGATGGAGGATCTTGCCTCGATGTTGATGGCTGCAGACTGATCAGGGCGGTGGTTGCTGAAGATTGAGGTGGTTGTGGCAATTTCTTAAAATAAGATAACAATGAAGTTTGCCACATCTGTTGACTATTCCTTTTACAAAGGATTTCTATTTAGCATGCAATGCTGTTTGATAGCATTTTTCCCACAATATAATTTTTCAAAATTGGAGTCAAACTCTGCCACTGCTTTATCAACAAAATATTGGTAATATTCTAAATCCTTTGTTGCCATTTCAACAATGTTCTCAGCAACTTCACCAGGAACAGATTCCATCTGAAGACACCACTTTCTTTCCTCACGAATAAGAAACTCCTCATTAGTTGAAGTTTTATCATGAGATTGCAGTAATTCAATTCCATCTTCAGGCTCTACTTCAAATTCTAGTTCTCTTGCTCTTCTACCACATCTGCAGTTACTTCTAGTGAAGTCTTAAACTTCTCAAAGTCATCCATGAAAGTTGAAATAAACTTTTTCCAAACTCCTGTGAATGTTGATATTTGACCTCCTTCCACTAATCACAAATGTTCTTAATGTCATCTAGAATGAGGACTCCTATCCAGAAGGTTTTCAATTGACTTTATCCAGATCCATTGGAGGATCTCCATATTGCTGATATGGAGAAAATTTTAATGGTTGGCCTTGTCCCTATCCATGGCAGCTATAGCCTTACAAAATGTATATCTTAAATAATAAGACAAAAATTAAAATTACTCCTTGACCCATAGGCTAAAGAATGGATGTTGTATTAGCCAGCAGGAAAATGACATTAATATTGCTGTAGATTCAAAGTGAGAGAAGGTGACTATTCCCTTTACTTGAACACTTAGAGGCCGTTGAAAGGTTATT
This sequence comes from Rhinopithecus bieti, assembly GCF_001698545.2. Taxonomy (NCBI): domain Eukaryota; kingdom Metazoa; phylum Chordata; class Mammalia; order Primates; family Cercopithecidae; genus Rhinopithecus; species Rhinopithecus bieti. The sequence continues at coordinate 1,733,515 of NW_016841754.1, read as the reverse complement.
AACAGGTCTAACTTCAATATTTTTCTATCTCAGGGAATAAGGAGGCCCAAGGAATGGGAGAAAGATGAGAATGGCTGGTGGGTGGAGAAGTCAGAACACACACACACTCTCTCTCTCTCTCTCTCTCTCTCTCTCTTTATTTATTTATTTATTTATTTATTTATTTATTTATTTATT